>NW_027266267.1:3277500-3727500 GCF_022045235.1 Haliotis cracherodii | reverse complement strand
ACATGGACCACTATATACAGGTATGTTCTGTGCTGACTTCCTGTGTGTACATGTACCACTATATACAGGTATGTTCTGTGCTGACTTCCTGTGTGTGTACATGTACCACTATATACAGGTATGTTCTGTGCTGACTTCCTGTGTGTGTACATGTACCACTATATACAGGTATGTTCTGTGCTGACTTCCTGTGAGTGTACATGGACCACTATATACAGGTATGTTCTGTGCTGACTTCCTGTGTGTGTACATGTACCACTATATACAGGTATGTTCTGTGCTGACTTCCTGTGAGTGTACATGGACCACTATATACAGGTATGTTCTGTGCTGACTTCCTGTGAGTGTACATGGACCACTATATACAGGTATGTTCTGTGCTGACTTCCTGTGAGTGTACATGTTCCACTATATACAGGTATGTTCTGTGCTGACATCTTTTGTGTGTACATGTACCACTATATACTGGTATGTTCTGTGCTGACATCCTGTGTGTGTACATGGACCACTATATACAGGTATGTTCTGTGCTGACTTCCTGTGTGTGTACATGTACCACTATATACTGGTATGTTCTGTGCTGACATCCTGTGTGTGTACATGGACCACTATATACAGGTGTGTTCTGTGCTGACTTCCTGTGTGTGTACATGTACCACTATATACAGGTATGTTCTGTGCTGACTTCCTGAGTGTACATGGACCACTATATACAGGTATGTTCTGTGCTGACATCCTGTGTGTGTACATGGACCACTATATACAGGTATGTTCTGTGCTGACTTCCTGTGTGTGTACATGTACCACTATATACAGGTGTGTTCTGTGCTGACATCCTGTGTGTGTACATGGACCACTATATACAGGTGTGTTCTGTGCTGACATCTTGTGTGTGTACATATTCCACTATATACAGGTATGATATGTGCTGACATCTTGTGTGTGTACATGGACCACTATATACAGGTATGTTCTGTGCTGACTTCCTGAGTGTACATGGACCACTATATACAGGTGTGTTCTGTGCTGACTTCCTGTGTGTGTACATGTACCACTATATACAGGTGTGTTCTGTGCTGACTTCCTGAGTGTACATGGACCACTATATACAGGTATGTTCTGTGCTGACATCCTGTGTGTGTACATGTACCACTATATACAGGTATGTTCTGTGCTGACTTCCTGTGTGTGTACATGTACCACTATATACAGGTATGTTCTGTGCTGACATCTTGTGTGTGTACATGGACCACTATATACAGGTGTGTTCTGTGCTGACTTCCTGTGTGTGTACATGTACCACTATATACAGGTGTGTTCTGTGCTGACTTCCTGAGTGTACATGGACCACTATATACAGGTATGTTCTGTGCTGACATCCTGTGTGTGTACATGTACCACTATATACAGGTATGTTCTGTGCTGACTTCCTGTGTGTGTACATGTACCACTATATACAGGTATGTTCTGTGCTGACATCTTGTGTGTGTACATGTACCACTATATACAGGTATGTTCTGTGCTGACATCTTGTGTGTGTACATGTACCACTATATACAGGTATGTTCTGTGCTGACATCCTGTGTGTGTACATGGACCACTATATACAGGTGTGTTCTGTGCTGACATCCTGTGTGTGTACATGGACCACTATATACAGGTGTGTTCTGTGCTGACATCCTGTGTGTGTACATGGACCACTATATACAGGTATGTTCTGTGCTGACATCTTGTGTGTGTACATGTACCACTATATACAGGTATGTTCTGTGCTGACATCTTGTGTGTGTACATGTACCACTATATACAGGTATGTTCTGTGCTGACATCCTGTGTGTGTACATGGACCACTATATACAGGTGTGTTCTGTGCTGACATCCTGTGTGTGTACATGGACCACTATATACAGGTGTGTTCTGTGCTGACTTCCTGTGTGTGTACATGGACCACTATATACAGGTATGTTCTGTGCTGACTTCCTGAGTGTACATGGACCACTATATACAGGTATGTTCTGTGCTGACTTCCTGTGTGTGTACATGGACCACTATATACAGGTATGTTCTGTGCTGACTTCCTGAGTGTACATGGACCACTATATACAGGTATGTTCTGTGCTGACTTCCTGTGAGTGTACATGTTCCACTATATACAGGTATGTTCTGTGCTGACATCCTGTGTGTGTACATGTACCACTATATACAGGTGTGTTCTGTGCTGACTTCCTGTGTGTGTACAGATTCCACTATATACAGGTGTGTTCTGTGCTGACATCTTGTGTGTGTACATATTCCACTATATACAGGTATGATATGTGCTGACATCCTGAGTGTACAGATTCAACTATATACAGGTGTGTTCTGTGCGGACATCTTGTGTGTGTACATATTCCACTATATACAGGTATGTTCTCTGCTGACTTCCTCTGTGTGTACATGTACCACTATATACAGGTGTGTTCTGTGCTGACATCCTGTGTGTACAGATTCCACTATATACAGGTGTGTTCTGTGCTGACATCCTGTGTGTGTACATATTCCACTATATACAGGTGTGTTCTGTGCTGACATCCTCTGTGTGTACATGTACCACTATATACAGGTGTGTTCTGTGCTGACTTCCTGTGTGTGTACATGTACCAGTATATACAGGTTTGTTTCGTGCTGACATCCTCTGTGTGTACATGTACCACTATATACAGGTGTGTTCTGTGCTGACATCCTGAATGTACAGATTCCACT
This sequence comes from Haliotis cracherodii, assembly GCF_022045235.1. Classification (NCBI taxonomy): domain Eukaryota; kingdom Metazoa; phylum Mollusca; class Gastropoda; order Lepetellida; family Haliotidae; genus Haliotis; species Haliotis cracherodii. Next base: position 3,724,758 of record NW_027266267.1, on the reverse strand, counting down.
ATATACAGGTGTGTTCTGTGCTGACATCTTGTGTGTGTACATATTCCACTATATACAGGTATGAACTGTGCTGACTTCCTAAGTGTACATGTACGATTATATACAGGTGTACTCTGTGCTGACATCCTGTGTATATACATGTGCCACTATATACAGGTATGTTCTGTGCTGACATCATGTGTGTGTACATGTACCACTATATACAGGTATGATCTCTGCTGACATCCTAATGTTAGCCTGTGCATTACAGGTACCTGTTGTAATATTCTGTGTTATTTTAATGTTAAATATCCTCCTAAAACATTTTTGGAGAAGAAAATTGTTCAATTTCATATATTGTCCTTTTCAGATGTTAATGGTATTTAATGAACAAACATCAGATCTCGTATAATGATATCCTTAAATTTCATGTCCAGACTTCCAGTTTGAACTGAGAAAAAGAAAAAGACATTGACAATGTGCTCACTTGGGCCTTTGGTCCTAGTGAGATGATAATAAGACTATTTGTAATGGTACATGTACTTGCTATATCCAAAATACTAATTTCATTGAAATTTGCCTCACCCTAGTTTTATGGTACTACAGTAAGCTCTTCCTCAGTTAATGTGAATTCTTTTATTAAAAGGGATTGACAGTTAATTTGACACTGGAGTTGTAACCACTGCACATATATGTGTATTCAAATGATATAACAACTATGTGCTTAATACTTCACAAATATCTCCAGAAATAGGCATTTTAGTTATAATTGCAGAAATACTTTATGAATGACCCCTTCACTATTGCCTTGATCTTACACTTCAACCCTTCATGAGTTATCACTTTTGAGTGTGAATTTGACCTTCAATATCAGTGATAAATATTTCAAAAACATTTCAAAGAGCTATCCAGCACATAAACCAAATATGCAGTCCTTTGGTAGAATTCAACATATCATTGACCAAAATATGGAAGTAATGTAACCCGTATATGTATAAGAGTTACTAAGACTTCTGTAGAAAAGGCAATTTAAGGGAAAATGTAGTATATATAGATCACACACGACCTTTTTCCAACTTCGACCCCTGCCCAAAGGAAGAGTTAGACCACAAACAAACCTTTTGTCTGGTTGTGACTTTGACCTTTGACATAACAGATCAATGTGTCATCAGACGTTTTCAGAGCAAAGGAAACATGTGTTATTTATCTTGAGATGCCCAAGTAATGCATGGTTTCATAAGATAAGTGTGGCTATTAAACTGAGGCAAAATCATGAAACATCCCCATTTACACAGCTGGCAAATGAAACATAAGCAACAATCAAATTATCAATTTATTTTATTCATATGCCTATAGTATATCGCACATTGAACAGTGTTCACTTGATGGTTCCTGATGCAGTATGCAATTTCATCCTATTCTTCAATACTCATAACAGAGTGTGATAACTGTTCGCTTGACAGTACCTACGGATTATGTTCACCAGTTCAGAGAACTTACTTTCCCTCAATCCTCCTTTTCTTTCTATATTGCCATGGATGAACAGGAACCAGGATGAGGGGATACCAGTTAGACTCTATCTCTGCTGCATTGTGTGAGTAGAATTGTGAACTTTCCATTTGGTGTTTGGGTCCACATCTAAAGACAATAAGTCCCATTTATCATTCCTTTCAAGTATTTACAAGAATTTCCTGAATGTCCTGGAAGAATTCCACTCCAGCTTGGCATTGGTTGGTCTTCTCACATTAGCCAGACCAGCCTTTGTGTGTCCCAGTACCATTTGGCATACAACTTCTCTGTCAGCCTCCATTGAAATAACAGGACCCTCATCATCGCTGTCTGCAAATCACCTCTGATATCATATCTGAAGGGGTGCAGCCTCTGTTTAGGACTCCCTTGTCTGGTCCTTCCAGACTGTCAACCTGGAGTACTCATCCAGGGATCTCAAGCAGGACTTCAGTTTCTGCAGCATTATGTAAAAAGATTTTAGCAATCAAAAAGAATTGTTGCCACATGTACTTACAGATAGAAGGCAGCAAAATCACTTAATTTGTCATATGTGAGTCTTGTTATATGCTAAACATTTAAGATAATCACATCTCAAATCTCAACCCGACAAACCAGTGACTAATGTTATGAACTCGGTCCAGACAAACCGATGATAACTATTAGGGACAATATCCCACATCACTGTGGTATGATAACATGCGATCAATGAGCCTACTCAATCACAACCTTATCTATTAATTAGGCTTGGAATGCTGGGAATCTTTTTAAGAGATGTCATTTAGTGATTGTTTCAACTCATCAACATGGAAAAATATATATTTACAATCCTTGTCATATAGCCAAACTATTGCTGGATGCAGTGTTAAATAAATGAGGTGGCTTTAACACTGCTTTGAACAGTATTCCAGATATATCACCGCATGTTAGTTTGATGTGGGAAGAAAGTCCTAAGTGATGCAGGTCTTTGATGAATCCCACGAGCATGTGTATAATGCTGACATTACCTAGCAACATAATCGGGGAGAACCAGGATTTGAACCCATGACTATAGGTTTCTTCTAAGCCCAAGAGATGCAACTCTGCACAGAAAATTGTAGTGCCTTAGATAATAGGACATCTGTGCCCACAGCGATAAGGAACAAACTGAAGACATATTTGCAAAATAACCATATGAACCAAACAGAATAATTTCAAAATATTTACCACTCACTGTTGCTCTTCTATGGTCTTTCTTTGCATTGATGCTGCACGGATGACTGTCTCTTTTATTCATCCGGACATTCTAAAAACATAAGTAGCATTCACATCACAGAAATGTCCAAACTGTACATGTTGTACATTTGATTCAAATGAAAAGACCCCGGTTGTGATTCCGACTTAGAACTACCCTAATCATAATAATTCATGTCAAACATTCAGAGATTACATTTATCCCCATATTTAACAAATGTCAAAACAATATTTTGACAACAAAGTCAGGGTCATTCAATACATACATTACAGAGGAAATAACTTGTTCGACAATGCAGAGAGATCCTCACCGAGGTGAATATCATTCCATGAATTATTGCCACATTTTCTTGAAATGCAGATTAATGCAATGCAGTATTTACTTTTTTTTCTAGGCTATTTTTTTGGCTTTTCCGTGGCACTGTTTTGACAGAGATCTAACCTTGATATGACACTTTGTTCAGAAATGATATAAATAAGAGAATACTTTATAATTCCCGAGAAAATTTGGGTTACATTGTAAAAGCACAGAGAAACAAGTATAAGATTCATGATTTAAGTTAAATACACTCGACCCGTGAAGATTCCGGGGTAGAATAGGTCTTCAGCAACCCATGCTTGCCGTAAAAGGCCATTATGCTTGTCGTAAAAGGCGACTAACGGGATCGGGTGGTCAGGCTCTCTGACTTCACAATTCTGCTCCAAATGCTTAGATCAATGCTCATATTGTCAACCATATTTGCCATTTTTATATCATATTCATGTGTATAATACATTTTATTTCTAATAATGGCGTAATTGGGACACACAAATATAAAGTAACCCAATACTTTCCGTAACGGGCGACAATGCTTGTCTAAAGAGTTGACTAACGCCATCAGGTGGCGATCAGGCTCGGTGACTTGGTTGATGCATGTGATTGATACACAGAAGCGTGAATGGTATCTCACTGGGCTCCTGTCTCCATTTTGTGAGCATGAAGTTACGTGGTACACAGAAGCGTGAATGGTGTCTCACTGGGCTCATGTCTTCATTTTGTGAGCATGAAGTTACGTGGTGCACAGAAGCGTGAATAGTGTCTCACTGGGCTCCTGTCTCCATTTCATGAGCATGAAGTTACAAAGTACACAGAAGCGTGAATGGTGTCTCACTGGGCTCCTGTCTCCATTTTGTGAGCATGAAGTTACGTTGTACATAGAAGCGTGAATGGTGTCTCACTGGGCTCCTGTCTTGTTTTTTGTGAGCATGAAGTCACTCATGCCAAAATTATCATACACAGAGAAGTTTGTCCCCATGTATATTTATATTCATTATTAAGGATGCTGTGCGTGAATACCAACAACAGGATATGATACTGATTTGTGCCAAATATTATGGGCACCATCTGTTGGCTGTAAGCAGTCAGCATGCATGAACCAACAGTGGCACCATTATGCTGTTGGATGTACAACACACCATGCCATGTGGTTAAAGTGTATGCTCATCATGCTGAAGATGCGGGTTCGATTCCCCGCACAGGTACAATGTGTGAAGCCTATTTCTGATGTCGTCTACCACCACTCCCACTCCCGCCCAGGTATTGCTGGAATATTGCTAAAAGAGGCATAAAACCATACTCACTCACTCACTCACCCACTCACTTACACCATGCTGGGTTGCGTCCCTCAGCAAGCAGAATCTCACATTCACCCTGCTCAAGGGCACCACCAAAGGAGTTCACATATTTTCCTCTGACAATAATCACTGTTGAATCCCAAGAGTATAATATTGAATGTTGTGTTGTGTTCCATCTGTAATTCATAAATCAGTCTTCAACAACCCATGCTTGCTGCAAAAGGTGATTCTGGTGACTAACGGGATCGGGTGGTCAGGCTCGCTGACTTAGTTGATGCATGTCATCGATTCCAATTGCGTGGATCGATGCTCATGATATTAATCACTGGATAGTCTGGTCCAGATTTTTTACAGACTGCCGTCATAAAGCTTGAATAATGCTCAGTGCGGCATTAAACAGCAAACCAACCAACCAAACATAAATCAGTCTGGGTCAGGAAGGCACGTGGTTCACATCATAAGCAACAATTCTAGAGACTATATGTCACACAATCAGCCAGGTCACACATTGCAATGAAGGATTGAGCATTAACTGAAAAGTCAGCACATAGACAGTTGAACACATTCTTTGTTGTGAAAGAGTGGTTCTAGAAACAGTACTGAGAGCTAAAACATAACGCCAACATGTCATTTTGTATGGCATTGAACTTGACAATATAAAGTGTTCAGATGTATTGGAGCTATAACAGCGGGTTGACACTGTGGTGCGTTGACTTCTTTAGCTCTAAACATGGTGAGTAGTGAAGCTGTCACATAGTGCTGACCGTGACGCGTTGATTTCTTTAGCTCTAAACATGGTCAGAAGTGAAGCTGTAACATAGTGCTGACCGTAACGTGTTCACTTCTTTAGCCCCAAACACGGTGAGTGGTGAAGCTGTAACATAGTGCTGACCGTGATGCGCTGATTTCTTTGACCCTAAACACGGTGAGTAGTGAAGCTGTAACATAGTGCTGACCGTGATGCGCTGATTTCTTTGACCCTAAACACGGTGAGTAGTGAAGCTGTAACATAGTGCTGACCGTGATGCGCTGATTTCTTTGACCCTAAACACGGTGAGTGGTGGAGCTGTAACATAGTGCTGACCGTGATGCTTTGATTTCTTTAGCCCTTAACAAGGTGAGTGGTGAAGCTTTTAACACAGTGCTGACCGTGACACGTTGATTTCTTTGGCCCTAAACATGGTGAGTAGTGAAGCTGTAACATAGTGCTGACCGTGATGCTTTGATTTCTTTAGCCCTTAACACTGTGAGATGTAGTGAAGCTGTAACATAGTGTTGACCGTGACACGTTGATTTCTTTAGCCCTGAACACTGTGAGGTGTTTGGCGTTATGACATAGTGTTGACCATACCATGTAGCTTTCTTTTCAATCTCTGTTATAGGTGGTGGAGATATAACATAGTGTTGACCATGGCGTGTATATTTCTTCTGCTTCATTCATTGTTGGGTGTGTGGTTGCGCTATGACATTGTGTTCATCACGCACCTTATGCATCTCCTGCCTCAGTCACCGTGAGGTGTAGTGGAGCTGTAACATTGTGTTGACCATGCAGCGTAGATTTCTTCTGCCTCTAGCACTACTTGTTAATCTGAAATCAGACTTTATGGTTATGTAACGTGACGGGAACATGTGTGCTAATGAAATGAGCCTGCTTCCTGACAATTGGTGGAACTTGTTTTTGAATGTGAACAGCACACAATCATGTTTTAGCTAACAGCTGCCCAATGGCGCAAAACGAAGTTGCCAGATACTTTAATGTTGGAGACATAACCTACAGCAAGACAACCCTCATGACTTCCCATGGGCCGGTCGTCCACTTGTGACGTCACGTCAACAAGACAACCATATTCGGTTGGTGCATCTACGGATGCCGAATTGTCACATAAACAGCTCGGGCAATTCCAGGGTTGAGACTAAGTAGTGACGGAACCGTACGCGACCGCTTGAGCACACCACAATATCCGGCCCCGACGTCAATCGGTAGGCCCGCTAGTGCTTCCGTGTCACTTCCTAGCTTGGTGTAGACAGCATCTCAGGTTCCGAAGACAAGGCTTGGACAGTATACTGTTCACAGAATGAGTCAAGGTTTCGTCTGGACAGCTCGGGTGGTCGTGCAAGGGTTTACAGACGTCCCCGAGAACATTTTTATGACGCTTGCATTACTCAACGTCGTCAGTTTGGGGGTAGAAGTGTAATGGTATGGGGTTGCTTACCATTCATCACTGTTAATGGCATTTTGAATAGCGTACGTTGGCGACATCGTTCGAGATTACGTTCTACTCTTTGGGCAAATGCAGGGACGAAGCGCCATGTTACAGCAGGATAATACCCGCCCACATGTTGCACGTGTTGCAACAGACTTTTTGAGGCAGCATAGTATTGCCGGTTGTTTCTCTAGACCTCTCCCCTATAGTGCATGCCTGGGATGAGAGAAAGCGACGCCTACGACAGGACCTGAACCAGCCGGTAGCGCTTGCCAATCTTGACATGTGGAACTAAACCCGCCAGACTGCTTTTTTTTTCAGTCATCTGGTGTCTTCAATGCGCCGCCGCTTTCTCGCCTTTATCAACGAAAATGGCAGTCACACCCGACATTGACATTTGTTTAGTTGTTACACCATCCCTCTTTAAGGTGTGTGTAGCTCTGAGTTTTTTCAATGAAAATTTTATGTTAAAACTTGATCAGAGGAATGTCCAAACATGACGATGTTATTTTCAATAACATGTACATCACTTTACATGCAACTCAATATAAAGTATATAGTCCCACTGGCATATATGTGAATAAATGTGAATATGAAAACACAACGTTATTATTTATGTGTTTCCTTTTCCCTAAAACGTGTTCACCTAGTACATAATATCAAACACATTTTTGCTCCAGTTTGTCATCATATTAATGTGCTATGAGTGGTTGAAAGAGGACATATTGTATGCGACAACGTTATACCAAATCCTACTTTAAAGTATAATTAGTTTAATTAGTTTAATTATACTACGAGCTTCTGGGATAAAGAAATAATTACCTAAGTAATCCAAGAGTCCGAAAGCTCTGTCGCCAATAGCTGTGTGGTTACATATCCTAATATGTACAGGAGGGTTCCTTGCTGATATCATTTTGCACGCACGTACACACGCACGGAGGCACACACACATCAATGCATGTCGTTATGTGAGGGCAATATAGTCTTTAAACAATTTAAAACTCACCTCACCTCACCTCACCTCACCTCACCTCACCTCACCTCACCTCACCTCACCTCACCTCACCTCACCTCACCTCACCTCACCTCAAGCAGAAGATGCCTAGAGAAAAAGCGATACAACTGTGAGTGTTATGTTACCCAGCGCTGTACCAACGGATATACCTTCGTTTTCAAATAAAATATCTGCCTTTTGCAAACCGGTTATGTATTTTCTTGAATTATTATGTTACCGATTGCCAGTGAGATAGATGGACGCCTGCTGATTATGTTATGAGGTGAACGTACTGCTTCTGGCAAGGCACATAGAAGCAAGGGGGAGGCAATCTGTATATTAGCATGCATGAGTTATCTCCCTTCACAGTATTGATATGATGGCATTTATTGCATAACGATAAGAAATTGATGAGTTTTGCTTCGAAATCGACAGAACTGGTTTGTGGTTCCACGTAATATGAATAACATTTCTTAGTATATACTGGTAAGAGGTCCTGAATACTTTGTCAGTATTTGGTGGCATTTTGGGGAATTTAGGAAAAGTGGAAACCAATCACATTGGTGTGTAAATACTATTATGATTCGTGCGTGCGTGCGTGCGTGCGTGCGTGCGTGCTTGTGTGTGTGGAAATGCGTCATTGAAAAAAAGCACTCCTTCTGTTGTTCAGTAAAATGTCCTATTAATCTTGGTAACATATTACAGCATGTTAACAAATCAATAATTAAAAGCGACAAAACCCTTTCCACATCCATGAGAATTCTTCGCCAAAAGCAGAGTCGACCGTACGATGAGCATGTGTCTATGAATTACCATAAAAAAACCGAGGCTGTCTCCCTGGTCTCCTTTATTCCTAGTTCAGGTGGGTAAATCAATGAAAGGGTAACTCAGTGAACGATATAAAGTCATCGCTATACCTGAAGCTAAGTTAAACTTTTTGGTCAAATTGCCTAAAGAAACAGATCCGCAAGAATGGGAGCACAATTGGTGCTCATGGGATTCCTACTTCTTGCCGAAATGGATTACCCCTAAATTTTACGTAGATGTTATCAATGAGGAAGTTCAGCTTTTCACACATTGTTTTCTCAGACGGCATTTGCTTCATTTTTGATAGTTTGTTCTGACCCCCGGAAGATAAAAGCTTGAGTCTGGTTCAGACAAAACTGTCATTGATGGCATGTGCAGCGAACAACGTCGTCGGGGTGTGATGACACGCAGTCAGAGTGAAACTTACATGATAATAGTCTGAGGTCGCGACACAGGTATTGGCGGGAATAGTGTGTCAGGCATGTAGTTGACTGGGCTACGCTTAGTTGACCATTAATTCTTTCTACAGCCCCAGTATTTTCCATGAAAATGTAATATGTCGGAATGGTTGTTCACATGTGTCACATAGTTCTTAAATGTGATGGGTATAGAAAAAGAGGAACTCACAATGGATCATCCTTGTTGTCTAAGGATGTACTTAACTATTAAAATATCTACTCATGCGTTATATATTGTCATACGGGACATGGCGAGACAAACTAAATTTCATTGAAAAATTAATCACGCACGTGTGACACCTTTCCAGTTTATAGCATTAGCATAAAGGGGTGTTATTGGTTAAAACTAGTTTACATCTCCACTGGTAGCAAAACTGATAAATATAAACACAATCGAACTGTTTGAACACGAGCTTGGTCCTGTAACTCTACAAAAGTGTGTGGACACTCGTTAGCTAACAATTCAAAAGATAAATATATATGTGTGTGTGTTTTTGTGTGTGCGTGTGCGTATGCGTGTTTGTCTCGCCCGAAGTCGATTATGAATAGGTAGATAATCGACTTTGGACTAGGACAGGTCAGAGTTTGATGTTTCCCACACGGTCCCACGCAGTACGCACTCACTGAGCCTGACCACCCGATCCATGGTCCCTACAGAGTCAGAACAAATACTGTGTACATAATCATGGGTAAATGGAACTGACACTGATATTCTTTAAAATATGACATGTGTCTCCGGATGTATTCCTAATTATCGTTGTCTAAAGCAATGTTGTTACTGTTGGGAAGATGTTAATTTGATAGAGTTGAGTAGAACTGTTAACGAACATAGTTTTAATGAGGGTATTCTACCCTTGTTGTAACCTAGACACATGTTCCTGTGGGGTCATGGAAGATGTGACATACAACATGTGATTGCTACAACGGTTACAGATGTGACACCAGATCACCGTCTGAGATTCTTTACATATGACAGCAGGGGATTTAACACGTTTAATACGTCAAGCTGCGCGTAAGTTCCTGAGGGCTGGCTACGGTAGAACACGGATGTTGTGTTGTTGCAGAAAGGCCATGGTAGCTCTGGCAACATGGGGACGAGCGTTATCCTGCTGGAAAATGTGTTGTTGATGTTGTGCAAAAAATTGAACAACGTGTCTGATCACTTGGTCGATATACCGATGAATAGTGACGCCGTGTCCCCGACCTTGACCAACATTCAGAAAGCACATGGGTCCAAGTCTCGCATTAAGTCCAATCCCTGCCCATATCATGACGCTAGGTCCACCCCATGGATCCCTTTCCACAACGTTTCTGTCAGCAAAACGATCCCCTCGACGCCGCCAAATTCTGACTCTTCCGTCTGTGTGGGAGACACAAAGGCGACTTTCATCAGAGAAGATGACACGCCTCCAATCATGATGACGCCAATTGCGATGACCCTGTGCCCACTGAAGTCGTGCTTGTCGATGCCGTGGTTGGAGAACAGGACGACGTGCTGGTCGGCGACATCTGAGGTTGTTGGAACGGAGACGTCAGATCACAGTGTCCCGGCTAATGTGTCGATTATGTGTTCCTATGGTCTGTCGATCACTTTCACTTGAAGTTAGGAACGGATGTCGCTGGTGTTGACGGGTAATCTTCCGATCTTGTCGAGGTGTGGTGACCCTAGGACGACCGCTCCGAGGAAGGTCATCTGTGGTCTGTGTAGCATTGTATCGATGCAGGAGATGGTAAATTGTGGTTATGTTAATGTTGAAATGACGGGCAACATCTTGGACAGACTCTCCAGCCTCCAAACGTCCGATAGCCTGGTTTCTGTGAATTTGAGTTAGGCGTGGCATTGTTGACCATGGCCACAGTTTTATACCCACTACAGTTCGTGCATTTTCGATTTCGCGAGAAATGGGTGCCTGCTACACATATATTCATTGAAATGGTGCGTTTCGGCGATTCGTTTTTTATGTTGCGTTTTTACTCGGCGCTTCCAAAATGCAACCAAAAATATTGATAACACCATCAGGCTTCACTACATGCTAAAACTCGTATCAATTTATGGCTCCGTGTTTGTTACATATTTGCTTAAAACCACTTGCGTTTCTTTTGCGTGTGAGTATATAATCAACGTCAAGTGAGTTCATATGCTTTGTGGTTAACTAACATGTACCTCTGCAATTATCGGAGGTTTCATTAAAAATATGTAATATTGGCCTGACCATGTACATGTACTGTGTCACCGGAAATTCCAGCAATATCACGGCGGGGGACACCAGAAATGGGCTTCACACATTGTACCCATGTCGGGAATCGAACCCGGGTCTTCGGCGTGACGAGCGAACGCTTTAACCACTAGGCTACCCGACCGCCCCTGAAAGCATAGAAATTGTGTATAATGGGATGTATAAGGAATGAGGTTTACCACAGAAAAAATCACCTTAATGACCTTTGAAGTTACACATTCAGTTAAGCATGTAAAGATTCATCTTACTGGTGTATATATACTGAACCAAATTAAAAACTTCACAATCCTAAAATTTTAATATTTTGACCAGTTATCATGGTGGGCCCTTATTGTGTATTTAAACAGTAATGGCCACGTATTGTTTCAGATAACACCCGTTTTTGTGCAGGTGAATCGATCAAAATCATGTGCACAGCACTATAGTAGCAAAGGTGTTTTTTCACGTACAACTGGTCACGTGGCCATAATACCGCACGTGTTTTCAGCCATACTTGTTAGCAGTCATTAACAAAAAAAGAAAAACACAAGAAAACAAAAGTCTTTACGGCCATTTGTCATGCCACGCCTTTAAAATGTGCAACGTGAACGTGCCATCGGCATGCATGTTGCAGACGGGGACGTCCGTAGCTGAAGTCGCAAGGACGATGGGTTGTAGTCGACGGACTGTTTATGATTTACAGACGCGTCTTCAGCAAACGGCTACCACCGCTGATCGCCCTCGGCCAGGTCTACCACGTGTGACGTCACATGCAGAGGATCGTCAGATTTTTAACGGCTACATCAACAAAAAATGAACTGTTTAGGGGTAGACTGAGTGCGCAAACTTTTCGAAACCGTCTGAGAACTGCTCACCTTCAACGGCCACGACGGCCATACTGCGGGTCGATTCTGACTACACAGACGTCAACGTCAACTGTGGGCACAACGACACCTACGATGGACTCAGAGGCATTGGAATCAAGTCGTCTTCAGTGATGAATCCCGATTTAATCTTCGATTTGCTGATGGTAAGGCGAGGGTGTGGGGGCGCCGTCATGAACGTTACGCCCAGTCTTGTGTACAGGAAGTTGACAGATTTCGAGGCGGAAGTGTCATGGTGTTGGGTGCTTTCTGTGGCAATGCACGTTCCAGGTTTCTTGTCATCCGTGGCAACCTCAACGCTGCTGCTTACCGCGACCAGGTACTGGCACCAGAACTTTTGGCTTTTATGGCAGCACATGGACCCGGTTTGATCTTCCAACACGACAATGCCATACCCCACACAGCAATTTTGACAAGGAATTTCCTTCAGAATGCCGAAGTCATTGTCATGGACTGGCCGTCAAGGTCTCCTGACATCAATCCCATCGAACATCCCTTTCGCGAACATCCCTTCATATTATTATCATCGGCATTTTGCCTTTTACGAATTATGAATCTGTTTCACAGGACAGTCGAGAACGTTTTTCTCTGGCGTTGACGTTTTACGCAAAATGGAAGACCGCTTCACATATGAATATGATGGGACCTGAGCGAAGTGATCTGGGTTTGTGTTTGTTGTGATAATAGTGCATGCACATTTAGCCCGGGATCTTTACTCTTGCAAAAACATGCTTTGGGCATTCCTGCACCTGACGTGGTTTGCAAAGGTTGAATCACTACCATCAGGGCTGTGAGAAGAGAGTGTTCATCTTAAATGGCAACAAAAATGTCCTTAATTTCTGTTTGGTTTTCAGACAGTGACCAACGTTTTTTCATGTCTTGTCAAATGACACATTATTTGTACACATCTGTCAAATATCTGAATAATGTATCAGGAGTAAAGGAATCATATAGCCTTAGTTTTCATAAAGAAGACCACAATGTCCAATCAAAGGAGGTATCAATGATTATTGTGTGGTATAAATGGAGGAAACATTTTCTCAATTGATACCCAAAAGTAAACAAACTACGTGTATTTTGGAAAAAAGCTAATAGAATATTTTATAATTAACAATAGACGTTGCATTCTTTTACCTGATAGTACAGAACTACATCAATGTCCACCAACGTCAATTACACTTATGTGGGTTATTTGTTCACACGGAATATTTGGCGATATCTAAGGTAGATCGGTAACTGTCAAACAAACAAGTCTACTTGCAGGTACAGTGTAGTTGCATCAGGTGCAAACATGTTTAGGGCAATATCGCGTATCTTGCTATAAGAGGTTGACGTTTGTATCAACTTAATCTGCCGATGAGCTGAAGCCTCCTAATTACAGTGTGTTGTGGGAGTGAAGCCCGGCTGAGGGAAGCCCCTGTGTTGAGAGACTAAAGATGCTACCATGCTGACACAGAGATTCGAACCCCAAACCAGCAGATTATGGAAAGGTTTAGTGGCGCAACAACTACATTCAGTGCATTTGGCCACAAATGGTTCAGAAATAGTCTTAGTATTATAAAAAGACAATGGCAGGCTACTGGATACATAACCCACAGCCATATAACACTATGTGCTCAAAGTGTTAAGTGATGTGCAGTATTCAAACGAATCCCGTGTTTCCGACATCAAGTCAACACGTTATAGGAAGGGCTACGTTTGTAACGCACACAAATCGAGTCACCATCAAGTGTATCTTTTTAGTGATGACATAATGTCTTCTGATGACTAAATGCTGATAAGACATCTTAGAGTGGAATTCTATTTGGGCTAGGTTTCAGATGCTATGACGATTGTTTACACGGAAGCATTACGATGTGAAACTCGTGTAGGTGACAGCAGCTATTGAAACCGGCAATATTATAAGCATTTCGACCCTAGTCGCTCACCAAACGCAATGAGGTACATGGTGGTGGTTTATTTTGTTACTTGGAGAGTATTTGTTTTTGGTATGTATTTTCATCAATGTAATAGTCAGTGAGTGAGTTTGGTTCAACGCCGCTTTGAACAGTATTCCAGTTATATCACGGCGTGACAGCTTAATGTGGGAGAAAAGCCCGAAGTGATGCAGGTCTCAGACGTTTACCACTTCGGTGAAACCCACGAGCACGGGTATTGTGCTGACAAACCTAGAAACATAATCGAGGCGAACCGAGATTCGAACCCACAATCATAGGTTTCTGGCGCGCCCAAGGGACGAAACTCTGCACAGCGAAGCGCGGCGCCTTAGACGACTCGGCCATCGAGGTAATAACAAAGCAATCTTGTTTCACATTTCTAACTGCCAAATTACTGCTTACAGTGAACGATGCTGTGTATGTGAGAGGTTATTGTATTGAATATGGTGCATGCTATTTAATCATATAATGATAATAACGTTGTATTTGCAGGTCTTGTATCTGTACCGACCACATCTGACCACGTCGTTACATATGTTGGTCATAACGCAGTCATCTCCCTCAACGTATCTCAGGCTGGCGGGGAGTTCAAAGTCGGCGTGGAAGTTGACAATGTCACAGAATATCTCTTTGTTAAGTTTAATGACACTGGCATCACAAGATTGAACAACAGCCGTACATGGCACAGAGACAGATACAGAGTCCGAGGGAACATCACCTCATCAGTGTTCAGATTGACACTGTACAATGTCACCACCGAGGACGCCGGTATCTACGAATGTCGGAAGACGGACATAAACCAGAGGCCGCCTGGTTGTGAACAGCTTATCATTGTGGCTCGTGAGTACTAAATGGACACTTTATTGGACAACACATGTTTTGACCCCTGTACGATTGTGTGAGATTCTGCAATGAATTGGTGAACATAATTGTTCTGAAAAGAAGAAATGTAAATATAGAGACACCTGTCATCGCTTTAGTACAACTGCACTGTCCCTATGAATGTATCGTGGGTAATGTGACAAGTATATATTAATAATATCATATATGGGTATTCATATCCGAAGAATTATTATCATAAATGATGTTGCTTAGTGAACGTCGGTATTTGTATGGTGTGTTTTTTTCTATGATGTTAGAATTTTTTGTTACAGAGAAACCATCACAACCCAACATCACAGGGCCTGCCTCAGCTGTATCAGGTGGGAGTGTCACCCTGACATGCTCCTCCTCCTCCCGGAGTCTGGCCCCGGACCATCCCCCACTGACCATGACCTACACCTGGAGGAGGAACAGTGAGAAGATTCAGGGAGGTGGAGACGCTTCTCTTGATGGATCGAGCCTCACTCTGAGACACATCAGCAGCGAGAAGGATGGCAACTACACCTGCCGGGCTGTGGAGGAGGGGTTGGAGTCTGACTGGAGTCACGGACATGTACTGGATGTTCAGTGTGAGTAGAACATCAAACAACTTCATTTATTATATAACTGGCAGTGAAATAGTCAAATCAAATAGTGAAATAAATCTCGCTCAGTTCCTATAAAATGGTATAGCCACTCTATCAGGTAATCAGCGTCTCAGTGGTCTAGTGGTAGAGCGTCCGCCCGGGGTGGGTTTCGATGAACGGCCGCGTCAAAAAAAGTTAGAATATGGTACTTGTTGTTACCCTGGTTGGCGCTCGGCATTGAGGGCCTGAGACAACGACTGGTCGGCTAGGCGTCAGTATACAGTGTCTGAGTGGGGTATTCATGTTAAACTGCAGCATGGTACCTCAGTGGACTAGCACTATAAATCAGCACCAGTCCGGACTATTTCAAGCAGCCACACACACAAGTGCATACACGTCGCTATACAAGTGCATTAATCTTGGACGCAACGTTAAATCCCATTTCACCTCACCTAACCTATCAGATAATCTCGTAACTGGTCAAAGGTCAAGGCTCGTGTCATGGGACGGTCAGGGTCGCCGAAGTGACCCTTGACTTTGTTGTAAGAAACTTGGCATTTGGCAATTGGTAGTTGTCTGTCCTTCTTGTTTGTCCCTAAATATTTTCTGTCAAGTCTATTCAAGTCAAAATTAACCATCGGGAATATGGATAAACTACAGGGATAATTGCTAGCATTATCAAAAGAACAGTCTAATAATCTTAAAATCAGTGTCTTACTGTGACGTAGCTAAGGCATTTTATAAGTTTTGGCAACTTTGGAGATGTAAATTTCGAAACAGTTGCGGGGGCACGAGGCCTAGCCAAGCGGGATCAGTAGCCATGTCTGTGCTTGTAGACCTCTGCGGCTTGAAACCTTCTCCACAAATTAAACTAGTTGGATTTGGCCGAAATATGTTTGAATTGTTACCTTGTTTCGTTTCGTCGCTGTGTGTACATTTGACTACACTTCTTAAGGTTATGACAAGACAGACGTTAATGTTATGACAGCGATTTTGAAGCACAGAATTAAAGAATGACATTATATGATAAAGCGGTTATCACGCTTGTGTGTTTGGGGATGGTAAATATCCTGTATTAGGAATAATTACAAGGCTCGCTAAATACAATGTTTATTCCTAATGCAGGACATTTACCATCCCCAAACACACTCGCTTGATAACCTCTATTTCCAAAAGGTTCTAAATTGACATCACGAAGCAAACTATATGTCATACACCAGCAGAATTGTAACTTGTAAGCAAGCGCTCCAGATGGACCTGGGCAGACACTGTTTAATGGTTCAACCAGCACAGTGAGTGCCACAGAAGGTGTCCCTCTCACGGTGGAAATGTAACCCCTTGGAAGAAAAAGCATCGTGTTGCTTACTAAGCCAAATACAATCTTGATTATGTATATTTTAAACCTAACGGGCTCAACAGATATTCTTGATTTTGGTAGAATATGACTTGCTTTTCTTTCTCGTAAGTAGATCCTTGAATCAATGTTACTAAACTAAATATAAATGTTTAAGACAAAGGTCAGGCTTTTATCTCCAGGATGTAGTGGTTCTGTGAATGTTTTGGATGATGAAATCAACAGCGTACTCAATAATCGCTTTGTAAACATTCTTTAATTATTTCTGATATTCAGATGGACCATACACGGTACAATTTAACGAACATGACGACAAAGTGACTGCTACAGAAGGTGACCCCCTCACAGTGACATGTTGTGCTGACTGTAACCCCACCTGCACTGTGACCTGGTGGGACACATCCAGACAGAGGGGGACCTCGGGACAGAGGGAGGCTGTGTTGTCTATACCAGCTGTAAACAGATCTCTGTCTGATCTGTACAAGTGTCACGTCAACAACACATATGGAAATAAGTCTAGGAACCTAAAGCTGGATATACAGTGTAAGAACTTCAGATTTGTCCTGACATCTAATCTTCAGCTTGGAGTTGTTTAAACGTAATGTGTTCAAGATAAGTAAAGGTCCTCAGGTTTTATGCCAAGCAAAGTTCAATTAAACGTTTTGAAGCAGTGAACGAAACAATATTTTGATGTAACAAAAATCCATAAATTCTCCCATCCCATCTATCTACACCAATAATATTAAATTGTGGATCCCGAGACGCACATGCAGCAATAGTTACAATACATCTTCTGTTTTTCTTAAGCAGCTGAATCTGGCGTCTCCAACGTCGTGTCTACAGCTGTTATCTGCTCGGTCCTCGTCGTCGTCGTCGCTGTAGTCCTCGCCATCCTTCTGTACAGACACAAAGCCAAGAAAGGTAATGTCATGTCAGGATGAATTTAACACTAAACATCGTATAAACAATTCTACATCTGTTTGAAGCCAAGGTGTACGTAGGCTGTTGTTCCTAGCAGGTCAAGGTGTACCATGTGCGTTTGTTTGTTGATTAACGCCGCAAGGGCCAGACAATCTAGTCACTGATATCATGTGCATCGATCTACTCAAATGAGATACAGTGATTTGCATCAACCAAGTCAGCGAACCTGACCACCCGATTCCAGTTAATCACCTCTTACAAGCATAGTCGCCTTTTACGGCAAGCATAAGTTGCTGACGTATGGATTGCTGGATTATTCTCACCAGGATCTTCACGGGTGAGGTTACCAGCGAATGCTGGCTGTCGTTCGTAGATACTACACTGTGTACCATGATACAACGACGGCGTACGTAGGATGTTGCTCGTAGATGCTGCACCGTATACCATGATACAACGACGGCGTACGTAGGCTGTTGTTTAAAGATGCTGCACCGTGTACCATGATACAACGACGGCGTACGTAGGATGTTGTTTAAAGATGCTGCACCGTGTACCATGATACAACGATGGCGTACGTAGGATGTTGTTTAAAGATGCTGCACCGTGTACCATGATACAACGACGGCGTACGTAGGCTGTTGTTTAAAGATGCTGCCCTGTGTACCATGATACAACGACGGGGTACGAAGGATGTTGTTCGTAGATGCTGCACCGGGTACCATGATACAACGATGGTGTACGTAGGATGTTTTTTAAAGATGCTGCACCGTGTACCATGATACAACGACGGCGTACGTAGGATGTTGTTTAAAGATGCTGCACCGTGTACCATGATACAACGACGGCGTACGTAGGCTGTTGTTTAAAGATGCTGCACCGTGTACCATGATACAACGACGGCGTACGTAAGATGTTGTTCGTAGATGATGCACCGGGTACCATGATACAACGATGGCGTACGTAGGATGTTGTTTAAAGATGCTGCACCGTGTACCATGATACAACGACGGCGTACGTAGGCTGTTGTTTAAAGATGCTGCCCTGTATACCATGATACAACGACGGCGTACGTAGGCTCTTATTTGAGGATGTTGCACCGTGTACCATGATACAACGACGGCGTACATAGGCTGTTGTTCGTAGATGCTACACCGTGTACCATGATACAACGACGGGGTACGTAGGCTGTTGTTCGTAGATGCTACACCGTGCACAATGATACAACGACGGCGTACGTAGGCTGTTGTTCGTAGATACTACACCTTTACCATAATACAACGACGGCGTACGCAGGCTGTTGTTCGTAGATACTACACAGTGTACCATGATACAACGACGGCGTTCGTAGGCTGTTGTTTGTAGTTGTTTCTGACTACCACGTCTGTTCATATATCAAACAGTTGGAAGGAGATTGACACCACGTGTGCTGTACACCACAGTCTGTTCAATGAATTTGAGGTCGAAGAGACTTTAAATAATACAGTGTATAAAGGCACACCGGAATTGCAAACCGCATAATCAATACGACCTGTCTCTGATCGCCACGTCGTGGTGGTATCCTTATGGTGGTGGTGACATGACACCACTAAAGAACACAAAGGCAAACATTTTTGACAAATAGGGAACATAATTTGTATTTTGATTTATTCAATGCTGGTCACAGTGTGACCGTTAAACTCTAAAGTCTGAACGTCCTGCGGAAGTTGAACAAGACAAATTTAAAGCCACATTTTAGTACATGTGTAACTCGTCAACGTGCCGAGAAAACAAACCTGAATGGCTTTTGCCATTATAATTCGAAACATGTCGTTTAAAATCATGAAGCGATTGAAATAATTTGATTGAATTCTTATTTCTGTGTCGGCAATGTGAGGAGCAGTACATGCTACTGGACCAATCAATCGGTCTGTGTTGACCATCACGCAAATGCTCCTCCCTCTGGGGGAACTATCTTCATTTATTACAGCCATCCAATACCCATTTAAGCCGGCATTTGATGCTCTTTCAATTTTCCGCCCCATGAGAAATATGTTTTGATTTTCATGAGTTTGAGTTCACTGTATTGCAAATAAATCTTATGCAAAGTATGATTCAAATATTTGTGTGAAAACGACAATTTTCCTTAACTAGATGATTATGAAATTCTAGTTAGAAGGCGTAGACTATAAATGTATTCATCTGAATAACACGACCTAGCATGACCTGAACATTCTCATTACTCTTCATAGGGAAAGAGTACCCGAGACCTGAAACCAATGAAGTACTTATTCCTTAAGCAGTGAATACGTTCTATGCGTTGGCCAGATTTAGTTTCCCTCATGTATAGGAGTACAAGTGTAGCCACCTCTTGTTTCGTACAATATATTTTATACATACTGATGTTTGAATGTGCTTACATAATTGAGCATAGATATCCACAAAGTGGTAACCCTTCCATAACCCCATTATTTAAATAACAGTAGAGACTTGGTTACCCTCTCGCTTGAATGACAGTTTGTTGATGCAGTTTGATAAAAACGACACATGCCTCAAGAACCAACCAACCATCACTGGTATCAACTAACTAAAAACCGCCATGTTCCTGTTTCCTTGCTTCAAGTACATGTAAAATTCATTTCATATATCAATCAATGTTATGGTAGTACAATAAACATCTGTCTTAAATAATGTAAGCTGCACTCAGCTGGGGGAATACGTTTGTTGTGTTTTTCATTGGTTTATAATCAAACTGAATATTTTATATATTTGATCAAAGCAGTTCTTCTGGATAATATGTATCGATCACAGAATGGTAACCTGAACATTATTCTCGTCACGTTCAGATTGTTTATCAAAATCCTTATTGAGATAATTCACATCGTGTAATGCAAGACAATAATATACACAAAATACCCATTTTCATTAAGACGTGAGTACAGGTAAAGTCTTATTATTCTACTTTTGCTTTCAGCGATTCGGAATGCTGGGTAAGTTTCAAGCTTCAAATTTCTGATATATTACTTAGATTAGAGTGACAATATAAGCTCTGTTTTATTTCTCTATAATACATATAGGTTCAGTTATCTCAGCAGGATGTTCTCACTCGTATGTATTATTTCAGTGTGGTTACATATAGGCATGACGTGGAATCAGACGGGAGCTATGAGGATATACAAGGTGAGTGTGTGGTGGCGTACTTCGCCAAAGCCCCTCAATAAGCAAAACCTTTTAAAGAACATCAGGAAAAAGACTAACGATAGCGAATGGACGCTATGTCTTATATATGTTATAGTAGTAGTAGTAGTATCATATCCAGATACACATTATATCGATGTGTGTGTGTCCACAGTACATGCTCAAAGTGTAGACGATATCGCCCCTGTTGTCGCCGTCTACGCTGTCGTGCTCACTGCTGTCACCGTGGTAGTAGCAGCGGTCGCTATACTGGTATGCAAGGATAATGAAGGTATTTGTACACACCTGTAATCAGTAAGATAAGGTAGTTTCCATATTTGTTGGCGTCATCCTTCATCATGTTGCCAACGATCATACATGTCTATTTCAATTGTTATGCGTTCACGTGTACGATACTTGAAACACATCGTCATGGACGCCCACAATGTTGTTATGGCATAGATAAGTGTAACTGATTCCAAGACATTTGATTGGCTAACTAAGCAATTTGTTTGTGTGTAATGTAGATATTGCCATAAACCGAAAGAAACAGGTCACGCCCACAAACCCTTTGCCTAATGGTTGATAAGAATAAGAATTAGAATAAGAATTGTGCTGAACGATGTCACTAATTTCGTACCGTTGTGTTAATGATTAATTTGTGTTAATTCTTCCTTATAAGAACTGGCTTATTTTTTGCTACGCGGCTTTACACAGTATGCACATATGTTTCTTACGTATATACCTCCATAAACGAAGAGTAATGTTAAACTGTACTTGCTTCTTGATGATATCAGTGTTGTAAGAACATCAGAATACATAAATGTGCAAAGGGCCTGCATTTAGATATGCAACACATTAGAATAATTAAAAACTAGGACATGAAACTGCTGATATTTAATTGGTATTGTCTTGATTTTCAGATGGCCTTGAAACAAGGTATGACGCCAAAAACTATAGTCTGAACACGTGGATATCATAGCATTTGGCACAAGTAAACATAAATATCATTAGTGTTCTATTCATTACGATAAATATAAGAACGTCAATGTAATTGACAAAACTGGTATTTTTTTCTAAATGACACATAAAAAGTGACATAAGAAGTGTTCTTTTATAATAATTACAGCTCAGGAGCGTACCTGACAGTTGTGGGAAATCGTCTTTCAAGGAGCCCCAGTGAAATCAACGTCGATGATTATGAGCGACTACTGAGGGAACAGTTCCACATCTACACATCTCTCCACCCTTCAGCTGCATCTACAGAGGATCACAGTACCAGGTACAGCCTTATGTGAGAGAACAGTTCCACATCTCTCCATCCTTCAGCTGCCTCTACAGAGGATAACAGTACCAGGTGCAACCTTATGTGAGAGAACAGTTCCACATCTCTCCACCCTTCAGCTGTCTCTACAGAGGATCACAATAGCAGGTGCAGCCTCATGTGAGGGAACAGTTCCACATCTACACATCTCTCCACCCTTCAGCTGCCTCTACAGAGGACCACAGTACCAGGTGCAGCCTTATGTGAGAGAACAGTTCAACATCTCTCCACCCTTCAGCTATCTCTACAGAGGATCACAGTACCAGGTGCAGCCTTATGTGAGAGAACAGTTCCAAATCTCTGAACCCGTCAGCTGTCTCTACAGAGGATCACAGTACCAGATGCAGCCTTATGTGAGAGAACAGTTCCACATCTCTCCACCCGTCAGCTGTCTCTAAAGAGGACAGTATGAGAAGCAGACGTATGTGACACGTTATGAGTCGAGTCATAAAGTCTGATATTTTCTCTATATTTAATGCAGCCGAAACGAAAATGTAACTAACACAAAAACTTACAGGGCGGTGCCATGTGCAGGATCGATTTCACAACTAAACCTGTCTCCATCCTTCATATACAGAGGCCAATGGAAACAGGTGTTAAGGCAGCAGGTGGGTGAGTATGGTTTCACTCAATGTTAGCAGTATTCCAGACATAATACGACAGGGTCCCAAGGCAGCATACATTGTAGCTATATGGGACCCGGACTTCCAGCTGTCCCTAACCTTCAGCGCTAGTTACTGTGATGTGGTGGCTTCCATTGTCTATTGCTAATCACCCATCAGCGCGGATTATCTGTTGGCTTCCCTTGTTAAGTCCATCTTTGGCTATTATATCACTTTTGTTGTTCTTACATGTACATATATATGCTTTCTGTCTCATAGGATTCATTCACCTGGCGAAGGAGTGAGCATATGCTAAGTTGTGTTCCTCATAATAAATAAGTTGAGATCCATTAAGATTCTCCTCCTGTAACCATAATAAACTTTTGGTATTGTATTCTGAATGTTTCCTGTGCTCAGGACTTATGTGTTTCTTTCATTTTAATTAATCAGTTATAATTTAGTTCGATTTGACACATTTGCTTCGATCCAATGACAATAAATACGCTTTACTCTACAGGTTTGTCAGCACTAAAACCATATTCGTGGATTTTCAAAAGCAATGATAAACATGTGTAGGTTCTTCCCCCATGAAAATGATATGCAATGGTATAACTGAAATATTGGTTAAAGTGACATCAATCCAAACTCACTTAATCGCTCGGAATAGGTATAGTGTATGGAAAAATTGCGGCTCCTAAAAATCCTTCTTAAACATTGCAGGTGACAAATAGCTCGTGTTTATAAACAACGTTTAGACTTTTTGCGATCCCTTTTTAAGCCAAGGTGTTCTATGATTAGAGTTGTAAAGAACATAGTTGTTGTGCATTGATCTTGCAGAACTTTGTCCGTAGTGTTTATGTGAAACATATCTGTGTCTGTTCATTACACATCCTTGTTGTCTACTGTGTCGTGACACTAAATCGACCAACCTATTTGCCTACTGAGGCTGAATTATAAATAGCCACTCGTGATCATTAGCTTTCGAATGTTTGTTCCTCAATACTCGTGATGAGGATAAAAATGAAACGGAAATAGTTCACTTTGATAGATTGAGTTATTTCCTATCCTATGTTAATCGGAAATAATGTATTGCAATTTAAGAAAGGCCATGACTCCTTTGCCTTGTCAGATCATTCCTCAGGAATTGCCTGGCTGAAGCTTCCATGTCCCCACTTATGTTGCCACATAAACATATTGATTAAAACAACGTGGTTTTATTAACGTTGGGCCTCTTCATGATAGAATTGTATTGTGCACTTTTGCACACATTTATTTGTCTGATGATCGTCTTGTGAAGCATGTCAGGACTTGAAAGCTGAAAATAAGGCATTCCACAGTTTTCTCAAACGAGCAAAGGAAGTGGGACATAATCTCAATGCCGATTTCTGTTGATTGTGTTGCTTTTTTTCATGGCTCTGTACTACTGGACGGTACAGACATGAATGTCAACCAAGCGAAGTGCCATATTAAATCGGCCCAGACTCAGTTTTTCAAGGAGAGGCTATCTGAGCGACCACAGCATCGAGTTTTATGTGCAATGTCTTCGCTTGGACTCCTTCGCTTGGATGGAGTCGGCTGGCCTGAAATGTGAAACAGAAGGCGTTCTGTTTGCTGCTCAGGACCAGTCACGTCCCACTCGAAACCGCCAATGTGTGATTTTGCATCAAAATGTAAATATGAAATATAGATTATGTAATGAATTTAATGAGACTGTCCAACATATTGTCATTGGATAGGCAGCTTTGGCACAAACACAGTATCTTAAGCGACATGATGGTGTAGCTCAAACATTTTATTACCGACTTCGCAATGCTTGAGGTTTTGACACAAAGGTCCATCCATGGTACGACCCGGAATATGTGGAGGGCGTCATGAAAAATGATAAATACAAAATTCATTAGAATAAGCCCCTTTACAGCCTCAGACGTATTCAGACCAACAAACCTGATCTTGTCCTTTGTGATAAATCCAATAAATCATTTATATCATTAAAATTTCGGTCCCTTTTGGCACTAATGTGATTACAAGATTCAGGAAAAACATGGCAGACCTCGCTTTCAAAATGTCAGGCTTGCATCCCAAGTACCACGTTGTCCGCCTTAGGTTTGGTACCTCCCAATCTTGACTGACATTAGGAGAGTACCCGGGCTTGCTGCCATGAATACAGACCTACCAATCTTGGTAATGCAGAAGGCTGTAGTGTTGGGGAGTCTGGGAGGGTTCGACTTGACAGCTTGCTGGGAGAGGGCCCTGAACTGATGATCACCCAAAACCGCTTTGCAGCATTTTTATTTTAATCTGTACATATAATAATAAAAGCGGTAAAACCCTTAACATATTTATAATAAATCTGCAAGAAGCGCAGTCGATTGTACGATTCCCACTGTAAATAGTGATGATACTAGTTGCTCGTAAGAGACTATATATACTAAATTGATCGGGACTTGGGGAGATGGTTGATTGCAAATCATCGTACTCCGACGGCGTGGATTGTTGCTCGCCATACCAATCACTGCATTGAGTATTTATAGGCTGCCATCGTATAGCTGGAATATTCCTTAATTCGGGTTAAAAAACAAACAACTACTACTACTACTACACAACTACTACTACTACTACTACACTACTACTACTACCACTACTACTACTTCTACTACTACTACTACTACTACTACTACTACTACTTCTACTTCTACTATTACTACTTCTACTACTACAACTACTTCTACTACTACCACTTCTACTACTGCTACAACTTCTACTTCTACATCTACTACTACTACTACCTCTACCTGTACTACTACTACTACTACTACTTCTACTACTTCTGCTACTTCTACTACTACTACTACTACTTCAACATCTACTTCTACTACTACTTCTTCTACTACTAAAACTACTACTACTACTACTACTTCTGCTAATTCTACTACTACTACTACTACTACTACTACTTCTACTACTTCTGCTACTTCTACTACTACTACTACTTCAACATCTACTTCTACTACTACTTCTTCTACTACTTCTACTACTTCTACTGCTACTACTACTACTACTGCTACTTCTACTACTACTACTACTACTACTACTACTTCTACTACTTCTGCTACTTCTACTACTACTACTACTTCAACATCTACTTCTACTACTACTTCTTCTACTACTAAAACTACTACTACTACTACTTCTGCTAATTCTACTACTACTACTACTACTACTACTTCTACTACTTCTGCTACATCTACTACTACTACTACTTCAACATCTACTTTTACTACTACTACTTCTACTACTACTACTACTACTGTCTACTACTACTTCTACTACTACTGTCTACTACTTTGGATTTTGTCATGCGGATAACTGTTGTAGTTTGTCTACTTGTGACTGAAACATTGCCTTTTATGTATTTTGATCAATTTACCGCTATATTTAGCTGAATCACAGTGTTGTGTTTATTTGTTATACATACCCTGACTATCAATATAGAATCTGAAACAGTATTTAAGAGTGTGTTTCACACGAGTTAATGACATATTGGAGGCTCAACTGTCCATTTCCCTGTGTGTCACGATTTGTGTCATTGTCAAACCCACAGTGAAAGGAAGACATTTGAAGCAGTTTTCGTTTCTAATTTAGTCCTTTCTATAACATGCATAATGTTTGGGCTTGTGATGGACAATTGATGGTGAATCATGGTATAGTTTGTCAATGTTAGGTTTTGCGCAGATCGGCTCCGTTGTCTATAGGATGGAGCGTCTGTCCGCAGTCATCAGCCACGTC
Source organism: Haliotis cracherodii (assembly GCF_022045235.1). Classification (NCBI taxonomy): domain Eukaryota; kingdom Metazoa; phylum Mollusca; class Gastropoda; order Lepetellida; family Haliotidae; genus Haliotis; species Haliotis cracherodii. Next base: position 3,698,338 of record NW_027266267.1, on the reverse strand, counting down.
ATGACAAAAGAGGATAAATATAGTACGTATTGATAAACATTGTAGGTTGGGTGCAGTGGGGAGATATACATGGGTGGTTGGGTGAAGTGGGGATATATACTTCGGTGAAGTGGGGAGATATACTTGGGTGGTTGGGTTAAGTGGGGAGATATACTTGGGTGGTTGGGTGAAGTGGGGATGTATACATGGGTGGTTGGGTGAAGTGGGGAGATGTGCTTGGGTGGTTGGGTGGAGTTGGGAGATATACTTGGGTGGTTGCTTGAAGTGGGGAGATATACTTGGGTGGTTAGGTGAAGTGGGGGGATATACTTGGGTGGTTGGGTTAAGTGGGGAGATATACTTGGGTGGTTGGGTGAAGTGGGGATGTATACATGGGTAGTTGGGTGAAGTGGGGAGATATACTTGGATGGTTGGGTGAAGTAGGCAGATATTCTTGGGTGATTGAGTGAAGTGGGGAGATATACTTGGGGGGTTGGGTGAAGTGGGGAAATATACTTGGGTGGTTGGGTGAAGTGGGGATGTAAACATGGATGGTTGGGTGAAATGAGGAGATATACATTGGTGGTTTGGTGAAGTGGGGATATATACATGGGTGGTTGGGTGAAGTTGGCAGAGTTACATGAGTGGTTGGGTGAAGTGGGGAGATATACTTGGGTGGTTGGGTGAAGTGGGGAGATATACTTGTGTGGTTGAGTGAAGTAGGGAGATATACATGGGTTGTTGGGTGAAGTGGAGAAATATTCTTGGGTGGTTGGGTGAAGTGGTGATGTATATATCGGTGGTTGGGTCAAGTGGGGATGTATACTTCGGTGAAGTGGGGAGATATACTTGGGTGGTTGGGTTAAGTGGGGAGATATACATGGGTGGTTGGGTCAAGTGGGGATGTGTACATGGGTGGTTGGGTCAAGTGGGGATGTATACATGGATGGTTGGGTCAAGTGGGGATGTATACATGGGTGGTTGGGTCAAGTGGGGATGTATACATGGGTGGTTGGGTCAAGTGGGGATGTATACATGGGTGGTTGGGTCAAGTGGGGATGTATACATGGGTGGTTGGGTCAAGTGGGGATGTATACGTGGGTGGTTGGGTCAAGTGGGGATGTATACATGGGTGGTTGGGTCAAGTGGGGATGTATACATGGGTGGTTGGGTCAAGTGGGGATGTATACATGGGTGGTTGGGTCAAGTGGGGATGTATACATGGGTGGTTGGGTCAAGTGGGGATGTATACGTGGGTGGTTGGGTCAAGTGGGGATGTATACATGGGTGGTTGGGTTAAGTGGGGAGATATACATGGGTGGTTGGGTCAAGTGGGGATGTATACGTGGGTGGTTGGGTCAAGTGGGGATGTATACATGGGTGGTTGGGTCAAGTGGGGATGTATACATGGATGGTTGGGTCACGTGGGGATGTATACATGGGTGGTTGGGTCAAGTGGGTATGTATACATGGGTGGTTGGGTCACGTGGGGATGTATACATGGGTGGTTGGGTCAAGTGGGGATGTATACGTGGGTGGTTGGGTCACGTGGGGATGTATACATGGGTGGTTGGGTCAAGTGGGGATGTATACGTGGGTGGTTGGGTCAAGTGGGGATGTATACATGGGTGGTTGGGTCAAGTGGGGATGTATACGTGGGTGGTTGGGTCAAGTGGGGATGTATACGTGGGTGGTTGGGTCAAATGGGGATGTATACATGGGTGGTTGGGTCACGTGGGGATGTATACATGGATGGTTGGGAAAAGTGGGGATGTATACATGGGTGGTTGGGTCAAGTGGGGATGTATACACTGGTGGTTGGGTCAAGTGGGGATGTATACATGGGTGGTAGGGTGAAGTTGGGAGATATACATGGGTGGTTGAGTGAAGTGGGGAGATATACATGGGTGGTTGGGTGAAGTGGGGAGGTATGCATGGGTGGTTGGGTCAAGTGGGGAGATATACTTGGGTCACGTTGGGTGAAGTTGGGAGATATACTTGGGTGGTTGGGTGAAGTGGGAAATATTCACCACAGTCTAAGCTGTTCTTGTAGGAAAAATAACAAAATTCGCTTATCCTTCTTCTGTGACCTTTTGCGCTTTTCTAGTTTAAACGTGAGCATCATAGAGTCACAAAAAAAATGTAGAGACACTGAAGTGTACTGCAATAAGCTGGCAAACTGTCTTATCACATTATACAACATAACGGGTTTGTATTTGTTTTTGTTTTTTAAACTGACACCTTGTGTGTACACATGCAGCTATGGACAGGTATATTCAATGCTGACAACCTGAATGTGTGCATGTACCACTGTATATACAGTGTTGTATCTTAGGGTATATATAGTTATACAAACAACTGACATTCACCTTACCAATTTGTTTGTTCAATGTATGACCCAACCTTTTTCTTTGTATGTATAAGAAGCAGACTGATCATGTGCTAAGGACTGTATGACTTTATTAATGTTTTCTTCAAATTTTGCCTATTCATCTATGCAAAACAATACAACAATACTAATTTAGCTTCTTATATCCTAATTGATGAGTACATGTTCTTATCTTATCATCATGTAGATAAATGGATATCTTCTGTTTTTATTTCATGTGAAACAGCTGTGTTGATTAAAAGAGGGCACATTACGGGGAATATATTTTGTATCGTTTGCTTGTGATGCCGAAGATGAAGTTTATCCCATACATGTGTGTACGTGAAGCCCGATAGTCTCTGTGGCGTAGATCTGATGCCCGGTTGCCTCACACTGAACTACTTCTAGATGGAGCCTGTATAGTATATTGTGTCCTAGACGTGTGTCCTGTATAGTCTACCGTGTCCTAGACGTGTGTCCTGTATAGTATACTGTGTCCTAGACGTGTATCCTGTATAGTATACTGTGTCCTAGACGTGTATCCTGTATAGTATACTGTGTCCTAGACGTGTATCCTGTATAGTATACTGTGTCCTAGACGTGTATCCTGTATAGTATACTGTGTCCTAGACGTGTATCCTGTATAGTATACTGTGTCTTAGACGTATATCCTGTATATTATACTGTCCTAGACGTGTATCCTGTATAGTATACTGTGTCCTAGACGTGTATCCTGTATGGTATACTGTGTCCTAGACGTGTATCCTGTATAGTATACTGTGTCCTAGACGTGTATCCTGTATGGTATACTGTGTCCTAGACGTGTATCCTGTATAGTATACTGTGTCCTAGACGTGTGTCCTGTATAGTATACTGTGTCCTAGACGTGTATCCTGTATAGTATACTGTGTCCTAGACGTGTATCCTGTATAGTATACAGTGTCCTAGACGTGTATCCTGTATAGTATACTGTGTCCTAGACGTGTATCCTGTATAGTATACAGTGTCCTAGACGTGTATCCTGTATAGTATACTGTGTCCTAGACGTGTATCCTGTATGGTATACTGTGTCCTAGACGTGTATCCTGTATAGTATACTGTGTCCTAGACGTGTGTCCTGTATAGTATACTGTGTCCTAGACGTGTATCCTGTATAGTATACAGTGTCCTAGACGTGTATCCTGTATAGTATACTGTGTCCTAGACGTGTATCCTGTATGGTATACTGTGTCCTAGACGTGTATCCTGTATAGTATACTGTGTCCTAGACGTGTGTCCTGTATAGTATACTGTGTCCTAGACGTGTATCCTGTATAGTATACTGTGTCCTAGACGTGTATCCTGTATAGTATACAGTGTCCTAGACGTGTATCCTGTATAGTATACTGTGTCCTAGACGTGTATCCTGTATAGTATACAGTGTCCTAGACGTGTATCCTGTATAGTATACTGTGTCCTAGACGTGTATCCTGTATAGTATACTGTGTCCTAGAAGTGTATCATGTATGGTATACTGTGTCCTAGACGTGTATCATGTATAGTATACTGTGTCTTAGACGTGTACCCTGTATAGTATTCTGTGTCCTAGACGTGTATCCTGTGTCCTAGAAGTGTATCCTGTATAGTATACTGTATCTTGTATAGTATACTGTGTCCTAGACATGTATTCTGTATAGTATAATGTATCCTAGACGTGTATCCTGTATAGTATACTCTGTCCTAGACGTGTATCCTGTATAGTATTCTGTGTCTTAGACGTGTATCCTGTATAGTATACTGTGTCTTAGACGTGTATCCTGTATAGTATACTGTGTCCTAGACGTGTGTCCTGTATAGTATACTGTGTCCTAGACGTGTATCCTGTACAGTATACTGTGTCCTAGACGTGTATCCTGTATAGTATACTGTGTCCTAGACGTGTATCCTGTATAGTATACTGTGTCCTAGACGTGTATCCTGTATAGTATACTGTGTCCTAGACGTGTATCCTGTATAGTATACAGTGTCCTAGACGTGTATCCTGTATAGTATACTGTGTCCTAGACGTGTATCCTGTATAGTATACTGTGTCCTAGAAGTGTATCATGTATGGTATACTGTGTCCTAGACGTGTATCATGTATAGTATACTGTGTCTTAGACGTGTACCCTGTATAGTATTCTGTGTCCTAGACGTGTATCCTGTGTCCTAGAAGTGTATCCTGTATAGTATACTGTATCCTGTATAGTATACTGTGTCCTAGACATGTATTCTGTATAGTATAATGTATCCTAGACGTGTATCCTGTATAGTATACTGTGTCCTTGACGTGTGTCCTGTATAGTATACTGTGTCCTAGACGTGTGTCCTGTATATTATAATGTGTCCTAGATGTGTATCCTATATAGTGTACTGTGTGCTAGACGTGTATCCTGTATAGTATACTGTGTCCTAGACGTGTATCCTGTATAGTATACTGTGTCCTAGACGTGTATCCTGTATAGTATACTGTGTCCTAGACGTGTACCCTGTATAGTATTCTGTGTCCTAGACGTGTATCCTGTATAGTATACTGTGTCCTAGACGTGTATCCTGTATAGTAAACTGTGTCCTAGACGTGTGTCCTGTATAGTATACTGTGTCCTAGACGTGTATCCTGTATAGTATACTGTGTCCTAGACGTGTATCCTGTATAGTATACTGTGTCCCAGACGTGTATCCTGTATAGTATACTGTGTCCTAGAAGTGTATCCGGTATAGTATACTGTGTCCTAGACGTGTATCCTTGTTTAACTGCAGCATGGTATCTAAGCAATATAACTCCGATATTAGCAGTCACACTCACACACGTGCACGCACGCACGCACGCACACACACACACGCGCACACACACTCACGCATACGCTGGCACACACACGCGCGTGCACACACACACGCACACACACACGCACACACAAGCACACACACACACACACAGACAGACAGACAGACACACACACACACACACACACACACACACACACACACACACACACACACACACTCACTCACACATACGCACGCACACACACACACTCACACACTCACGCACACACACATATATATACAAATACGCCAAATAAGTAAATTAAGCCTCACCTGAAACAGGAGATGCCTTGACATATATCACACAGTCCTACGCGGGACCAGTGATATGCCTTCGGTTTCAAATAAAATAAGTTGCTTTTGAAAACCTGTCTGTTGCTATTGTCTTTAATTGCGTATATTACCGATTGTCTGTGATCATGTGAGGTGTACCTACTACTCCTTGAAATGTACATTGTGGGGTAGGGGGAGGTAATCTGTATGGTAACATGCAAAAGTGATCTTACTTCACTAAATCATTATCATATAACGATTCGAAATTAGCGATTCTGTCCACGCATAGGGCAGACGTGGTTGGCATCTGTAATTAGGAGATAAACATACTGTGTTTTCAATGTAGAGCTAGGTTACCTGTAGATTTAACCCCGCTAAATTGAATGTGGAACCGAACGCGCTGTATATACTTCACTCGAACATATGACAGGCGTTGAAAGCATAGAAGCACGGCAACTTGGTAAGCTAACATGAGGTTTGCAAGGCTTTCGCTCTACATTGCGCGTCACCACTATGACGTCATATCGCTCATTGTGACGCAAATGATATGACTTCACAGTCGTATATAAAAGAGCACCAAAAGTGTAAGCTCTTTGTTGTCTCAAAAACGTAAATACATTCCCTTTGTAGATTTCTGCTGTTTTCTGCACGAAATGTATTGCCACACATCCTTTGAATATTGTAGTAACCGCATCTGTGCATTGTGTAACCTGTAATTGTAGATATAATTATATAAATATGCCTACCGACAATGACTGAAAATAGTACTATTCTATGAATATTAACTTCCGCGGTGATTCGGCCGTCAAACCAGCTGTTTCAATCAGAAGGGGTTTATTGTGATTTAATAGCCTCTGATTGACCAATCAGAACCGAGTAAATTCCAAATTCATGGTAGAATGGGTAATATTAAGATACTAGAAAGAGGTCGTGAATACTTGGTGGCAAATGTCATCAGAAATTAAGAAAAATGAAAACGTTCTACTATCAGCTTGGTATAATTATAGCATTACAATTTTCTTTTTTTAACAGAGAAATGAGATGGGGATGTTAACTAAATCATATAATATAGTATAAGCTTAAATTAACAAATGTGTTCTTCCTTTTCTGAATGTTGTTTCTATATGATGTGATATTAAATATGTGTGTGTTTGTGTGTGTGTGTGTGTGTGTGTGTGCCAGCGCGCGTGTTTGTATGTGTGCAAATGGATACTACAGGTGTTTGTTAAAACCCCGTGACCTACGATTCTTTATCTTTAATTACTTCTACTTATGAACACACAAAAACCTGGTACTGTGGACTCATCAGTATCTAGTAATCAAGCAATGTGTAGCCGCGTTTGGATTTATCGTATTATGAGTGATTCCGAATGATATGCCCTTTACAAAGTGTACCTATGTTTGGTATATCCGATGAACACAGATATTGAGCTGGGGATTCTTGATACGAATCACGATCATAATCAGCGGATCCTTGCACGATTTAGGCATACAAGTGTACATGGGGTATTGCAACGCAAATTGTCAATAAGCTCGACTCGACAAATGAGTCAACTTACAGCCAGGGGACACAACTCTGCACTGCGAGATGTAGAGACTGAAGAACTTGAACAAATCACGGATAGCATGTTTGTATCTGCTTATGATCTGCGCTCATCTACAATTGTAGGTTTAGATTATGCCTAATTGGTGATATATGCTCTCTATGGTCAATAAATGTGTGGAAACAAGACGTTTTACCAGAAAAATCATACAATCAATACTCTGTTCATAATAATACATTTCCATATCAGGATAACATGTATGAAGTACAACATATTCATTTGGTTTAAGGCAAACTTTATTAAACAAAACATAAAAGCAGGCAACGAAGACTACAAAGAATCAGCACATTGGTGCACTGCATTTATCGAATTGGAAACGAGAATTGTTTTTTCTAAAAATATGTTTAATAAAAAGTTAAATTTTATAACTTTTTCTTTAACAAATGCAATGTATTAATGTGTTGGCCTAATGGACAAAACCAAGTTATTATCTGAAGACGAAGATGGCAACTGATAGTTGAACACAAATATCTAGTGTGCGTATCGGATCACATAGATACCATGTTATATTTGTTTCAGCCTCCATTTTAAATTTTGGCTCCTTTAGATTTATCCTTCTTCTGATGTTGACCGTTGACGGAAACGTATTCAGCGGCCACTGTGGAAAATATTTCATTGGATTAGACACCACATCAAAACTCCTATTAAGCGGCATACGATATAGACATGGCATTGATTATCTGCTTGCTCGACTATTTACGGTCCGCCGTCATATAGCTGGAACATTGCTGAGTGCGGCGTTAAAGAACAATCAAACATACAGAAAGGCAAAGTAGGTCATGTAGGACACAGGTACTACATGTATCTTTCACATCGGAATGTACACCTACCATTTTCTGTATTTTGTTTTCTTCCTTCTGACAACAACAATAATGATGGTGAGGACGGTGAAGATGGCGATGATGACAACAGTGATGATGACAGGAATGGGGAACCCATGGTTGTCTGCTTCTGGAGGGACAAACAACATTAAACTGAAACGTACAAGTGCATGTTTCTGAACCTCACTTACCACTTGGCGTCACGTTCACATGAATTACTATTTTCTTACGAAACTGTGTAACTCATGACATTTTGTTTCACCTTAAAATATAAAACAGCGCAAAACTATTTACTAATGCGCGTAGATCTTAAGAAACTTAAGTCCTGTTCATGCGAAAGTATTTTTATTCACAGTCTTTGCTGCAGCACTTTTTTCCTAAACAAAAAAAGATGTAAGTGATATAAGAAATTCCTGTGAGAAATGTGGGTGCGAGGAGATAAAAAAATTCAATATTAACTTGTAAAGCTTTCGATTCTTATTGGTGTATCAGGTGTCCTAATTACCGCAAATTATACCTGATTGAAGCAGCCACGTCACCGTTGAAGCTAATATTTATCGGAAGGTTTATATTTAATATTTGTTTGCGAACTAGCTGTGCTCTGCACTACAAACAAGGTTTGTTTATGTACTAGATCAGCATTGTGTTGTCTTCTTGTGATTATTGTACGTCGGAAATATGCGCAACGTAAATAACGTTCTAAGGTCATTACTTAAGGCAAGTATCATTGAATACAACTTACAATCGTTTCTCTTTTTTTGTCAAATGTTATCTTCAACGAGACTTCACTCCAGACATAATATGTACTTTGCAATATCTAAACACATGAGTATAGTTTCACGTCGCGTTTTGGCAATATTCCAGCAATACCTCTGTGGCGGACACAGAACATGAAACACTCCACCCCTGACTTGGTACATGTATGTACTTAGTGTCATCTACAAACACCAAATACTCACAAAATTATTGGGGCTGCAGATCTAATTCTTGTTCCTTACTTAATAGGGACACTAAAGCATGGCAGAAATCAGGGCCTAGATTTTTCAGACACATTCAATTATTTATGATTTGTATAAAAATATGGTTTTGATATTGATATTTGTGCCAGAGCAGTTTAGTTGCTCGTTAACCAAAGTAAAGACCAAAATATATTATAGTGCAGTTTATTTGCGCCCAACACATCAAATGATATGATGTATTACAACAATAAATACAAGTAGATTTACGGCACCAAAGGAATACATTTACCATGTATTAAAATTGTGTTACATTGTAAACGATTACTCTGACAGGACCCCCTGCTTAATGCATGACAATTTCCTTATGTCCAAAATAGATGAAAACATTATGCAAGTACAATTTAAAAGAAAAAGATGACGCTTGTTAAATAAGAAAAAAAAGAAAATCTAACAGAAAAAGAAAAGATAAAACGATTTAAAAGCTGCACATATGTTTGGTTTTGATGTTTATTTCCACCAGACGACATATTGTTAGATTGTCTCATACTTGCCTGATGCAGCCACATACTGTAGTATTGCCCTTTGGATCAAACCAAATAGCATCAACATGTTGTTAACTAGAGTCGGGTTATCTCCCTTATAACTTTTCTGCGTGTTCATTGACTATCACCTTTAATAGACTGTGTGCAACATTATAACTACAAATCGTGTTTGAATATGATTGTTTGGATGTAAGGGAACGGTTGTGCCAGTCGTTAAAGGCGCCGCAATTCACTATACAGAGTTGCGTGCCTTAGGCGTACAAGAAACTGATGATCAGGGATTCGAATCCCGGTTCACCACGATTATGTTTCTAGGTTTGTCAGCACCATGCCCGTGGTTGTGGACACTTGCATCATTTCAAGCTGACATGGCATGAAACAGCTCAAATACATTGTCCTCACAGTCAAAAGGAAAGGTTTGCGTTGATTCAGTAGCATAGAGACCTATACACCTGTACATACAGTCATAAGAAATCCACACGCACATTCGCTTTTAGGAAATACCAGGCTAAAGGATACAAGCATCCTATGCATTGCAGGGACATACACATCATTGTTCACCATTGACTACATTCCTGCTGCAGTATCGCATTGATGACGTGTTTGTTATTATCTTCAATTGTTTTACATGCACAATTCGCTTTCGTACTGTCTGTATACCAAACGCAAACCTTCAATATTTGCATGACTTCTCCCTTGACATCGAAGTGAGAACCATGGTCGCTTGTGACTGATGTTATTGTGGTGGAAGATTTATGTGGATTCCCGACATGCCTCGCTTCAGCTCATATATTCCACAACAAGGCGTGTTGGTGGTAGCGGGAGAGTTCATGCCCTTGGCTACCAGACCTACGTTACTGGAGGTAAATGAAAGGTACTGGTCGTACACGATGTTACTAAAGTTACACCTCCAGGTGATCGAAGTGCGTTAGTTGCAGCTTGTCAAACTGAGAGCATATCTGTGGACAGAAACGCGCTGTAGGATTTTACACTCCCAATCTTCTCACAGACTCAGTCCCAAATGACACTAAGAGGTAGCTTACCTACATTTAGACTACCTCATATTTCAAATAAGCTATGTAAAGTTCCTATATTAAAAAAATGGGCGGCGGCTTCGACCTCCCCCGCATCCATTATAGCGTAGTTCTTTCCTATGGTTGAACTCTCGTACCTTGCTGCATCCACGACTAGTCCAGGTTAAACCTCACACGTCTGTTGTGTATGGTTCCCCGTGTTTGTGAGTAAAGCAAAGCAAATCTGTATAGCGACAGCGATTTAGTGAGTTAGAATATAAGCTGCAGCAATATCACAGAGAAGGACACCAGACATGTGCTAAATACATTGTTTCTACGCGGAGAGTCCGGGCCTTCGTCGTAACGGGCCCCAATATCTATAAAGAAGAGGCAATGGTGTATATGCCAATTTATTTTAAAAAGCTAAGGTAAAATGTGAAAACAAACAATTACGTCAATTAAAAGATAAGCGTACTGTGTTTCCTTTAAGTTAATTTGATCAAAACAAACCACTTATCATACATTCTATTTAACTGTCCTCACATAACGGACCGACCATTAAGTTTTCTAGGACATGGCTTGAGGCAGAATATTCCTGTAGTCAGTGTTTCAAAAATATATAATTCTTAAAAACAGCTTGGGGACTGATAACACAATTTACCAAATCCAACATGGGTACTCAAAACAGAAAGGTAATATTTGCCAAAAATAACGAAGGTTGTTTTGGGGTTTATAATCCTAGTATTTTTACTGAGTGTCATGTTGATGTTGTTTTTAACTCAAATATCATAATTTTATTCTGAATACCATTTTTGCCATGTCTCAGTGCCAGTACACATGTATAAATACAGTGAGATAAACAGTGATATTCGAAATATGTCAAAATAACAAGTTTTAACATTTAAACAGTTGCAGCAAGACCAGCAAAGCAATGGGATTCTCTCTTGAGAGATATGCAGACAGCAGAACTGACATCATACCATTCAGAAACACATATGGACACATTTCAGAATTAATTAACCATATATAGTGAGGATGTCAGTATGTGTATCTCCTAATTCATAAATAAGATTATACTTAAAATTGCATTATTTAAAAAGTAACTACTACATACACTTATTCCGGGTAGAATAGGCCTTCAGCAACCCATTCTTGTCGTAAAAGGCGACTAACGGGATCGGGTTGATGCATGTCATCGTATCCCAATTGCGTGGATCGATGCGCATGGTATCAATCGCTGGATTATCTGCCGTCATATAGCTGGACTATTGCTGAGTGCGGCGTTAAACAACAAACAAACAAATACACATACACTTAGTCATGTTCACGCAAAGCCTCTATATCCAAAATCATAAACATAAAATGTTAACGGCAGTTTCAATTATCTGCCGAAACAGTTTCCATTAAACATGTAAGTCAAAATAAATAATAAAACATATATGAATGAATCACTTAATCAGTGATGTTGTCATTAAAGAAAAAGATGATGAACAGGTGAGTGTGTCTATATATGATTGTTTGTGTGTGTTTGGGAGTGTGGCAAATGTGGGATGTTGGATTGGACCATTAATTTGAGTCTGTTTTTGTTCAGGAACTTTTACAAACTATGATTAACAGGTGGGTGTGTCTTTACAAAAGAACGGCGCGCACCAAAATGAGCTCACGGGTCTCTGTGAAACAAATGAGGTAAATATTGAATCAAAATAGTGAGTGAGTGAGTGAGTTTGATTCTAAGCCGCTTTTAGCAATATTCCAGCAATATCATGGCGTGGTACACCAGAAATGGGCTTCACACATTGTACCCATGTCAGGAATCGAACCCGGATCTTCGGCGTGAAGAGTAAACGCTTTAACCATCAGGCTACCTGACCGTCCCTTAATCAAAATAATATGAACTCTGTCATATAGACCATGAGCTTAAACCTTCCTACTTTGTAATCAAAAGCTTGTTCCCGATGGTACATATTATGGCTTACCTGACTTACTGGGTACTTGGCAATCATAATATTTAAGAAGGATGTCTAAGGTGCACACGTTACAGTGGAAACAAACATTAATAATGTTTTCATAAACAAAACAAAATGAATATTTCATAAGGATAGACCATGGAACTGGTTCTGCAGAGATTCACAAAAAGGTGTAACTTCTAAGAATGAACTTTTTTATTGATGTCACAATGAAAAAACAAAACAGGAGATACGTGCTTTTTTAATGTGAAGAGGACAATTTTTAAAGTAGAGAAACAAAAATGCATGTTCCCAGTGAAGCGCCCTACAAATGTCGTTCCATTTGTACACCCACCTGTTCACAGCACAACAGATTTTGTGGTGATATGAAATGGCACTGATGCAATGCATGCAAACTGTAGTTTGACAGAAAAATATACTTTCATTGAATACTTTTGTAACATATATTTTCCTATTTCCTATATACTCTTGCAAGCTATAAGTAAGATGTTGTTATATTGCATATATTGTATTGTTCGCCAGGGTAAAAATAACCACATCAGAATAACCTGATTACAATACCAGGGGTGGCTGAATGCTTCTGAGCCTAACAACGAAGGGTGTTCAGTACAAGAACACGCTTAACAGTGTGTATGTATTGAGTACAATACTGTCCATGCCTTTAAGTTACATGTGAACCAAGTATAAAACCAGGCTCCATATTTCTGAAGGAATCAAAGTGCCTAGGTATTCTCTGTTAATGAAAATGGATATAACTGGCTACCACACAGTTATCAAGTCCCGCTTACTGAAATGGCTAACGCCAACAGCTATCCATGACAACATGGTGTCAACTTTACAACAGTGGAGTCCAGGGACCTGGGAGGTGGTTATAATTAGCAGCTAACATCAATGCAGCCACCCCTAGTAGTTCTCTGCCCTACAGGTCCTAACCTGTGTGAGCAGAGGAGCAGGGTTAGTGTGGGATTTCAAGTCTGCGTGTACGGAAGGAAAGGCTGAGATGTCAATGTGGAACTGGATCAGTTGAAATGAGAAAATCGGAACTGTGGACATTGTACATTTGTCAATAGGGATCAAAACACAAGTTGAAAATGAGCATTGGTAGAAACCCGGGATATAACCAAACATAAAATGCAGCAGTTGTGCTCAATGGTGACATGAAAATAAGATGAGTGGTCTCTCCTATTATTGTGTTGAGGCTTAAACACAGGGCTGTTATGAATGATATTGCACGATTCCTTCGCCGACATTGTGGCCATGGTGTTTGATCATCCTAAATACGTCAATGCAAATTATCAAGAACAGAATAAATGAAACCGGTAATCTAATCATACAGATATATTTATTTATCGGACCATGAATTTCTAATCATAAAAGGGTGTTTTTAGAAGAAGCTCTAAAGCATCAATTATTAACCGCGATCTGTCTCAGTTCACATCCTTGATGAGTTGTGTACGACAATATCTACATTTGTAATGTACTTCAGTGTGAAAGACTGAGTTTTCTGAAGTTGAGAAAAGGGATATTTCATTGCAGTGAACATAACACTTGATATGTCACTAAGGTGTTATACAAGGGTTACTTCCCCTTTTGTTGTCTGACTTTATCAAGTGTCAAGGCTGTACACAAACTGTTGACGTCATTTATGGAGTAGATAGCACTTCGGTTTCGTAATATACTGTAAAATTCTCTTTTAACTCTGAATCGAGACAGTTCGTTACACAAGGCGCCATTTTTTGTTACTTGACCAGCATGTATTCTTTTTCTACCAACAGCAGTCTCCTAGCTTTCAAGAATAGTTTCTGTTAAACATGATTTAGTATTTAGTATATAATGATATTAACAGATAATTTAATTACCCTAAATATATTTTAATACATTTGTTTATATTTTTCAAGATTTTGCAAACAGAAAAATACTTTTTAAGTCGCAGATCAGGAAGTGCTAAAACGTGGTAAAACGGTAGGGGGAATATACGTTTCAAGGTTTTACATTTGCAATGAAACAATTTGATTTTCCTGCAGACAACAACACAAAAAGTATATAATAAATTGGATGTTTCTATCATCTCGTGGTGGGGGAAAAGGAGATATTTCATGAAATATCCTCTATTATTTCTGCTATTGTACACTGCACCAATATGTGTTAATAACTTTAATAACCAGGGCATTTAAAAAACAAACAAGGTTATATGTTGGCATCTAACTAACATTATCGTGAGCACATTCATAATGTGAACTCGATTTCTGTAATGATGTCATTGATGTGGTTCAATAACGTCGATTATGATACCATTTCCTGACGTTATTGTTTTTATTCTTTTCCCGAAAATGCAAATTGAAAATAGCGTGTATTCCTCGTATGGTATAGTCCGTATATCCTATTTCATACAAAATGGAGTGTGTGTCAGTTTGCCACATTAGGCACTGGTTGGTTGGCTGTTAAAGTCCTAAAGCACTGGATCCTCCGCTCCGCTGACAGCCTCTCCTCCTCCTTTCTCCCTGCTGCAACATACAAAGGATAACATATGTATAGCGCATGCGTATAGCAGGTGTCTTAATACTGCCACTGAACAGTGTAGCTTCACAGTCTATGTTAAAAACGAGGGACATATGTAAACTGGGCGGCAAAAGAAAGTATAGGTTGAGTTCTATGATCGATAAAAAAAACCAAGAAGATGTTTTGTTGTGAATTATAATATAATCTAGGGAGGGGTAACAAATGATTGATCAACCACTTTCAAAGGTGTACAACCAAACCCTCTGGCAATTGGGACCTGTGTTGCCCCCATTTCGGCCATGCCGATGGCTCTCTCTCTCTCTGCTCCTGTGACAGTCGTGGCATTTCTTTTGTGTGCTTTCATCACGTGTGGTTATACGCTGCAGACGAACACATTTATACAGCTAACATGCACGTGCAGTTTATGCCATAGGCGGGAAACCTGTTTCACCATTTCTTTGTCACCGCACGAGCGCCGTCAAAGGTGGCGCGTTCGGGTGATGTGTTTTTTTGGTACCTGTTCCTGGGCAGTCATATTCCCAATACCCACTTTCCACTAGCTATTTTTAGGAAAATTGGAAAAAAACCTATACTTTCTTTTGCCGCTTAGTTTATGTTTATTGCAGGTAACACAGACACAATAGTCATGGTCACCATGGAGTGCTCACCTGATTCGTCCTCTCTCTCTCCTTCGCTTGCGTAGTATTATTACTATCTCGATGACGATGATGATGATGATGATGATAATGATAATTACGACTATCGGAACTACGACAGCTGCAGTGTTGCTTCCTCCCTCTTCAGGGACCTCAGCTAGAGCAAAAATAACACTTTAATTTCAGAAATGTATTTCATTTGGAACATGACCGATAATTGACAGAAGCTGTGGATGGTTGATTTGAAACAAAAATGTATTTCATGCTTCACATGTGACATAGATAAATGACGTTTATTTACATCACCAAAGAAATATCAGCCTCCACCAGCTCAACAACACAGACACATATTCCTGTTACCTTTTTGTAATGTCATGTGGACACAGTATAAAATTATTTATTTTAACTTTTCGTTCTTGTTTTCATTTTAAATGACATATTCAACAAGAAACTAGCCCTACTCTCCCCATGAAATAAGAATATCTCACCTGCACTCACATCTTGTCTCATTGCTGGGTCACTGTGGTCACAAGGACTCATTTGCATGCAAATTTTGACACCTAAATGTGAGGTTAAAAGTGGAACATAAACGATAGATTTAAATTAGACAAACCTTTACAATAGTTTTGCAGACAACACAATGCGTATATTTGTGTTCTCAAGGGAGTTTTCTTGCTTGGCAATTGCAGTAGTACAACTAGTTTGCTCACGTACTATGTGATCTTAGGCTGCAATGCTAAGAGTTAGTATTATGTTCAGCGAATATTAAACCACTAAAAGAACAACTTAAACATTGTATTATACCCTTTATTCGATGCCACTACCACATCACAATATCAGAATCGCCATTTCCCCAGATATCAAAGTAGTTCAGTTCAAGTAATATACGCTCGCCAAGCAAACAGAGAAGCCACTACATTGAAGATCGCAGACTTAGAGGATAGAAAATAATATTCCCGTTTCATATCAAGTATATGTCAATAATTTCGTATTTTCACGAGTGATATTAACTTGATATGTAAATGGTATGAGTCTCGTAGTGCACTGATGTCACGGATTTGTGTTATAATGAAATTCGTGCCATGAGTTACTGCAATAACTATTGTTATAATTAATGTTAGCAGCGTAAATATAAAATGAATTCCAGTTCTAATTCACGGGTTGTTGTTTTTTGTTTAAAAAAAACTAAACTTGGTCTGTAATACGAGAAGGCAACAAAAGAAAACAATAGGTAAACGAGATGGGAAAAGGACGACGGAGACTAGTCCTGAAAAATTAAAACATGGAAACAGGAAAATCCTTGCTATCCTACAGTAAATGATTTCTACTGACTGACTCACCACTGGAGAAACTGTAGGGTAACGAGTTTGTACAGTCAGAATGTCGCTGGCAGTACACCGATCCCTTCTGAGGAATGGACGACAGGGTTAGTTCATGTCCTGTGCTCGTCTCGTTCTCTGTCCCAGGGGTGTTTGAGAAAATCTGCAAAAAGTATCAAACATGTCCCTTTACCTTTTTGCTATTGTTCTTTATTCAGTTGGTGACAGGGGACCAAGTAATATATGAATTTGATAGACGACTACGCCGACGTCAACCACGACCCCAGACGTTGCAGAAGTTTGCTTTTGTGTTGCAGGCCGAGTGGGCTACCATTCCCCAGGATGTGATTCGCATACACATTCTTCCATAGGCAGGCCGCTATCGATACCAACGGGGGACATACGATGGTAGTTGAACTTCCCCTTGGACTTTTCCCATCAGTACCGACAACTGAGGTGACTACAAGCACCAATTGTTCTCTCCATAACATTTTGGCTCACGGTTCCTCACGGTTCCTCGTATAAATGTATTTTCCTACCTTACACAAATCTGGCTTTGCGTTTCTTTTCTTAAGAGTATATATAAGTGTTGATTTTAACACGGATGCAATTTCCCGCCTGCTTTGAGGACGGGAACAACGAGAACGTCCTCAGCTTCATTTCCACAGAGAACGTCTGTGGCAAGAGGACACGCCGTAGGCATGTGCTATATAGACTCTCTGTCACTGGATTGTCCGGTCGGAAGTGGATTGTGAACAGTCCGCCGTCTTCTGAGTGGTGTCAGACAACAAACATACACTTTCTGTACTATGCAAATTGTGTGAGTGGCGAGTGCTACCAATAGAGCAGAACATGTTACTGTGCCTTTTGCGCTGAGTGGAATCTGTTTCGGAAGACGTTATCTCTGCTGTTTCCTATTTGATGGTATGTATTATGTATGACACCTCTGGCATCTATTATAAGCGAGTGGTTTAGAAATCCAATTGCGGCGGCAGGCTTTTAATCTTACCCTACTTACTTCGAGCGTTTCTTTTGACAATTCTAAATTATGTTCCAAGGGGTCAAGGAGGCCTGTGTTACCTCCCTTTAGCTGCAATCCCACTATACTGAGGTTGGTATGAGTTGTAAGAGCAGTAAGTCGCTTTGGTTGAGGTTATTAGTCTAAATATATTTTGTTATCAAGAGACAAAGTCTACATGGTCGTATCTAATATACATCTCTGACAAGTGGCACCAGTCACTTCACTTTAACGTGACTTCTTAGCACACTATGGGCCCATGGTATTCATTATAACAGATTTTAAATATGCCAGTTACACGGACACATTTCTCAATTCTTATCTGTTAAGTACGGTATGTTATGTCACGTATCTAGTTCCAATGGTTTGGGTAAATGAGACGAATGTGTAAATAATTCAGAAATTGTGTCATCTCTTCCTGGAGATTTGTTACATGTTTGGTGATGGATGCTGTTTAAGATTTCGTCTTTTTATATAGGTTTTTTGAGAATATCCTCTGTAATATCTATAGTGACATCATCATTTGTACAGTCATCTTGTAGAATACTCAGAAAGTCGTCCGGCACAGTTGATGTTTGCTCTCCAGCAAACAAATCTCTAAAATCTACAAAAAAAGTCAGCCATTTAATATTATTTGAACATAATTCTTACAATTCAAATTTATTTTTACAGACCAGAAATTATTTAAGTTCTTAATACCTGCATACAACATTATATTTGTTTCTTATGTAATGGTGACCGCCTCCGTGGTCTTGTGGTAGAGCGTCCGCCTGGAGAGCGGAAGGTCCAGGGTTCGATCCCGGGCCGCGTCATACAAAAAGACGTTAAAAGATTGTACTTGTTGTTACCCTGTCTGGCGCTCGGCATTAAGGGGCTAAAACAAGGACTGGTCGGCTCGGAGTCAGTATACTGTGTCTGAGTGGGGTATTCATGTTAAACTGCGGCATGGTATCTCAGTGAGCTAGCACTATAAATCGGCATCAGTCCGGACTAGTACAAGCAGCCACACACACACATACACGTGCATGCACGTCGCTATATAAGTGCAATAATCTTGGAAGCGACGTTAAACCCAATTTCACCTCACCTTATGTAATGGTATTCTTTCAATGAGTGACAATCCTGATTTTCAACTGTAATGCCCTATTTTCCCCCTTTCCCTGTCTCTATCGTGCAGTGAGGAGTGAGTGAGTGAGTTGCGTTTAACGCCGCTTTTAACAGTATTCCAGTTATATCGCGGCGTCAGCTTAATATGGGAGGTAAGCCCGAAGTGATGCAGGTGTCAGACGTTCTGCGGTGAAAACCACGAGCACGGGTATGGTGCTGACAAACCTAGAAACATAATCGTGGCTACCGGGATTCCAACCCACAATCATAGGTTTCTGGCATTAAAAATGCAAAACTTAGCCATGTATATATTTCACACACTGTTATATAGAACCAAATTTGTAAATAATTGTTAAAATTGTGTGGAACCCCTCAGCGATATTTACTATAGGCCTATGGCGTCTTAAGTGCTTGAATAAAGATTGATTGAACATTATATCTCACAATATGCATTCTGCCAGAGATGCTTGGTTCAATTAATTATCATATAAATACATCTTACTTTGCACAGAAACGTGGATAAATTAACTATTAAATAAATATGGATTACACCGACGCCTTGTTCCATGAACAATCACATATAGATTACACCGACGCCTTGTTCAATTAACTATCACATTATTACACTTTACCCAGTAGAGACACCTGGTTCAATTAACTATCACATAATTACACCTTATCCAGCAGAGACACCTGGTTCAATTAACTATCTCATAATTACACCTTACCCAGCAGAGACATCTGGTTCAATTAACTATCAAATAATTACACCTTACCCAGTAGAGACACCTGGTTCAGTTAACTATCACATAATTACATCTAACCCACCAGAGACACCTGGTTCAAATAACTATCACAAAATTACATCTCACCCAGCAGAGACACCTGGTTCAATTAACTAACAACTAATTACATCGAACCCAGCAGAGACCCATGGATTCAATTAACTATACATAATTACACTTTACCCAGTAGAAACACCTGGTTCAATTAATTTCACATAATTACATCTAACCCTGTAGAGACACCTGGTTCAGTTAACTATCACATAATTACACTTTACCCAGCAGAGACACCTGGTTCAGTTAACTATCACATAATTACACTTTACCCAGCAGAGACACCTGGTTCAGTTAACTATCACATAATCACATCTTACCCAACTGTACGTTGATTCCCGCGCCTCTCCGCATGTCAGCTTTTCTTTGTTTCTTAACGTAATGTTGAAGTCGCCATTTTGTTGGTCTGTAAAACAGTAAGTATGTTTATCATATAGCGTGACCTGAGTATTATCAAGGTACTAAAAGTAAAGCAAAACAGTATTTCTAGACAAATATAAAAACAGCATTAATCACGATGCAAACATTACCTTTCACTTCGATATCTCCCTTAATCGTGAATCTCCCGCTTTGAGACGTGATGATACACATGTATGTTCCGTTGTAATCGGCGCTGATATCCAGTTAATCCTGCAGAAACAAGGGTATGTCTTGATGGTGACAACCAATAACATAACATAACAGTACAATTTGTTTTCATTTAATAGACTCATTGGTGTGTATACAAACTGACAGGTAGGTAAATTAGAACTAAACTTGTTAATCTGCATACCGAACTAATTATATCCTTAGTTGTATTGGCAAACGTTGTGTGATCGAACTGCCATTGTATGAGACTGAAAGGCTGCTCGTTCCTCCATGTCCAGTTAAAGACGGCATTTCCATGAGTGCAAACTTCCACCTTGTCCTTTCTATCTGTAAATAAAGCATTCTAGTGAGTACAATTAAAACACATGACAAAGGAAACGCAATCGGTGAAACATATTGAGAAGTATGTTCCTCAAGAAGAGATATTTCCAATGTGTACAAAACAGTCAGTCAAGTGTTACCAAAGAGTGTCTATACTCTTATCACTATATGTTGCACGTGACTTATAAATTGCTGCATGCTAATACTGCAGGAGACAAATGGCGCATCTCGTGTAATGGATCTATGACGTCACATGTGATGCTTTCGTGAGCATCGGTGCACACAACATGACAATATGTTCTTTTGTGCATCGGACCAATTTAATATCTCTTGAGAAAGTCTTCATATATTAACCACTATGTATGGTATTCGCTTTTTTTTGGGCGGTGAGTATACTATAAATCAACACTTAAGTTATGTCGCATACTCCCTTGCGATACGCTCACTCACTGACACACAACAGTATCAGTTATTACCTATATCCCTCTCTACTAAATCTCCTTCAAGCGTTTCTCCTACTCCAGTTAGTGATGTGATGAAACACCTGTAGGTTCCAATGTCAGCCCCCGTCACGTTGTTATGGCTAAATCCAACACCACCAGGTGTTAGAAGGTGAAAACGACCCTTGTAGTTCTGGCTGATGCCAAGGGACTCCTTAAATATAGACGAGAGAGCTTGTCAGTTTACAAACCAGACCGTGGACAAGTAGTAAAAATAACATAGGAAACTTACAGTGTAGTCTCACTTACAGGTTACATTGTTAGTTCATAATGGTTCGTGGTACATCGTTAATTTATATACCTGTGTAAAATTCCAAGCAGTCTTTGTGTAACTGGCCATAAAAATGTCCTTAAACTTCCACTGGATGCGGTAGATTGATTTTATTGGATGCGTCCAGGTGAAGGTGGCTCTTCTTTTATTGCAGGGAAAACACACCTCCACTTTCTCCTGTATCATTGGTGGGGGATCTGCGGAATAACAACGTACAGAACACACACACACACACACACATACACACACACACACACACACACGCACGCACACGCACGCACACGCACACGCACACACACACACACACACACGCACACACGCACATACTCTCAGACGTACACACACACACACACACACACACACACACACACACACACACTCATCTACAATATCGTCTGGTACATGACTAAATGAGCGTCAGTGATAGACATGTGGCACGAGTATTTCAACCATTTGTTTTTACTTAGGAATGGCACATTCATGGCATGCGTATCTTTCAAGTATCTGAATAATGTGTCTATAGGGGAACACACACACACACACACACACACACACACACACACACACACACACACACACACACAGACACACACAGACACACACACACAGACACACAGACACACACGCACACACACACACACACACACACACACACACACACACACACACACACACACACACACACACACCACATACCCCAAGCCCACACACACATCAATCACACAAACACACATCCGTAAACGCACACACACACATGTCCACACCCACACACCTCCCACACATACATTCACGCATATTCACACAAATTCCGACACATCTACATCCACACCCACACAACATACACATACGCCCATACACCCACAAACACACCCACACACACATCCAACCAACCCCCTTAACCCAAACCCAACCCGCATCCCAAGCAAAACACACGCACGCAAACTCACACACATGCCTGCGCCCATAACACACATCCGCATCCACAAACATAAATGACATACATACGGAAATACGCCCATTAAACGATAACGGGTCCAGACAATTTTCAGTGACAAGGTATAGAGATTTACTCTCATGATACATTAATCTTTTCAGTCCATCATGTATGTTTGTAACGAAAAGCTGACAAGACATCTTACATCTGAGTTATATTTAGGACAGGTGTGAGTGTCAGAAGATATGACCTATTTCTACACGGAAGTATCACTATGTGTAGGTGACAGCAGCTATTGAAACCAACAATGATATACTTTGGCATTCCGACCCTGTTCGCCCTCCACCACGCAATGAGTGACATGTTTGTGATACTTTTTGTTACTGGGGGTGTATTTGTTTTTGGTATGTATTTTCATCGACATAACAAACCAGTTGTTTTACAAATCAATTAACAATCATTTTATTGCTAAAAGTTCACGTTGTTATGTTTGTAGTTCTACATGATGTTTATTATGTGGGCATGTTGATATTAATGTCTTATTATTTCCAGGTCTTGTGTCTGTCACGACCGGATCTGATCATGTCGTTACATTTGTTGGTCATAACGCAGTCATCTCCCTCAACGTATCTCAGGCTGACGGGGAATTCAAAGTCGGCGTGGAAGTTAACAATGTCGCAGAATATCTCTTTCTTGATGTCTCCAAGAATATAAAGGTGAACAACAGCCGTACATGGTACAAAGACAGATACAGAGTCCGAGGGAACATCACCTCATCAGTGTTCAGGTTGACACTGTACAATGTCACTACAGAGGACGCCGGTATCTACGAATGTCGGAAGATGGAAATAAACCAGAGGGTGCCTGGTTGTGAAAAGCTTCTGATTGTGGCACGTGAGTACTGGATAGGCTTGCGCATGTGCAGAACCCAAGAGATATTTGTGAGTTCTGCAATTTATTGGAAACTATAATAGTTCTTAAAACAAGAAATTTAAATATCGGATTAGCTATCACCTGCTACATGATAATAAATTTACCCATTTGTAGAAAAAAATGCATTGTCCCTATGTATTTAGCAGGTAATGTGACAAAGAAATTTATTGGTGCAATGTATGGGTATTCATGAGGAATCATTGTAAAATAATGCCATTTGGTGACCGTCGGTATTGCTTTGTGAGGGAATAATTCTCTATGGATGTCTCTGCAAGCTTTACAAAAACGTGTAAATTTATCACATGTTCTTTCATAACATGAGTGCTATATTTCTGTATGCTGTCATTAGGTTCGGAAATATAACATAGCATCTTCATAAAATAAATAAGATGTAACGGCATTCCGGGAGAATGAAACTGATATGAACAACCACTGCTTGATACCGTGTATAGTGTGTTTTCTATCGTGATAGAAACTGCTGGTATGTGTTGTGCTTGCTTTTCCTAGTAATGCTCTGCTACAGGGACCCGAGTCTTGACCTGACCCGCCACATTTACTCGAGACGGATCATTCCTGAAAGCCCATTTCTATGTTGATGTTACAGAG
Organism: Haliotis cracherodii; assembly: GCF_022045235.1. Classification (NCBI taxonomy): domain Eukaryota; kingdom Metazoa; phylum Mollusca; class Gastropoda; order Lepetellida; family Haliotidae; genus Haliotis; species Haliotis cracherodii. The sequence goes on along the minus strand of NW_027266267.1, from coordinate 3,674,377 downwards.
AATCCATCACAACCCAACATCACAGGACCTGCCTCAGCTGTATCAGGTGGGAGTGTCATCCTGACATGCTCCTCCTCCTCCCAGAGTCTGCCACCGGACCACCCCCCACTGACCATGACCTTCACCTGGAGGAGGAACAGGACCGTGCTAGAATCTGGGGATGGGTCTCATACAGGTGGAGGTGACCTGACAATAACCAACATCAGCAGGGAGAACCAGGAAGACATCTACACCTGTCAGGCCGAGGAGGAGGGGCTGAAGTCTGACTGGAGTCGCGGACATGTGCTGGATGTTCGATGTGAGTAGAACTTCTTAGAATTTCATTTATTATTTCATTGACAATCAGAGTCAAATCTATCAGTCTCCCATTTCTGCCGAGTGCAAGTAAATTGATATCGTCTTTCTCGCGAGAGATGATATCATATTTGGCCACAGGTCAAAGTTCATGTTTCTTGTCGTGGGTCACGGTCAGGGTCTCTGAAGCGGAACGTCATGCTCCGAAGAGAACCCTGACTTTGGTAAAAGAAACTTTGCATTTGAAATTTGACACTTGTGTGGCCTTTTTGTGTCTCTCTGAACATGTTCTGCCAATTCAATTGTGTTTAGTTCCTTCTGTATTGATGCTGAATGCTAACAAGCAGCAGATAAGCTGCAAATGGCGGCCGTTCCAGTTGCATCACAAGTATTCCTACGCACTGCCGTACATTGCAATTTAATTGTTATATTATGCGCTACGTTAACATGGCAGTTTGTCTTCAGTTTGGATGTATCAAATATCTTAAACTATTCCGTCAGTCTCTAAAGTTGGAACTATTTTCAGACGAAGACGAATGTGGTTCGGCCACGAACATGTTTGAGAAGTAAAATCAGAATATTTATGGTTGTGATGAAGGCTGGTTATCTCAGTGGTGTGGATAAAAACTTACTGTCGCTAAACATCCTCTATATAGAAGCAAGATGTTTTGCTTGTACAGTGTTGCACTCAGCATGACAGCAGCATGTAAATAATCGAGTCTGGACCAGACAACCTAGTGATTGATATTTTGAGCTGTGTACTACGCACTCGGCGTACGATGTCATGCAGTCAAACAAGTCACCGAGTCTCACCACCACAGTCATTTAATACACTCTTACGACCAGCATAATGTATTGGGATAATGGCATTTCAAAAAGTTCTAAATTGACATCAGGAAGCACGCTATTTGTCATACACTAGCAGTGCCCTTAAACGAACAGTGTTATATTACACTGTAAATGACAGCAGAATTGTAACTTATTAGCAAGCACTCAAGATGGACCTGGGCAGAAACTGTTTAATGGTTCAAGTGGAAATGTAACCCCTTGGGAGAATAAGCATTTTGCTGCTTACTAAACCAAATACAATCTTGATTAAGTATATTTTTTAAACCTTACGGGCTCAACAGGTATTCTTGATTTTGGTAGAATATGACTGGCTTTTCTTTCTCGTAAGTAGATCCTTTAGTCAACGTTACTAAACTAAATGAAAATGTTTAAGACAAAGCTCAGGCTTTTATCTCCAGGCTGTAGTGGTTCTGTGAATGTTTTGGATGATGAAATCAACAGCGAACTCAATAATCGCATTGTAAAAATTCTTTAATTATTTCTAATATTCAGATGGACCATACACGGTACAGTTTAACGAACATGACGACAAAGTGACTGCTACAAAAGGTGACCCCCTCACAGTGAGATGTTCTGCTGACTGTAACCCCGCCTGCACTGTGACCTGGTGGGACACATCCAGACAGAAGGTGACCTCGGGACAGAGGGAGGCTGTATTGTCTATACCAGCTGTAAACAGATCTCTGTCTGATCTGTACACCTGTCACGTCAACAACACACATGGAAATAAGTCTCGGAACCTAAAGCTGCATATACAGTGTAAGAACTTCAGATTTGTCCTGATATCTAATCTACCCTACATCTTCCTTACTAAGTCATCAGATAAGTTGGGCGACAAGTAAATCGAATACATTGATATAGCAGCTGTTATCTAATTTGAAATATTCAATACCGGTCCCAATGAAACTGATTTCAACATGGTTATGTATTTCTTCTATTCAGATCCTCCGTCCGTCAAAAGCTTTTCTGATATTTCTATAAACAATATTACAAGAAAATTAGACGCTGTGTCCTTTCTCTGTGTCGTGGACGGTAATCCGAAACCTAGTGTATATTTAAGACATGATTTGACAAACAAAACGTACCCCATGACTTGTGAAACGCTTTCAAAATCCATTTATACTTCTCATCAATATTACGAATGCACCCACACAATCGAGAACTTTGATGTCTTCCTTCATGGCGCGTACTCCTGCAGAGCTGAGAACACTGTAGGCCACGTAGACAGTCGCGCTGTTGTTGTGTGGGCGGGGAGGGGCGCAGGGGATCTTGGAGTTATTGAAACGTAATTTGATAAATAAAGGTCCTCAGGTTTTATGCCAAGCAATTCAATTCAATTCAACATTTTGAATCAGTGAACGAAACAATATTTTGTCTGTAACAAAAATTCATAAATTCCTCCATCCCATCCAACTGCACCAATAATATCAAATTGTGGATCCCGAGACGTACATAGTGCAATATTTACAATACATCTGCTGGTTCTTTTTAAGCAGCTGAATCTGGCGTCTCCAACGTCGTGTCTACAGCTGTTATCTGCTCGGTCCTCGTCGTCCTCGTCGCTGTAGTCCTCGCCATCCTTCTGTACAGACACAAAGCCAAGAAAGGTAATGTCATGTCAGAATGGATTGAATACTAATCATCGTATTAACAATTCTACATCTGTTCGATGCAACGGTGTACGTAGGCTGTTGTTCCTAGCGTTTGTTTGTGCCGCACTCAGCAATATTCCAGCTGTATGAAGGTCACCCGTAAAAAATCGAGTTTGGGCCAGACAATCTAGTCACTGATATCATGTGCATCGATCTACGCAATTGAGATACAGTGATATGCATCAACCAAGTCAGCGAACCTGACCACCCGATCCCCGTTAGTCAACTCTTACAAGCATAGTCGCCTTTTACGGCAAGCATAAATTGCTGACGTATGGATTGCTGGGTTATTCTCACCCGGATCTTCACGGGTGATGTTACTAGCGTATGCTGGCTGTTGTTCGTAGATACTACACAGACTTTCAATAATACATTGTATAAAGGCATACGGGAATTGCAAACTGCATAATCAATACGACCTGTCTCTGATCGACCCGTCGTGGTGGTAGCCTTATGGTGGTGGCGACATGACACCACAAAAGAACTCAAATGCAAACATTTTGACAAATAGGGAACATATTTTCTATTTTGATTTATTCCATACTGGTCACAGTGTGACCGGTAAACTCTAAAGTCTGAACGTCCTGCGGTAGTTGAACAAAACAAATTTAAAGCCACATTTTAAGTACATGTGTAACTCGTCAACGTGCCAGAGAAAACAAACCTGAATGGCTTTTGCCATTATAATTTTGAAACTTTTCGTTTAAAATCATGAAACGATTGAAAAATTTTGATTGAATTCTTATTTCTGTGTTGGCAATGTAAGGAACAGTACACGATACTGGACCAATCAATCGGTCTGTGTTGACCATCGTTTGTATAGAGCACGTTGGGCATTCAGTGCGTGTAGGTTTGAGAAAGAGGGATTTGGTTGACATTAAAGGTCGTGTGTACAGGGTGTATCTCAAGGGTGTCGTAATAACCAGCTAGAATGGGGATCGGACGTACTTGATGCTGGACCAATCAATCGGCCTGTGTTGACCATCACGCAAATGATCCTCCCTCTGGGGGAACTATCTTCACTTATTACAGCCATCCAATACCCATTTAAGCCAGCATTTGTTGCTCTTCCTATTTTCCGCCCCATGAGAAATACATGTATGTTTTGATTTTCATGAGTTTGAGTTCACTGTATTGCAAATGAATCTTATGCAAAGTATGATTCAAATATTTGTGTGAAAACGACAATTTCCCTGAACTAGATGATTATGAAATTCTAATTAGAAGGCGTAGAATATAAATGTATTCATCTGAATAATACGACCTAGCATGACCTGAACACTCTTATTACTCTTCATAGGGAAAGAGTATCTGAGACCTGAAACCAATGAGGTACTCATTCCTTAAGCAGTGAATGCGTTGGCCAGGTTTAGTTTTCCTCATGTATAGGAGTACAAGTGTAGCCACCTGTTGTTTCGTAGATTATATTTTATACACTCTAATGTTTGAATAGATTTCTGACTTGAGCATACATATCCACAAAGTGGTAACCCTTCCATAACCCCCCTTATTTAATTAACAGTCAAGACTTGGTTACCCTCTCGCTTGAATGACAGTTTGTTGATGCAGTTTGTTAAAACCAACCAACCAACCATCAGTGGTATCAACTAACTAAAAACCGCCATGTTCCTGCTTCCTTGCTTCAAGTACATGTAAAACTCATTTCATATATCGATTAATGTTATGGTCGTACAATAAACATTTGTCTTAAATAAAGTTTGTACGCTCAACATCACAGCTTTTCCAAAGCAATTTATACTTTGCTTTCTAGCTTTAGATTCCGCTTGTTTTTTACCCTGACGCCACCTATTGTGACAAATATCCTCTGGTCAAATTTCTACATTTTCTCCCCATTCCGGATCATGTATGTCAAGTTGAATTGACAATGGATAATTTTAATATTTTGAGGTTTAATTTCTTTGTATCAAACTGACATAGGAACATGACGAATTCATAAGATCCAACTACAATGCAATGGTTACTTTAGTTGTCTTTTGTACGGACAGGTGAAATGTTTGATGTGATGAGAAATAACACAAATTGTGAAATAGGGAATATTACAAACTATTACTCACGGGCCAAATTAACAACATGATTTAAAAACAAAGAACATCGGGTTGAGTATCTTTACAAGCAAGGAAAAAGGCATCACATCACTGAATGGATAATACTATTATTAATGTGGGACATGGGGATCAACTCGCGAAGGAGACGTACCACTGTACACGGCCAGCACTGTACACCTCCAGCACTGTACACGGCCAGCACTGTACACGGCCAGCACAGAAAGGTAACCTGAACATTATTCTCGTCACGTTCAGATTGTGTATCAAATTCCTTATTGAGATCATTCAAATCGTGTAATGCAAGACAATAATAAACACAACATACCCATTTTCAGTAAGACGTGTGCACAGGTAAAGTCTTATTATTCTACTTCTGCTTTCAGCGATTCGGAATGCTGGGTGAGTTGTATGCTTTACATTTCTGATATATTCCTTAGATTACAGTGACAATATAAGCTCTGTTTTATTTCTCTATAATTCATATACGTTATCTCAGCAGGATGTTCTCACTCGTATGTATTATTTCAGTGTGGTTACATATAGGCATGACGTGGAATCAGACGGGAGCTATGAGGATATACGAGGTGAGTGTGTGGTGGCGTGCTTCGCCAAAGCCCCTCAATAAGCAAAACCTTTTAAAGCACATCGGGAATAAGACTAACGATAAACGAGCGAATGGACGCTACGCTTATATTTGTTATAGTAGTATCAACATATGTAGTTCCAGATACAGGGGCGGTCGGGTAGCCTAGTGGTTAAAGCGTACGCTCGTCATGCGGAAGACCCGGGTTGGATTCCCGACATATTGGTATATTGCTAAAATCGGCGTAAAACCATACTCACTCACTCCAGATACACATGATATCCCTGTTTGTGTGTCCACAGTGCATGCTCCAAGTGTAGACGATATCGCCCCTGTTGTCGCCGTCTACGCTGTCGTGCTCACTGCTGTTACCGTGGTAGTAGCAGCGGTCGCTATACTGGTGTGCAAGGATGATGAAGGTATTTGTACACACTTGTACTAAGTAAGATAAGATAGTTTCCATATTTGTTGGCGTCATTCTTCATCATGTTACCAACGATCATACATGTCTATTTCAATTGTTATGCGTTCACGTGTACGATACTTGAAACACATCGTCATGGACGCCCATAATGTTGTTATGTCATAGATAAGTGCAACTGATTCCAAGGCACTTGACTGGCTAACCAAGCAATTTCTTTGTGTGTAATGTAGATATTGCCATAAACCGAAAGAAACAGGTCACGCCCACAAGCTCTTTGCCTAATGGTTGATAAGAATAAGAATAAGAATTGCGCTGAACGATGTCACTAATTTCGTACCGTTGTGTTAATGATTAAATGCGCCTTCTGTGAAGTTATTATATGTTGACATGTTTTGCTACGTGGCTTTACACAAATGTTTTTTATGTCTACACCTCCATAAACGAAGAGTAATGTTAAACTTTACTTGCTTCTTGATGATATCAGTGTTGTTAGAACATCAGAATACATAAATGTGCGAAGGGCCTGCATTTAGATACGCCACACATTAGAATAATTAAAAACTAAGATATGAAACTGCTGATATTTAATTGGTTTTATCTTGATTTTCAGATGACCATGAAACAAGGTATGACACCATTAACTATAGTCTGAACACGTGGGTATCATAGCATTTGGCAAAAGTAAACATTAGTATCATTTGTGTTCGATTCATTACGATAAGTGTAATAACGTCAATGTTTCAGATGGAACCAGTTGATATTTTTTTTCTAAATAGTACATAAAAAGTGACATAAGAAGTGTTCCTTTGTAATAATTACAGGTCAGGAGCGTACCTGACAGTTGTGGGAAATCGTCTTTCAAGGAGCACCAGCGATTATGCAGAAATCAACGTCGAGAATGTGTTGTCACAACAAGATTATGAGCGACTACTGAGGGAACAGTTCCACATTTACACGTCTCTCAACCCTTCAGTTGCCTCTATAGAGGATCACAGTACCAGATGCAGCCTTATATGAGAGAACAGTTCCACATCTCTCAACCCTTCAGCTGCCTCTACAGAGGACCACAGTACCAGGTGCAGCCTCATATGAGAGAACAGTTCCACGTCTCTGAACCCTTCACCTGCCTCTACAAGGATCACAGTACCAGGTGCAGCCTTATGTGAGACAACAGTTCCACATCTCTCCACCCATTAGTTGCCGCTACAGAGGATCACAGTACCAGGTGCAGCCTCATGTGAGAGAACAGTTCCACATCTACACGTCTCTCAACCCTTCAGCTGTCTCTACAAGGATCACAGTACCAGGTGCAGCCTTATGTGAGACAACAGTTCCACATCTCTCCACCTTCAGTTGCCTCTACAGAGGATCACAGTAGCAGGTGCAGCCTCATATGAGAGAACAATTCCACATCTCTGAACCCTTCACCTGCCTCTACAAGGGTCACAGTACCAGGTGCAGCCTTATGTGAGAGAAGTTCCACATCTCTCCACCCTTCAGCTGCCTCTACAGAGGACCACAGTACCAGGTGCAGCCTTATGTGAGAGAACAGTTCCACATCTACACATCTCTCCACCCTCCAGCTGTCTCTACAGAGGATCACAGTACCAGGTGCAGCCTTATGTGAGAGAACAGTTCCACATCTACACATCTCTCCACCCTTCAGCTATCTCTACAGAGGATAACAGTACTAGAAGCAGCCTCATGTGAGAGAACTGTTCCACATCTACACGTCTCTCAACCCTTCAGCTGTCTCTGCAGAGGATCACAGTACCAGGTGCAGGCTCATGTGAGAGAACAATTCCACATCTCTGAACCCTTAACCTGCTTCTACAGAGGATCACAGTACCAGGTGCAGCCTTATGTGAGAGAACAGTTCCACATCTCTCCACCCTTCAGCTGCCTCTACAGAGGACCACAGTACCAGGTGCAGCCTTATGTGAGAGAACAGTTCCACATCTACACGTCTTTCCACCCTTCAGCTATCTCTACAGAGGATAACAGTACTAGAAGCAGCCTTATGTGAGAGAACAGTTCCACATCTACACATCTCTCCACCCTTCAGCTGTCTCTACAGAGGATAACAGTACCAGATGCAGCCTTATGCGAGAGAACAGTTCAACATCTACACATCTCTGAACCCTTCAGCTGCCTCTACAGAGGATAACAGTACCAGGTGCAGCCTTATGTGAGAGAACAGTTCTACATCTCTGAACCCTTAACCTGCTTCTACAGAGGATCACAGTACCAGGTGCAGCCTTATGTGAGAGAACAGTTCCACATCTCTCCACCCTTCAGCTGCCTCTACAGAGGACCACAGTACCAGGTGCAGCCTTATGTGAGAGAACAGTTCCACATCTACACGTCTTTCCACCCTTCAGCTATCTCTACAGAGGATAACAGTACTAGAAGCAGCCTTATGTGAGAGAACAGTTCCACATCTACACATCTCTCCACCCTTCAGCTGTCTCTACAGAGGATAACAGTACCAGATGCAGCCTTATGCGAGAGAACAGTTCAACATCTACACATCTCTGAACCCTTCAGCTGCCTCTACAGAGGATAACAGTACCAGGTGCAGCCTTATGTGAGAGAACAGTTCTACATCTCTGAACCCTTCAGCTGCCTCTACAGAGGATCCCAGTACCAGGTGCATCCTTATGTGAGAGAACAGTTCCACATCTACACGTCTCTCCACCCTTCAGCTATCTCTACAGAGGATAACAGTACTAGAAGCAGCCTTATGTGAGAGAACAGTTCCACATCTACACATCTCTCCACCCTTCAGCTGTCTCTACAGAGGATAACAGTACCAGATGCAGCCTTATGCGAGAGAACAGTTCAACATCTACACATCTCTGAACCTTTCAGCTGCCTCTACAGAGGATAACAGTACCAGATGCAGCCTTATGTGAGAGAACAGTTCTACATCTCTGAACCCTTCAGCTGCCTCTACAGAGGATCCCAGTACCAGGTGCATCCTTATGTAAGAGAACAGTTCCACATCTACACGTCTCTCCACCCTTCAGCTATCTCTACAGAGGATAATAGTACTAGAAGCAGCCTTATGTGAGAGAACAGTTCTACATCTCTGAACCCTTCAGCTGCCTCTACAGAGGATCCCAGTACCAGGTGCATCCTTATGTGAGAGAACAGTTCCACATCTACACGTCTCTCCACCCTTCAGCTAGCTGTCTCTACAGAGGACAACAGTAGGAAAGGCAGACGTATGTGACACGTTATGAGTCGAGTCATAAAGTCTGATATTTTGTCCCTATTTAATGCAGCTGAAAAGCGAAACTTTTACTTACGCAAAAAACTTTCAGGTCGGGACCATGTGCAGGATCGATTTCACAATTAAACCTGTTTCCGTCCTATCTTATACAATGGCGGTTGGGTGAGTATGGTTTCAATCAATGTTAGCAGTATTCCAGACATAACACGTCAGGGTCCCAAGGCTGCATACATTGTACCTAGATGGGACCCGGATCCTAGTCATGACTAGACAAGGAAGCAGAATACTTTGAGTGGCATGTGACGATATTGGTGCTGTTATTAATACAATAGCCTTCTTGTATTCAAAATATACACGGTGAGGAGAAATTGGTTTTAACATCACGTTGAGAAATATTGCACTTATATTACGACGTACATGCTCGTGGGTGTGTAGATGCTTGTACTAATGCCGAGGACACTATGATTGACTTCCTTTAATATTGTACAGTTGACTCATAATAATGTAATTACCCGTGAGGATTCATGTTAGAAATGGTCTTCAGCTACCCATGCTTGTCATAAGAGGGGACTAACGGGATCGGGTGTTCAGGCTAGCTGACTTGGTTGATGCATGTCATCGATCCCAATTGCGTAGATCAATGCACATGTCAATCACTGGAATGTCTGGTCCAGCCTCTATTATTTACAGATCGCCGTCGTGTAGCTGGAATATTGCTGAGTGCGGCGTTACACAACAAACAAACAAAATAACAAAACATAATATATGGTCTTTGTCAGTGCTAATTAGCTGGCTTCAATTTGCACAGTGCTATTTCCATTCTTTAGCCTGTCAGTGATAATTACCCCTGACCTCCCGTTTGCCCATTGTACATTGCCAATTACCTATCAGTTATAATTAAATCCCTGGCTTCCAGCTGTCCTTAACTTTCAGCGCTAGTCACTGTGATGTGTTGGCTTCCATTGTCTTTTGCTAATCACCCATCAGCGCCAATTATCTGTTGGCTTCCCTTGTTAAGTTTCCACCTTTGGCTATTATATTAATTTTGTTGTTCTTACATGTGCATATATATGCTTTCTGTCTCATAGCATTCACTCACCTGACGAAGGAGTGAGCATATACTCCGAACACGTGTGTTGTTGTCTTATTAATTTTGTTGTTCTTATATGCACATAGATATGCTCCCTGCCTCATAGCATCCACTCACCTGACGAAGGAGTGAGCATGTACTCCGAAAACTTGTGTTCCTCAAAATAATGAATTTGAGATCCATTAAGATTCTCTTCCTGTAACCATAATAAACTTTCGGTATTGTATTCTGAATGTTTCCTGTGTTCAGGACGTATGTGTTTCTTTCATTTTAATTAATCAGTTATAATCTAGTTCGATTTGACACATTTCCTTTGATCCAATGACAATAAATACGCTTGACTCTACATATACATGGTGTGTTATATTTTCGAATGTATATGGTATTTGACATATCACGTTGTATCTTATCTTGTATCCGAAGATGTGTAAAACTTCAATTCTTTAGGTCAATGACGTTTTAGTATATGTCCATGTACCCCTCTACAAGTTCAGCCCCTAAAAGTAAAACGACGTTATGATTGACTTTGGTGTGATGTGATAATAGGTTTGTCAGCACTAAAACCATATTCGTGGATTTTCAAAAACAATGATAAACATGTGTAGGTTCTTCCCACATGAAAATGATATGCAAGTGTAAATACTGGTTAAAGTGACATCAAACCAAACTCACTCAATCGCTCGGTATAGATATAATGTCTGGCAGAAATGCGGCTACTAAAATCCCTCTTAAATACTGCAGGTGACAAATAGCTCGTATTTATGAACAACGTTTAGATTTTTCGCGATCCCTTTTAAGCCAAGGTGTTCGATGATTAGAGTTGTAAAGAACGTAGTTGTTGTTCATATTCATTCTTGCAGAAGATTGTGTTTATGTATTTGTGTGAAACATATCTGTCTTTGTTTACATTATAAACTGTTCACTACACATTCTTGTTTGCTACTGTGCAGTGGTACTATTTCGACCAACCTATTTGGCTACTGAGGCTGAATTAAATATAGCCACTCGTGATCAATAGGTTTCGAATGTTTGTTCCTGAATACTCGTCATGATGTTACAAATGAAACGGAAATAGTTCACTTTGATCTATTGAGTTATTTCCTGTCCTATGTTTATTAGAAATGATTTATAGCCATTTAGGAAAGGTCATGATACAAACATGCTTTTATGTTGCTCACTACTGCAGCTACTTCTTACCCCGTTGTAATTCCGGGTTACAATAGGTTCCCAGCAACCTGTGCTGCTCGTAAGAGACTATATATACTTAATGGATCGGGACTTGGGGAGTTGGTTGATTGCAAGTCATCGTACTCCGACGGCGTAGACTGTTGCTCACGATACCAATCACTGCATTGAGGATTTATAGGCTGCCATCGTATATCTGGAATATTCCTTAATGCAGGTTAAAGAAGAAATAGACAAATAATCTACTACTACTACTACTAGTTCTACAACTACTACTACTACTATGTCAGGTTTTGCGCTGACCGCCTCCGTTGTCTGGAGCGTCAGTCCGGACAGCGGAAAGTCATCAGCCATAACTGTAGCATCTTATCTGAGTGATGGTGATGTGGGGAGATATACTGTACATGGCTGGTTTGGTGATGTGGGGAGGTATATGTGGGGCGTTGGGTGATGTGGGGAGATATACATGGGTGGTCGGGTGATGTAGGGAGATATATGCGGGTGGTTGCGTGATGTGGGTATATATATGTGGGTGGTTGGGTGGTGTGGGGAGATATACATGGGTGGTTACGGGAAGTGGGGTGATATACTTGGTGGGTTGGTGAAGTGGGGCGATATACATGGGTGGTTAGAGGAAGTGGGAGATATTCATTGGTGGTTAGGGGAAGTGGTGAGATAAACTTGGGTAGTTGGGTGAAGTAGGAGATATACATCGGTGGTTAGGGGAAGTGGGGAGTTATACATCGCTGGTAAGGCGAAGTGAGGAGATATACATGGGTGGTTAGAGGATGTGGTGAGATATACATGGGTTGTTGAGTGGAATGGGGAGATATACATTGGTGGTTGGGTGAAGTGGTGAGATATACTTTGGTGGGTGGGTGAAGTGGGGAGATACATGTGGGTAAGTGGGTGATGTGGGGAGATATACTTGGGTGTTTGGGTGGTGTGGGGAGATATACTTTGGTGGTTCGGTGAAGTGGGGATATATACATGGGTGGTTGGGTGAAGTGGGGAGATATATGTGGGTAAGTGGGTGATGTGGGGAGATATACTTGGGTGTTTGGGTGGTGTGGGGAGACATACATGGGTGTTAGGGTGATGTTGGGAGATATATGTGGGTAAGTGGGTGATGTGGGGAGATATACTTGGGTGTTTGGGTGATGTGGGGAGATATATGTGGGTAAGTGGGTGATGTGGGGAGATATACTTGGATGGTATGCTGAAGTGGGGAGATACACACGGGTGCTTAGGTGAAGTGGGGAGATATAATTGGCTGGTTAGGTGAAGTGGGGAGATATATTTCGATGGTTATGTGAAGGAGGGCGATATACATTGGTGGTTGGGTGAAGTGGGGAGATATACATGGGTGATCAGGTTAAGTGGGGAGATATACTTGGGTGGTTAGGTGAACTTATAGATATACATTGGTGGTTAGTGTTAATTGGGAGATATACATTGGTGGTTAGGGGAAGTGGTGTGTGGTTGGGTGAAGTGGGGAGATATACATCGCTGGTTAGGGGAAGTAGGGAGATAAACTTTGGTGGTTAGGTGAAGTTGGGAGATATACTTGGGTGGTTAGGGGAAGTGGGGAGATATACTTGGCTGGTTGGGTGAAGTGGGGAGATATACATGGGTGGTTGGGTGAAGTGGGGAGATATATTTGGGTGGTTAGGTGAAGTGGGGAGATGTACTTGGATGGTTATGTGAAGGAGGGAGATACATTTTGGTGGTTAGGTGAAGTGGTAAGATATACTTGGGTGGTTAGAGGAAGTGGTGAGATATACTTGGGTGGTAAGGTGAAGTGGGGAGATATACATTGGTGGTTGAGTGAAGTTGGGAGATATACACGGGTGATTAGGTGAAGTGGGGAGATATACTTGGGAGGTTAGGTGAACTTGGGAGATATACATTGGTGGTTGGGTGTAATTTGGCGATACGCCTGGGTGGTTAGGTGAAGTTGGGAGATATACTTTGATGGTTAGGTGAAGTGGGGAGATATACATGGGTGGTTAGGGGAAGTGGGGAGATATACATGGGTGATTAGAGGAAGTTGGGAGATATACATTTGTGGTTAGGGGAAGTGGTGAGATAAACTTTGGTGGTTGGGTGAAGTGGGGAGATATACATGGGTGGTTTGGTGAAGTGGGGAGATATACATGGGTGGTTAGGGGAAGTGGTGAGATAAACTTGGGTGGTTGGGTGAAGTTGGGAGATATACTTGGGTGGTTAGAGGAAGTGGTGAGATATACTTGGGTGGTAAGGTGAAGTGAGGAGATATACATTGGTGGGTGGGTGAAGTGGGGAGATATACACGGGTTATTAGGTGAAGTGGGGAGATATACTTGGATGGTTGGGTGAAGTGGGGAGATATATTTGGGGGGTTAGGTGTAATTGGGAGATATACATTTGTGGTTAAGGGAAGTGGGGAGATATACATGGGTGGTTGGGTGAAGTGGGGAGATATACATGGGTGGTTGGGTGAAATGGGGAGATATACTTGGGTGGCTGGGTGAAGAGGGGAGATATATTTGGGTGGTTAGGTGTAAGTGGGAGATATACATGAGTGTTTGGGTGAAGTGGGGAGATATACATCGCTGGTTAGGGGAAGTGGTGAGATAAACTTGGCCGGTTGGGTGAAGTTGGGAGATATACGTTGATGGTTAGGTGAAGTGGGGAGATATACATGGGTGGTTAGGGGATGTGGAGAGATATACATGGGTGGTTGGGGGAAGTGGTGAGATAAACTTGGCCGTTTGGGTGAAGTTGGGAGATATACTTTGATGGTTAGGTGAAGTGGGGAGATATACATGGGTGGTTAGGGGAAGTGGAGAGATATACATCGCTGGTTAGGGGAAGTGGGGAGATATACTTTGGTGGTTGGGTGAAGTGGGGAGATATACATTGGCTTGGTGGGTGTAATGGGGAGATATACTTGGTTGGTTAGGTTGTGTGGGGAGATATACCTGGGTGGTTGGGTGAAATGGGGAGATATACATGGGTGGTTGGGTGAAGTGAGTCGATATACATTGGTTGTTGGGTGAAGTGGGGAGATATACATGGGTGGTTAGGGGAAGTGGGAGATATACTTTGGTGGTTGGTGAAGTGGAGAGATATAAATGGGTGGTTGGGTGAAATGGGGAGATATACCTGGGTGGTTGGGTGAAATCGGGAGATATACCTGGGTGGTTGGGTGAAATGGGGAGATATACATGAGTGGTTGGGTGAAGTCGGGAGATATCCTTTGGTGGTTATGTGAAGTGGGGATATATACTTGGGTGGTTAGAGGAAGTGGGCAGATTTACCTGGGTAGTTAGGGGATTTCGGGAGATATACTTGGGTGGTTGGTTGAAGTGGGTCGATATACCTGGGTGGTTGGGTTAATTAGGGAGATAAACGTGTGTGGTTAGAGGAAGTGGTGAGATACATATGGGTGGTTGGATGAAGTGGGGAGATATACATTGGTGGTGACGGGAAGTGGGGAGATATAAATGGGTTGATTGGTGAAGTGGGGATATATAAATGGGTGGTTGGGTGAAGTGGGGAGATGTACATGGGTGGTTTGGGAAAGTAGGGAGATATACATGTGTGGTTTGGTGAAGTTGGGAAATATATATGGGTGGTTAGGTGAAGTGGGTAGATATAGTTGGGTGGTGTGGGGAGATAGACATGGGTTTTTAGGTGGTGTGGGGAAATATACTTGGGCGGTTGGGTAAAGTGGGGAAATTAGCATTGATGGTTGGGTGATATGGGGAGATATACTTTGGTGGTTTGGTGAAGTGGGGAGATATACCTGTTGGTTGGGTAAAGTTGGGAGATATACCTGGGTGGCTTGATGAAGTGGGGTGATATACATGTGTGGTTAGGAGAAGTGGGGAGATATTCATGGGTTGTTGGGTGAAGTGGGGCGATATGCCTGGGTGGTTATGTCAAGCAGGGATATATACTTGGGATGTTAGAGGAAGTGGTGAGATATACATGTGTGGTTGGATGAAGTGGGGAGATATACATTGGTGATTACAGGAAGTGGTGAGATATACTTGGGTGGTAAGGTGAAGTGGGGAGATATACTTAGATGGTTAGGTGAAGTGGGGAGATTAGCATTGGTGATTGGGTGATATGGGGAGATGTACATGGGTGGTTTTGTGAAGTGGGGAGATATACTTGTGTGGTTAGGTGGTGTGGGGAGATAGACATGGGTTTTTAGGTGGTGTGGGGAGTATACTTGAGTGGTTGGGTAAAGTGGGGAAATTAGCATTGGTGATTGGGTGATATGGGGAGATGTACATGGGTGGTTTGGTGAAGTGGGGAGATATACCTGGGTGGTAAGAGGAAGTGGGGAGATACACGTGGGTGGTTTGGTGAAGTTGGGTGATATACATGAGTTGTTGGGTGAAGTGGGGCGATATGCCTGGGTGGTTTGGTGAATTAGGGAGATATACATGGGTGGTTGGATTCAGTCGGGAGTAATGTGGGGAGATATACTTCGGTGGTTAGGTGTAGTGGGGAGATATACATGGCGTTTTAGGTGGAGTCGGCAGATTAGCATTTGTGGTTGGGTGATATGGGGAGATTTCCATTGGTGGTTGGGTGATGTGGGGAGATATATATAGGTGGTTGGGTGAAGTGGGGAAATTAGCATTGATGGTTGGGTGATATGGGGAGATATACATTGGTGGTTGGGTGATGTGGGGAGTTTCTTTGAGTGGCATTTAGAATTTGAAATGATAATTTTTAGGTGGTGTGGGAGATATACCTGGGTGGTTGGGTGAAGTGGGAAGATTAGCATTGGTGGTTGGGTAATGTGGGGAGTTTCTTTGAGTGGCATTTAGAAGTTGGAATGGTAACTAGGCAAAATTGTTATGGATGAGCAACTTCTTTATTACAATTGGGCGACGTTTCAGTGTAGATTCTAACACCGTTATCAAGCAAATTTGCTTGATAATGGTGTTAGAATCTACACCGAAACTTGGGTGGTTGGGTGAAGTGGGGAGATATACTTGGGTGGTGAGAGAAAGTGGTGAGATATACATGGATATACTTCACGCAACCACCCATGTATATCTCCCCACTTCACCCAACCAACCAAGTATATCTCCCCACTTCACCAAACCACCCAAGTATATCTCCCCACTTCACCAAACCACCCATGTATATCTCCCCACTTCACCCAACCACCCATGTGTATCTCCCCACTTCACCTAACTCCCAAGTATATCTCCCCACTTCACCCAACCAACCAAGTATATCTCCCCACTTCACCAAACCACCCAAGTATATCTCCCCACTTCACCAAACCACCCATGTATATCTCCCCACTTCACCAAACCACCCATGTATATCTCCCCACTTCCCCTAACCACCCATGTATATCTCCCCACTTCACCAAACCACCCAAGTATATCTCCCCACTTCACCAAACCACCCATGTATATCTCCCCACTTCACCAAACCACCCATGTATATCTCCCCACTTCCCCTAACCACCCATGTATATCTCCCCACTTCCCCTAACCACCCATGTATATCTCCCCACTTCACCAAAAACCACCCATGTATATCTCCCCACTTCCCCTAACCACCCATGTATATCTCCCCACTTCCCCTAACCACCCATGTATATCTCCCCACTTCCCCTAACCACCCATGTATATCTCCCCACTTCACCAAACCACCCATGTATATCTCCCCACTTCCCCTAACCACCCATGTATATCTCCCAACTTCCTCTAACCACCCATGTTTATCTCCCCACTTCCTCTAACCACCCATGTATATCTCCCCACTACACCCAACCACTCATGTATATCTCCCCACATCACCCAACCACCAATGCTAATCTCCCCATTTCACCCAACCACCCAGGCATATCTCCCCACTTCCCCTAACCACCCAAGTATATATCCCAGCTTCACCAAAACCACCAAAGGATATCTCCCCACTTCACACAACCACCAATGTATATCTCCCAACTTCCCCTAACCACCAAAGGATATCTCCCCACTTCACCCACCCACCCAAGTATATCTCACCACTTCACCTAACCACCCATGTATATCTGCCAACTTCACCTAACCACCCATGTATATCTCACCACTTCACCTAACCACCCAAGTATATCTCACCACTTCACCTAACCACCCATGTATATCTCCCCACTTCACCTAACCACCCATGTATATCTGCCCACTTCACCTAACCACCCATGTATATCTCCCCACTTCACCTAACCACCCATGTATATCTCCCCACTTCCCCTAACCACCCAAGTATATCTCCCCACCTCACCCAACCGCCCAAGTATATCTCCCCACTTCACCTAACCACCCATGTATATCTCCCCACTTCCCCTAACCACCCAAGTATATCTCCCCACCTCACCCAACCGCCCAAGTATATCTCCCCACTTCACCTAACCACCCATGTATATCTGCCCACTTCACCACTGTATGACTGCCCACTGTATGACTTTATTCATGTTTTCATCAAATATTGCATATTCATCTATGCAATACTGGAAACAATACAACAATACTAATTTAGCTTCCTATATTCCTATTGTTGAGTACATGTTCTTATCTTATTCTCATGTAGATAAATGGCCATCTTCTGTTTTTGTTTCATGTGAAACAGCTGTGTTGATTAAAAGAGGGCACATTACGGGGAATATATTCTGTATCGTTTGCTTGTGATGCCGAAGATGAAGTTTATCCCATACATGTGTGTACGTGAAGCCCGATAGTCTCTGTGGCGTAGAGCTGATGCCCGGTTGCTTCACACTGAACTTCTTCAAAAGATGGGACCTGTATAGTATACTGTGTCCTAGACGTGTATCCTTGTTAAACTGCGGCATGGTATCTAAGCAATATAACGCCGATATTAGCAGTCACACTCAGACACACACACACACGCACACACGCACACGCACGCACACACGCACGCACACGCACGCACGCATACGAGGATGATGATGATGATGATGATGATGATGATGATGATGATGATGATGATGACAGCAATGATGACCACATGGTTGGCTGCTTCTTGAGGGACAAACAAATTTAAACTGAAACATTATAAGGACGTACAAGTGCATGTTTCTGAACCCCATTTACCACTTGGTGTGACGTTTACATGAATTACTCTTTTCTTACAGAACTGTTTGACTCATGACATTTTGTTTCACCTTAAAATATAAAACAGCTTAAAAAGCTTAAAACGATTTACTAATGCGCGTAGATCTTAAGAAACTTTCATTTTCATGTGAAAGTATTTTATTTTATTTATCTTTGCTGCAGCACTTTTCTCCTAAACAAAAAACTGTAAGTGATATAAGAAATTCCTCTGAGACATGTGAAATGTGGGTACGAGAAGATAAAAAAACATTCAATATTAACTTTTTCAATTTTAAGTTTTCGATTCTTATTGGTCTATCGGGTGTCATCCGATTGAAACAACCGCTTCACCGTGGAGGCTAATATTTATAGAAAGGTTTCCACGTAATATGTGTTTGCGAACTAGCTGTGCTCTGCATTACAAACAAGGTTTGTTCATGTCCTCGATCAGCATTGTGTTGTCTGCTTGTGATTATTGTACGTCGGAAATGTGCGCAACGTAAATAACGTTATAAGGTCAATATTTAGGGCCATTATCATTGAATACAAATTAAAATCGTTTCTCTTTTTTGTCAAATGGTATCTTCAACGAGACTTCATAATAATATGTACTTTGCAATATTTAAACACATGAGTATCGTTTCTCGTCGCGTTTTGGCAATATTCCAGCAATACCTCGGTGGCGGAAACACAACATGTAAGACACCACTCCTGACATGGTACATGCATTTACTTAGTGTCATCTACAAACACAAAAATACTCACAAACATATTGGGGCTGCAGTTCTAATTCTTGGTCCTTATTTGATAGGGACACTAAAGTATGGGAGAAATCAGGGCCTATATGTTTCAGACACATTCAATTTCATTATTTATGATTTGTATTTGGATATTGACATTTGTGCCAGAGCAGTTAAGTTGCTCGTTCACAAAAGTAAAGACAAAAATATATATAAGTGTGCCAATCCACATGCTGTGTTGTTGGTGGTGGTATAGCTTTAGGGCGACGTGGACCAGAAATAAGGTATATTTCCTCCCAACACATCAAGGATGTAATACAACCATAAATACTAGTAAATTAACTGCACCAAAGGTAATTTTACCATGTATTAAAAATGTGTGACATTGTACACGATTACTCTGACAGGATCCCCTAGTTAATAAAATGCATGACAACATTATGCAAGTACAATTTAGTTAAGAAAATAAGATGATGCTTGTTAAATAAGAAAACAACAGAAAAAGATAAGATAAAACGATTTAATAGCTATGCATATGTTTGGTTTTGCTGTTTATTTCCACCAGATTGTCTCATACTTGCCTGATGCAGCCACATACTGTAGTATTGCCCTTTGGATTAAACCAAATAGCATCCACATGTTGTTAACTAGAGTCCGGTTATCTCCCTTATAACTTTTGTGCGTGTTCATGGCTTATCACTTTTCATAGACTGTGTGTAACATTATATGTACAAATCGTGTTTGCGTATGATTATGTTGTTAGGATGTAAGGGATCTGGTGTGCCAGTCGTTCAAGGCCCCGCAATTCAGAGTTGGTGCCTTAGGCGTACAAGAAAACGATGATCGGGGATTCGAATCCCAGTTCACCCCGATTATGTTTGTCAGCACCATTTCCCTGTTCGTGGACACTTGCATCATTTCGGTCTTCCCTAATCGAAGTGAGGTTAGTTGTAGCTTGTCAAACTGAGAGTATATCTGTGGACAGAAACGCGCTGTAGGATTTTATATTCCCAATCTACTCACGCACTCGGTCCCAAATGACACTAAGAGGTAGCTTACCTACAGTTAGACTACCTATTTCAAATAATCTAAGTTAAGTTCCTATATTTAAAAAAATGGGTGGCGGCTTCGACCTCCCCTGCATCCGTTATAGCGTAGTTCTTTCTTATGGTTGAACTCTCGTACCTTACTGCATCCACGACTAGTCCAAGTTAAACCTCACACGTCTGTTGTGTATGGTTCCCCGTGTGTGTGAGTAAAGCAAAGCAAGTCGGTATAGCGATAGCGATTTAGTGAGTTAGAATATAAGCTGCAGCAATATCACCGAGAGGGACACCAGACATGTGCTAAACACATTGTTTCTACGCGGAGAGTCCGGGCCTTCGGCGTAACGGGCCTCAATATTTATAAAGAACAGGCAATGGGGCATATGACAATTTATTTTAAAAAGCTAAGGTAAAAATGTGAAAACAAACAATTACGTCAATTAAAAGATAGGCATACTGTGTTTCCGTTACGTGAGTTTGATCAAAACAAAATATACTACTTACCATACATTCTATTTAACTGTCCTCACATAACGGACTGACCATTAGGTTTTCTGGGACATGGCTTGGGGCAGAATATTCCTGCAGTCACTGTTTCAAAAATATATAATTCTTTTAAAACAGCTTGGGGATTGAAAACACAATTTGCCAAATCCAACATGGGTACTCAAAACAGAAAGGTTATATTTGCCAAACATAACGAAGATTGTTTTTGGTTTTATATTCCTAGTATTTTTACTGAGTGTCATGTTGTTTTGTTTATTTATTCAAATATCATAATTTTCTTCTTAATACCACTTTTGCCATGTCCCAGTGCCAGTACACATGTAAACATACAGTTTGTTAAACAGTGATATTCGAAATATGTATAAATAACAAGTTTTAACATTTAAACAGTTGCAATAAGACCAGCAAAGCAATGGGATTCTCTCTTGAGAGATATTCAGACAGCAGAACTCACATCATACCATTTAGAAACACATATGGACACATTTCAGAATTAATTAACCATTTATAGAAAGTGTGTCAGTATGTGTATCTCCTAATTTATAAATAAGATTATACTTAAAATTGCATTATTTCAAAAGTAACTACTACGCTGTCTAGTGCATACAATTAGTCATGTTCACGCTAAGCCTCTAAATCCAAAATGTTAACGGCAGTCTCGATTTTCTACCGAAACAGATTCCTTTAAACATGTAAGTCAGAATAATGACTAAACTTATATGAAGGAATCACTAAATCAGTGATGTTGTCATTAAGGCAAAGATTAACAGGTGGGTGTGTCTATGTATGTTTGTTTGTGTGTGTTTGGGTGTGTGGCAGATGTTGGATGTTGGATTGGACCATTAATTTGAGTCTGTTGTTGTTCAGGAACTTTTACAAAAGATGATTAACAGGTGGGTGTGTCTTTACAAAAGAACGGCGCACACCAAAATGAGCTCATGGGTCTCGATGGAACAAATGAGGTAAATATTGAATCAAAATAGTGAGTGAGTGAGTGAGTGAGTTTGAGTCTACTCCGCTTTTAACAATTTTCCAGCTATATCATGGCGGGGGACACCAGAAATGGGCTTCACACATTGTACCCATGTCGGGAATCGAACCCGCATCTCCGGCGTGGTGAGCCAACGCTTTAACCATTGAGCTACACGACCGTCCCTAAATCAAAATAATATGAACTCTGTCATATAGACCATGAGCTTAAACCCTCCTACTTTGTAATCAAAAGCTTGTTCCCGATGGTACATATTATGGCTTACCTGAATTACTGGGTACTTGGCAATCATTATATTTAAGAAGGATATCTAAAGGTGCACACGTGACAGTAGAAACAAACATTGATAACGTTTCCATAAAACAAAACAAAAGGAATATTCCATAAGGACATACCATGAACTGGTTCTGCAGAGATTCACAAAAAGGCGTAACTTCTAAGAATGAACTTTTCATTGATGTCACAAAACAGGAGATACGTCATTTTTTTAATGCGAGGATGACAATTTTCAAAGTAGAGAAACAGAAACACATGTTCCCAGTGAAGCGCCCTACAAATATCGTTCTATTTGTAAAACCACCAGTTCACAGCACAACAGATTTTGTGGGGATATGTAATAACACTGATGCAATGCATGCAAACTGTAGTTAGAAAGAAAAATATGCTTTCATTGAAAACTTTTGTAACATATATATTTTCCTATTTCCTATAAACTCTGTCAAGTTATAAGTAAGATGTTGTTATAGTGCATATATTGTATTGTTCGCCAGGGTCAAAATTACCACATCAGAATAACCTGATTACAATACCAGGGGTGGCTAGACGTTTCTGAGTTTAACAACGAAAGATGTTCAGTACAAGACACAACATCCTTAACAGTGTGTATGTATTGAGTACAATACTTTCCATGTCTTTAAGTAACACGTGAACCAAGTATAAAATCAGGCACCTTATTTCTGCAGGAATCAAAGTGACAAGGTATTCTCTGTTAGTTAAAATGGATAAAATTGTCTACCACATAGTTATCAAATACCCCTAACCGAAATGGCTAACGCCAACAGCTATCCATGCCAGCAAGGCGTCAACTTTACAACAGTGGTGTCCAGGCACCTCGGAGGTGGTTATAATTAGCAACTTACTTCAAAGCAGCCACCCCTCGTAGTTCTCCGCCCTACAGGTCCTACCCTGTGTGAGCAGAGGCGCAGAGTCAGTGTGGGATTTCAAGTCTGCGTGTACAGAAGGAAAGGCTGCGATGTCAATGTGGAAGTGGATCATTTGTAATCAGAAAATAGGAACTGTGGACATCGTACATTTGTCAATAGGGACCAAAATACAAGTTGAAAATGAGCATTGGTGGAAACCCGGGATATAAACAAACATAAAATGCAGCAGTTGTGCTCAATGGTGACATTAACATAAGATGTGTCGTCTCTCCTATTATTGTGTTGAGGCTTAAACATAGGGCTGTTATGAATGATATTGCACGATCCCTTCGCGGACATTGTGGCCATGGTGTTTGATCATCCTAAATACGTCAATGCAAATTATCAAGAACAGAAGAAATGAAACCGGTAACCTAATCATACAGATATATTTATTAATCGGACCATGACATTCTAATCATAAAAGAGGGATTTTAGAAGAAGCTCTAAAGCATCAATTATAAACCGCGATTTTGTCTCAGTTCACATCCTTGCTGAGTTGTGTACGACAATATCCACATTTATAATGTACTTCAGTGTGAACGACTGAGTTTTCTTTAGTTGAGAAAAGTGATATTTCATTGCAGTGAACACAACACTTGATATGTCACTGCGGTGAACATGACACTTTGACGGAACTACTGTTATACAAGGGTTACTTCGACTTTTATTATATTACATTATTATTTATTAAATATTTTTTAATACTTTTGTTTATTTTTTTGCAAGATTTTGCAAACAGAAAAATACTTTTTACGTCATAAATAAGGAAGTGATGAACTGTCCCTGTGTGTTAGGTAGGGGGAATTTACGTTTCTAAAGTTTTACATTTGTAATGAAATAATTTGATTTTCCTGTAGACAACTATACAAAAAGTATATAATAAATTGGATGTTTCTATCATCTCGTGACGGGGTGAAAGGAGATATTTCATTCGAAACATGAAATATCCTCTATTATTTCTGCTATTGTACACTGCACCAATATGTGTTAATAACTTTAAAAAGCAGGGCGTTTAAAAAACCAACAGGGTTACATGTTAGCACCTAGCTTACATTATCGTGAGCACATTCATACATTCTGTAATGATATCATTGTTGTAGTTCAATAACGTTGTTTATGATACCAATTCCTGACGTTATTATTTTTATTCTTTTCCCGAAAATGCAAATTGAAAATCGCGTTTATTCCTCGTATGGTATAGTCCGTATATCCTATTTCATACAAAATGGAGTGTGTGGCAGTTTGGCACATTAGGCACTGGTTGGTTGGCTGTTAAAGTCCTAAAGCATTTGTTCCTCCACTCCTCTGACAGCCTCTCCTCCTCCTGTCTCCCTGCTGCAACATACAAAGGATAACATATGTATAGCGCATGCGTACAGCAGGTGTCCTAATACTGCAACTGAACAGTGTAACTACATAGTCTATGTTAAAAACGAGGGACATATATATGTATATTGCAGGTAACACAGAAACAAAAGTTACCATGGACTACTCACCTGATTCGTCCTCTCTCTCTCCTTCGCTTGCGTAGTATTATTACTGTGACGATGATGATAATAATGATAACTACTATGACTATCGGAACTACGATAGCTGCAGTATTGCTTCCTCCCTCTTCAGGGGCCTCACCTGCAGTAAAAATAACACTTCCATTTCAGAAATGTATTTCATTTGGAACACGACCGATAATTGACGGAAGCTATAGATGGTTGATTTGAAACCAAAATGTATTTCATGCTTCACATGTGACATAGATAAATGACGTTTATTTCCAACACCAAAGAAATATGGCCTCCACCAGCTCAACAACACAGACACATATTCCTATTACCTTTTTGTGGACACAGTATATAATTATATATTTTAACTTTCCGTTCTTGTTTTCATTTTGAAATAAGAATATCTCACCTGCACTCACATCTTGTCTCATCGCTTGGTCATTGTGGTCACAAGGACTCATTTGCATGCAAATTTTGACACCTAAATGTGAGGTTCAAAGTGGAACATAAACGATAGATTTAAATTAGACGAACTTTTACAATAATTTTGCAGACAACAAAGTGCGTATATTTGTGTTCTCAAGGGAGTTTTCTTGCAACGGCAATTGCAGTAGTACAACTAGTTTACTCACGTACTATGTGATCTTAGGCTGTAATGCTAAGAGTTAGTATTATGTTCAGCGAATATTTAACCACTAAAAGTACAACTTAAACATTGTATTATACCCTTTATTCGATGCCACTACCACATCAAAATATCAGTATCGCCATTTTCCCACATATCAAAGTAGTTTAGTTCAAGTGATATACATTCGTCAAGCAAATAGAAACGCCACTACATTTAAGATCGCAGACTTAGAGGATAGCAAATAATATTCCCATTTCATATCAAGTATATGTCAAGAAGTTCCTCTTGTCACGAGTGATATTAACTTGATATGTAATTGGAATGAGTCTAGTAGTGCACTGATGTCAAGGATTTGTGTTATAATGAAATTCTTGCCATGAGTTACTGCAATAACTATTGTTATAATTAATGTTAGCAGCGTAAATATAAAATGAATTCTAGCTCTAAAACAATGGTTGGTCTGTAATACGAGAAGGCGACAAAAGAAAACAATGAGTAAACAGATGGGAAAGGGATGACAGAGACTAGTCATGAAAAATTAAAAAATGGAAAAAGGAAAATCCTTGCTATCCTACAGTAAATGATTTCCACTGACTGACTCACCACTGGAGAAACTGAATGTTAACGAGCTTGTACAGTCAGAATGTCGCTGGCAGTACACCGATCCCTTCTGAGGAATATACGACAGGGGTAGTTCATGTCCTGTGCTCGTCTCGTTTTCTCTCCCGGTTGTGTTTGAGAAAATCTGTAAAAAGTATCAAACATGTCCCTTTACCTTTTTGTTAATGTTCTTTATTCAGTTGGTGACAGGGGGAAAAAGTAATATACGCTTCACAACAAGTAACGCAAAACGGATATTTTTGGCCATAATAGCAAAATTAGCGAACTAAGGGGTGCAAAGGAGGTTTGATGTGTTTATGTATCAGTGACAAATAGCCCGGATCAAATGATCAGAACAAGGACATGCAAACCATTAGTTAGGAAACGCGTATGATTCGAAAAAACGCCCCGTATGCATTAAAGAGGGCCATGGAGCTGCACGAACTGCACGTGCAGCAGCACTATGAACGGTATTAAAGTGTAGGGTTTTTGATTGCCTGGCATCTGCGTCAATCGAACAGTGACAGTTCAACAACATGCCAAGAATAACAGAAGTACAAAGAAACCATGTCATAGGCCGCTTGCAGGCAGGGGAATCCCGATCAGCTGTAGCCAGGGTTTTCAATGTAGCGCCCAGCACCATCAAAAGGTTATGAGATCGGTTTCGAAAGCATGGGTCAACACGTGATCGGCAAAGGTCAGGACGAGAAACCACCCCCGCCCAAGATCGCTGCGCCACCTACGTGAAAGGACGACCACAGCCACCCCAACCGCATCCCAAATACCAGGACTGCACAGTATCTCCGACCAGACCGTACGAAACCGTTTAAGAGCAGCAGGTCTACGAGCAAGACGTCCTGTTCGATGCGTCAAATTGAGTTGACAACATCGTCAACAACGACTGCATTGGTATCATCAACACAGTGTATGACCTCAACTGCGATGGAGAGATGTCTAGTTCGGCGACGAATCAAGATTTCTCCTCCGTCGACGGGATGGAAGAGCACGGGTCTACAGACGTCGGGGAGAACGTTACGCCGGAAACTGGGTACAGGAAGTGGACAGGTTTGGTGGGGGTAGCGTATGATGTGGGCGTCTATCTCTCATCATGGCAAGACAGATCTGGTCCATATCCAGGGCAATCTTACGGCTCAACGATACATCAACGAAATCTCCAACCACACGTCCTCCTAATTGCAAGCAACGGCAACGGTGTATTCCAGCAGGACAACGGTCGACCGCATGTAGCACGGATCACAAGAGCCTGTCTACACAACAACAACGTTGATGTTCTTCCCTGGCCCTCCAGATCCCCGGATTTGAGCCAGATAGGGCACCTGTGGGATGTAGTGGATAGACGGCTAAGCCGACGTCAACCACAACCCCAGACGTTGCAGAAGTTGGCTTTTGTGTTGCAGGCCGAGTGGGCTACCATTCCCCAGGATGTGATTCGCATACTCGTTCTTCCATGGGCAGGCTGCTATCGATTCCAACGGGATCATACGCGTTATTGATGGTAGCTGATCTTCACTTTGGACTTTTCTTATCAGTACCGATAACTGAGGTGACTACAAGCACCAATTGTTCTCTCCACAACATTTTGGCTCACGGTTCCTCGTATAAATGTATTTTCCTACCTTACACAAATCTGTCTTTGCCTTTCTTTTCTTAAGAGAATATATAAGTGTTGACTTTAACACGGATGCAATTTCCCGCCTGCAGCGAGGACGTGAACAACGTAAGCTTCATTTCTACAGAGAATGTCTGCATTGATGACACGCCGTAGGCATGTGCTATATAGACTCTCTGTCACTGGATTGTCTGGTCGGAATTAGATTGTGTACAGTCCGCGGTTGTATGGAGAAAGTATCCCTCCGCGGTGTCAGACAGCAAACATACGATTACTGTACTAGGTAAATTGTGAGGACGGGAACAATGAGCACGTCCTCAGCTTCATTTCTACAGAGAACGTCTGTGGCAAGAGGACACGCCGTAGGCATGTGCTATATAGACTCTCTGTCACTGGATTGTCTGGTCGGAACTAGATTGTGTACAGTATTGCTTTGCGGTGTCAGACAGCAAATATCCACTTACTGTACTATGCCAATTGTGTGCGTGGCGGGTGCAACCAATAGAGCAGAAGATGTTCACCCTTTTCAAAGACCATTGATGTCATCACTGACTTTTAGTCATCCGTCCATATAATTCTACCCTGCTTACTTCGCGCGTTTATGTTGGTAAGTCTAAATTATATTTGAAGGGGATAAGGAGGTATGTGTTACCTCCCTTTAGCTACAATCCTACCATGCTGAGCTTCTTCGTGAGTTGCAAGAGCAGTAAATTGCTTTGCTTGAGGCAATGAGCTTAAAGATATTTTGTTATCAGAAGACAAATGGGTGTGAAATGTACATGGTCGTCTCATATATACAGACGTGTTTCTCTGCATCCTCCCTACACAATAGAGACAGGGGAAGGGGGAAAATAGGGCATTACAGTTGAAAATCAGGATTGTCACTCATTACATAAGAAACAAATATAATGCTGTATGCAGGTATAAAGAACTTAAATAATTTCTGGTCTGTGATTAAAAGTTTGAATTGTAGGAATTATGTTCAAAATAATATTAAGATGGCTGACTTTATTGTACATTTTAGAGATTTGTTTGCTGGAGAGCAAACATCAACTGTGCCGGACGACTTTCCGAGTATTTTACAAGATGACTGTACAAATGATGATGTCACTAAAGATATTACAGAGGATATTCTAAATGAGCCTATATAAAAAGACGAAATCTTAAACAGCATCCATCACCTAACATGTAACAAATCTCCAGGAATAGATGACACAATTTCTGAATTATTTATACATTCGTCTCATTTAGCCAAGCCATTGGAACTAGATAATCGACATAACATACCGTACTTCAGGTTTGGGGACAATAAAGCGTTAGTTATCAGAACTTAACAGATAAGAATTCAGAAATGTGTCCGTGTAACTGGCATATTTAAAATCTGTTATAATGAATACCATGCGCCCATAGTGTGCTAAGAAGTCACGTTAAAGTGAAGTGACTGGTGCCACTTGTCAGAGATATATATTAAATACGACCATGTAGACTTTGTCTCTTGATAACAAAATATATTTAGACTAATAACCTCAACCAAAGAGAATTACTGCTCTTGCAACTCATAACAAGCTCAGTATAGTGCCGCTAAAGGGAGGTAACACATGCCTCCTTATCCCCTTTGAACATAGTTTAGAATTGTCAAAAGAAACGCGCGAAGTAAGCAGGTTAGAATTACATACAATTGGGTTTCTCAACCACGCGCTCACAATAGATGTTTGAGGTTTCACACATAATATACCACCATCATACCACTGAAGGACTTTCGAGACAAATAATCTAATGGAGTGAGTGAGTATGGTTTTACGCCGCTTTTAGCAATAATCCAGCAATATCAGGGTGGGGGGACACCACAAATAGGCTTCACACATTGTACCCATGTGGTGAATCGATCCCGGGTCGTCGGCGTGACGAGCAGCGAACGCTTTAACCACTAGACTACCCCACCGCCCCACAATTTAATGGAATGATATTGAATCTCAAGGTCAACACGTTTTACACAATAATATATTGATCATTGTAATTTAACGAAACTTGACACACAACATGGCTTTAAAGGATTCACATTGCTTCAAATCTAACTATTTCATATTTCGCCTAAAACATATTCGAAACCCCATGGGAGCTTCTTTGATGGCCTTTTATAGTATTGGTATTTAATGTGATTTAATGTCATGAATTAGACGTCCCGGAAACATGGTCTATTGGTATTTTTATTCCGCTTCATAAAGCAGGTGCTTCTAATGATGTCAAACACTACCAAGGGATACCCCTTCAGTAAAATATTTAGTTGTATAAGTAACAAGAGACTTGTGTCTAAGGTCAATACCCATAAAATGGATAAAATGTTGATAATGTCCTTATGTTACAATCTCTATTACTCTATTACTATCTACAAGAAAGGGAGGGGAGAGTTTTATGCATGATTTGTTGACTTCTCTAAAGCATTTGATTCTATACACAGGTGTAAATTATAGAGGTTATTACTGCACGTGGACTTAGTTCCAAAATTTTGAAACTGTTATGAAGTATACATAGAGCTGTTAAAAAGTCTGATATGTTGAATGCAAATTTGGCGACAAGGATGTATATTGAGTCCGATTTTATTTTCATTTTTCATCAATGAATTAGTATCAGAAATTTGTAACAATTATACAAATGACATTTAGTTACATCCAGATGTTGTTCAACTCTTTTATAGTGAGTGAGTGAGTGAGTGAGTATGGTTTTACGCCGCTTTTAGCAATATTCCAGCAATATCACGGCGGGGGACACCAGAAATGGGCTAACTCTTTTATAACATGCATATGATAGTATCGTGTTCTGAGGCTGCTGAGTTGCAAAAGCAGATTAAAGTCTTAGAATATTATTGTGATAATAGAATATTACTATTAATGGAGTCAAAACTGAAATCATTGCATTCAAAATTAGTTGCAAAATGCCAAATGGTCCTTTAAAGATGAAACTCTGAATGTGACTACACACCATAAATATTTGGGTATTTATTTCAGTAAGACTCTAAACTGGTCTGGTAATGTAATAGAAGAAGCATCAGTCCAGGCCAAAAAGATTGTATTTGATTTTTACATAATTGTGATGAAATATGAGGATTAAAACAATTTAAGGATATCAAAGAGGTTCACTTATATAAATGTAAAATATTTCTTGGTGTAAACCCAACGGATCTAGCGCAATGGTTTATGGAGAATGTGGTAGATTAATATTTTCGCACCGGAAAGCGATTCAGTTCTGGCTGAAACTCCTTCAAATGAATTTATCGAGATACCCAAATAGGCAAGATATAGAGGATGAATATCACTTCTTACTTGTATGTCCATTGTACGCCACTGTTCCGTGTATGTATCCCTGTATACCACTATAATCATCCTAATATTGTGAAATTCCGACAATTGTTAAACAGTCTACATATATTTCACCCACTGTTGTATAGAACCAAATTTGTGAATAATTCTTAAAATTGTGTGAAACCCCTCTGCGATATGTACTATAGGCCTGTGACATCTTAAGTGCTTGAATAAAGATTGACTGAACATTACTTCTCACAATATGCATTCCGCCAGGGACGCCTGGTGCAATTAACTATCATATAAATATATCTTACCCAGCAGAGACACGTGGTTCAATTAACTATCACATGAATATGGATTACACAGATGCCTGGTGGAATTAACTATCACATAGATATATCGAAAACAGGAGAGACACCTGATTCAATTAAATGTCACACAAATAGAGATTTGACAGACGCCTGGTTCAATTAACTATCACTTAATTATGCCTTAACGAGCAAAGAAGCCTGGTTCAATGAACTATCACATAATCACAGCTTACCCAGCTGTACGTGGAATCCCGGCTCTCTCCGCATGTCAGTGTTACCTGGTTGTTGACCGTAATGTTGAAGTCACCACTTTGTTGGTCTGTAAAACAGCAACTTTATTCTATAGCGACGTTTGATTACTCTCAAGATACTGAACGGTATTTCAGCTCGTCCATGTGTTGGGTGGGCACCTGTCGGTTTTCTGAATTTAGCGCCTAAGACTATAAAAAGCAATATTGATCAAGACGCAAAAATTACCTTTCACTTCTAACTCTCCTAGTATCGTAAATTCCGGGCTTTGAGATGTGATGATACACGTGTATGTTCCAGCGTCATTCCTGCTGACATGGTCAAGCTGGAATCCAACGTCACCTTGTTTTAGCAGACGAAAGCGAGGCTTGTAATCGGCAGTGATATTTAGTGAATCCTGTATAAACAAGAATAAAGGATATTACAAGCATAACCAAACAAGTAACAGCACACACACACAAGCACACAATGTGTTCACACCTAATCAACTCCAGGGAATGGACACAACGTGACAAGTCGGTAAATCAGGAGTGAGTGAGTGAGTATGGTTTTACGCCGCTTTGAGCAATATTCCAGCAATATCACGGCAGGGGACACCAAATATGGGCTTCACACATTGTACCCATGGCGGGAATCGAACCCGTGTCATAGGCGTAAAGAGCGAACGCTTTAACAACTAGGCTACCCGACCACCCTAAATCAGAAGGAATCTTGTTGTTTACCGTGCTAAATCCCGTCTTAGTTGTACTGGCAAACGTTTTGCCATTGACCTGCCATCGTATGAGGCTGAAAGACATGTTCCCCCTTGTCAACTTAAAGGTGGCATTTCCATCATTGCAAACTTCCACCTTTATCTGTCTATCTGTAAATAAAACATCATAATAAGTACAATTAACACATGTAGTATGTGTTGTACTCACACACAGCAAGGAAGATTATCTCCCTTATGAAAACTGTAAGCATATATGTCCACATACGGCCGAAGTAATCACGTGTATTTCTTCACGATGCGGCCGATGTATTGCTGGAATCGTACTGTTTCACTCACCACAGCATCAGATTTTACCTGTATATCTCTCTTCTAAAACTCCTTCCAGTGTCTCTCCTACACCGGTTCGCAGTGTGACGATACACCTGTAGTTTCCAATGTCAGCCCTCGTCACGTTGGTAAGGTTAAATCCAACACCAACAGGTTTTAGAAGGTTAAAACGACCCTTGTAATTCTGGTGGATTCTCAGGGCCTCCTTAAATGAAGACAAATCTTGTCTAGTAACAAGCTAGGCCATGAACAAATTAACGAGAATAACATATGAAACTTGTAGTGTATTCTCACTTACACGTTACATTATTAGTTCATACTGGTTCGTGCTACATTATTAGTTTATACTGGTTCGTGCTACAGTATTAGTTCATAGTGGTTCGTGCTACAGTATTAGTTGATACTGGTTCGTGCTACATTATTAGTTTATACTGGTTCGTGCTACAGTATTAGTTCATAGTGGTTCGTGCTACAGTATTAGTTCATAGTGGTTCGTGCAACATTATTAGTTCATATTGGTTCGTGCTACAGTATTAGTTCATAGTGGTTCGTGCTACAGTATGAGTTCATAGTGGTTCGTGCTACATTATTAGTTTATACTGGTTCGTGCTACAGTATTAGTTCATAGTGGTTCGTGCTACAGTATTAGTTCATAGTGGTTCGTGCAACATTATTAGTTCATACTGGTTCGTGCTACAGTATTAGTTCATAGTGGTTCGTGCAACATTATTAGTTCATACTGGTTCATGCTACATTATTAGTTCATACTGGTTCGTGCTACATTATTAGATTATGTACCTGTGAAAAGTCCAACGCAGTCCCTGTGTAGTTGGCAATATACATATCCTTAAACTTCCATTGGATGCGGTAGAGTGACTTTAGTGGATGCGTCCAGTTGAAATTGGCTGTTCTGTCATTGCAGTTAAAACACACCTTCACTTGCTTTTGTACCACGGGTGGAGGATCTGCGAAATTGCAACAAACAGAGGACATTTACATACACACCGAGCAATCATGGAAATGTCTCAAATGATATACTATGTACCTATTGTACATTACGAAATGAGCGTTGGTGATTCTTATAAAACAACATTTACACAATGTCATTTAGAAAGTGGTGAAATGTAACAAATATTATATTTGGGATAACACTTTCTCAAAGAGGCTTCCACGAATATGATAGTTCAACAACTGGAAGTCTAGATCACGTACTTTGTGAACCCCTATGACAAGTGATAATTGCTCAACTGCCAGTTGTCGGATGAAAACACCAAACAGTGAGTGTTGTAGATACAAATATTACGACCGCTTCATGTGCCTTACCTCACCCTGATAACACAACCGTTCTTTCATATGCCGGATGTGGGGTTCCGAGCAATGTGTTCTGTGGTGATAATAGTGGATGCACAATTAGCTCTGGTGAATTACTATTGTAAAATATGCATTTGACATACCTGCACCTGACGTGGTTTGCCAAAGTTGAATCACTATCATCAGAGCTGCAAACAGAGTGTCGACAACTAAAATGTCAATAATTTACTATCCATACGGTGATCAACACATTTTCAGATATTGTGGGGGCATGTTTCAAACATCTGAATAATACATCTTTAGGGACCGACAAATTGGAAATCAACCCATACCCCACACGCTAATTTGAAGGATTATGAAATGTTTCCTTTCAAATTATATCAATTCGTAGGTTCCGTTACAAAAAGTAAACCTATGCTGGACAAATAGCATATCTCAACAAGACTGACCTATCATCAACAGATGAAGAAAACTCTAGACCTGTAATATAAGGAATGGCCTTGGTTTCCCTTTCTCAATCAGCGGCTCTGCGGCCGAACAATGCCGGTGTAACGGTAAATAATCAATCAGTCACGTTATTCATCAACCGGTTCCTCAAAAACAAATACATGACTCTCCCTTATTTCACTCACTGACAAGTTGATTCATCCTCAGTGTTTCCTGCTACAACCCACAGTCTTCCTTAACTCACCATTTGTGCAATGGCAGCGTCATTGGTACCAAATGTTTCTGGTAATACAAATAGCTCAATATTTTATTCCAAAGCGTTTAATATAAATTGTAGCAACCATATATCAATTGTGGCGATTTTATGAGTGTTAGTGATACGCTGATCGAGGATAAGAATCATTTTTTGACGGGATGGTATATTTACGTATCACATTCTTGAATAATATTGCTGAACAAAATTTCACTTTGAATTCGATGGATAAATCATCCTAAACACTTCGGGAATGTTACGGATGTTAATAATGACCCGCGCCGAGGGAGTGCTCCATAGAACAGCATGCATTAAGTATATTGTGATTCAATACAGACGCTCTCCGAAAATGACTCTTAGATGTTCCCAGTCATTATAAATATCACCTCACATCAGTATTACATTATACTTTGTTTGCAGTACATAAATTACATTTGGTTATGATAAATAGAATGCTAGGTATAACAAAGAATCACCTACGGTACAGGATACAGCATGGCGCCTTGCGTGTCAATTGGTCCTCTATTGCGTAACGCCCACCGAACGTTTATAATGAGTACAACGGTTACATATTATATTATGTAAGTGAAACATTTATGGATTGATTTGTTAGTAAAATATTACGACCCACAAAACTTTATTCACGTACAGTTGATACAATTTGACGAAAATCATACTTGGATTTGAACCCGTGAAGTTCGCACCGAACGTTAAGGATTGTAGTGTTTTGCTACAATGCAATTGAGGCCATGTAGTGGAATTAATAATTAAACATTTACAAAAATCA
This sequence comes from Haliotis cracherodii, assembly GCF_022045235.1. Lineage (NCBI taxonomy): Eukaryota > Metazoa > Mollusca > Gastropoda > Lepetellida > Haliotidae > Haliotis > Haliotis cracherodii. The sequence goes on along the minus strand of NW_027266267.1, from coordinate 3,639,342 downwards.
AAATCAAAGAGTTAATCTTTTCCAAGTATGGGGTTATTTGTGTTATAATCAGTATTCTTTACATTACACATATATATGGTAGTATTTCTTCTAAAGAAATAAACATCTCCGATTAATAGCCCTTTCGTTATGGTGGCATCGATCAACGTATGTAAGTAGTATATTGGTGATCGATCAATACGCTCGGGTTGGTCCTAAAGGAATTTTCTCCCGGGTCATGCATGGAAAAAGAGATGCGAGGAACAAAGAGACGATAATACTTTTTTTATTTGGTCAAATAGTTTAAATATTTTAGGTACTTTAGACCACTCGGAAAGCAGGGTCCAATCCATGGAGTTATCCCTGATTATTGTCTGGCATAATTTGTAGCTAATCGAAAATTATCATGATGAACAAAACGTTTGACCTATTGATGCTGTTGATAGTGTAGATCTACATCAATATCAACTAACATTCATTCACTTAGATGGGTTATTAGTTCACACGGAATGGTTCATGTGTTTAGTCATTTGGGGGATATTCTGATATTCATACAGAGTTCTCGATGCATGGATTCCACTGACAATTACGGGTTAAAGACATTGCTTCTCCAGAATATTTGAGGATGTCCGAGGTATAGAGACAGCTATACCCAAATAACATTCTCACAACCATGAGTATTTACAGGTACAATCCAATTGCATCAGGTACAAAAAATTCCCGAATGATAGGAGACATGTTTATGTCATGAGAGAATAAATGATAATTCTACCATGAAAATAGTATTCCAAATATTAAAATACATTTCATATTTTAGGAGGATTGCCACGATTCTTGCTACAAGAGATTGATTTTTGTATCAACTGAATCTACCGATCAGTTGAAGTCTCTTATTTCGGATAATTCAGTTTATTGTGGGGGCGAATATTTTTTCTTCTTTTTTATGTGTATTGATGTAAAGTGGTGTGCTGGATCCGGGGGTAGCCCCGGTTTGCATGACTGTGCTCGAAATTCACTTGAAACTACTCCAGAGAAAATACATAGTTTTGAGATTTACTCTGACGTTTTACTCCCATCAAACGTATCTTTATAGTGATGGTACAATAACTTAGTAAGACATCTTTGGGTCGAAATCTATCTGGGCCAGGTGTGAGTGTCAGACGATATGACCTAATTCTACACGGAAGTGTTGCGATGTAAAACTCGTGTAGGTGACAGCAGCTATTGAAACCGACAATAACACACACATTTAGGACCTGTTCGCTCACTACCACGCAATGAGGTCCATGCGTCTGATATATTTTTTTACACGGGGACTATTTGTTTTGGGTATGTATTTTCATGGACAACAATAGAAGCCAATCTTCTTACACATTTATTAACAACCACATTATTGCTGACAGTGAATGATGTTATGTATGTGAGAGGTTATTTACAATTATGCATGTTGTTTAATCATATTATGAACATATGCTGCCTGTTGTATTTGCAGGCCTCGTGTCTGTATCAGCAACATCTGACCACGTCGTTACACATGTTGGTCATGACGCAGTCATCTCCCTCAACGTATCTCAGGCTGGCGGGGAGTTCAAAGTCGGCGTGGAAGTTAACAATGTCACAGAATATCTCTTTCTTATTGACACGGACACTACAATAGTGAACAACAGCCGTACATGGTACAGAGACAGATACAGAGTCCGAGGGAACATCACCTCATCAGTGTTCAGGTTGACACTGTACAATGTCACCACAGAGGACGCCGGTATCTACGAGTGTCTCAAGTTTGACACCCAGAGGGTGCCTGGTTGTGAAAAGCTTCTGATTGTTGCACGTGAGTACTTCATGAACACTTTATAGGACAACACGTTTTGACCCCTGATATGTGAGATTCTGCAATGAATTAGTGAACATAATTGTTCTGAAAACAAGAAATGTAAATATTGAGACACCTATCATCGCTTTGGTATAACGTTAAGTGCACTGTCCCTATTGATGTATCAAGGGTAGTGTGACAAGCATATATTCATTATTGTCATATATGGGGATTCATATCTAAAGAATTATTGTTTTTAATGATGTCGCTCAGTGAACGTCGGTATGTGTATGGTGTTTTTTCTATGATGTTAGAAATTGATATGCGACATGTTTGCTTTTGTTGAGTATTGTTCTGCTATAGAGACACCAGTCATGCCAGGACCAACCACAGCTGTGGCATTTACTAGTGACGGCTCATTCCTGAAAGCCCACTTCTATGTTGATGTTACAGAGAATCCATCACAACCCAACATCACAGGACCTGCCTCAGCTGTATCAGGTGGGAGTGTGACCCTGACATGCGCCTCCTCCTCCCGGAGTCTGCCCCCGGACCTCCCCCCACTGACCATGAACTACACCTGGAGGAGGAACAGTGAGGAGATTCAGGGAGGTGGAGACGTCCCTGTAGATGGCCCGAACCTCACTGTGAGACACATTAGCAGAGAGAAGGAAGACAACTACACCTGCCAGGCCGTGGAGGAGGGGCTGGTGTCTGACTGGAGTGCCGAACATGTACTGGATGCTCTGTGTGAGTAGAACAACTTCATTTATTATAAAACTGGCAGTGAAATAGTCGAATCAAGTAGTGAAATAAATTTCGCACAGTTCCCATGAAATGGTATCGCCACTCTTTTAGGTAATCACCGCCTCAGTGGTCTAGTGGTAGAGCGTCCGCCCGGGGCGGGTTTCTATCTACGGCCGCGTCAAAAGATGGTACTTGTTGTTACCATGGCTGGCGTTCGGCAGAAAGGGCCGGAGACATGGACTGGTCGGCTAGGCGTTAGTATACAGTGTCTGAGTGGGGTTTTCATGTTAAACTGCGGCATGGTACCTCAGAGGACTAGCACTATAAATCGGCATCAGTCCGGACTAGTTCAAGCAGCCATACACACACGTGCATGCACGTCGCTATTTAAGTGCATTAATCTTGGACGTGACGTTAAACTCCATTTCACCTCACCTCACCTATCAGATAATCTCGTCACTGGTAAAAGGTAAAGGCTCGTGTAATGGGTCGCGACCCTTGACTTTGTTGAAAGAAACTTGGCATTTGATAATTGATAGTTGTCTGGCCTTTTTGTTTGTCCCTAAATATTTTCTGTCAAGTCTGTTCAGTTCCTTTTGTATTGATAATACTTACAAAATGTTCACACGTGACTGATCAGCTGTTTGCACATGGTTGCATCACCAGTTTTCCTTTGCGCTAACAGATTGTCTTATGTGTGTCTTCAGTTTGCATGTATTAAAAAACATTACAACAAGAAAAGTCTGTACTTACTAAATTTCGTATTTCGTTCAAGTCTGAAATATTTCCGATCTTGTATGTGAACCCTGACGAAAGTGGCTAGGCTCTGAACATGGTTCGAGTACTTAGTTTGAGAAGTGAAATCACACAAAATCAGAATGGTGGTTAAATACGCTGTTTATCTCATCCATTGACGTGGTTAAAACCGATATTGACCCACAACGGCCGCTAAATATCCTCTATACAGAACAAAGACGTTTAGCTTGTATAGTGTTGCACTCAGCATATTCTACCTACATTACAGCAGCCTTTTAATAATCGCGTCTGGACCAAACGATTTAGTTATTGATATTGTGAACTATCTACATCGTCGTCATCGGCGTACGATGACATGCAGTCAACCAAGTAACCAAATCTGTCCACCACAGTCATTTAATACACTCTTACGACCAGCATAATGTACAGTAAACTACGTTTATAACGAACACGCTTATAACGAACTTACTTTTTTGTCCCGACTATTTGCTGTAGTTATGCTGTATATATGCTTATAACGAACTACGGTTATAACGAACTAAAGTTAGTGGTCCCGTTGAGTTCGTTATAACCGTAGTTTACTGTATTGGGATAATGGCATTTCCGAAAGGTTCTAAATTGACATCACGAAGCAAACTATTTGTCATACACCAACAGTGCCCTTAAGCTAACAGTGTTATATTACACTGTTAATGACAGCAGAATTGTAACTTATTAGCAAACACTCCAGATGGACCTGGGCAGACAGTATTCTTGATTTTGGTAGAATATGACTGGCTTTTCTTTCTCCTAATTAGATCCTTTAGTCAACGTTACTAATCTAAATATAAATGTTTAAGACAAAGCTCAGGCTTTTATCTCCAGGTTGTGGTTCTGTAAATGTTTTGGATGAGGAAATCAACAGCGAACTCAATAATCGCATTGTAAAAATTCTTTAATTATTTCTAATATTCAGATGGACCAAACACGGTACGTTTTAACGAAAAGGACGACACAGTGACTGCTACAGAAGGTGACCCCCTCACAGTGAGATGTTCTGCTGACTGTAAACCCGCCTGCACTGTGGCCTGGTTGGACACAACCAGACAGAGCGGGACCTCGGGACCTCGTGAGGCTGTATTGTATATACCAGCTGTAAACAAATCTCTGTCTGATCTGTACACCTGTCACGTCAACAACACACATGGAAATAAGTCTCGGAACCTAAAGCTGGATATACAGTGTAAGAACTTCATATTTGTCCTGACATCTAATCTCCCCTACATCTGCCTTACTAAGTTATCAGATAAGTTGGGCGACAGGTAAATCGAATATATTAATATAGCGCAGCTGTTATTTAATTTGAATACCGGTCCCAATGAAACTGATTTCAACATGGTTATGTATTTCTTCTATTCAGATCCTCCGTCTGTCAAAAACGTTTCTGATATTTCTATAAACAATATTACAAGAAAATTAGGCTCTGTGTCCTTTCTCTGTGTCGTGGACGGTGATCCGAAACCTAGTGTATATTTAAGACCTGAATTGACAAACAAAACGTAACCAATGACTTGTGAAACTCTTTCAAAATCCATTCATACTTCTCATCAATATTACGAATGCATCCACACAATCGAGAATTTTGATGTCTTCCTTCATGGCGCGTACTCCTGCAGAGCTGAGAACACTGTAGGCCACGTAGACAGTCGTGCTGTTGTTGTGACTGTACCTAGTAAGTAACAAAACTATGGGGCGGGGAGGGATGGAGGGGTTCTTGGAGTTGTTTAAACGTAATTTGTTCAAGATAAGTAAAGGTCCGCAGGTTTTATGCCAAGCAAAGTTCAATTCAACGTTTTGAAGCAGTGACCGAAAGAATATTTAATCTGTAACAGCAATCCAGAAATGTCCCTCACCCCACCTAACTACACCCATAATATTAAATTGTGGATCCCGAGACGTACATAGTGCAATATTTACAATACATCTTCTTATTTTTAAGCAGCTGAACCTGGCGTCTCCAACGTCGTGTCTACAGCTGTTATCTGCTCGGTCCTCGTTGTTCTCGTCGCTGTGTTCCTCGCCATCCTTCTGTACAGACACAAAGCCAAGAAAGGTAATGTCATGTCAGAATGGGATTGAATACTTGACATCGTATCAACAATTCTACATCCGTTCTAAGCGACGCTGTGTGCACAAAAGTAACATATTATGTTATGTCATGTTCGAGAGTTAACAGACAAAATCAGTACCAAGATGTCGCATTTCAATTACTATAGATGTGGAGATTAACAAGATAATTGTGACGTCTACATTTCAGGAAAGCGACCGTACAGGTAAGAATATTATCATAGGTACTTGTGAGTGTGTGAGTAGGGTATTACACCGCTGTCGGCAATCTGCAAGGCGGAGAACACCAGAAAGGGTTCAGCAAATGGTACTTATATGGTATCGAACCTGGGTGTTCTGTGTGATCAACTAAGGCTTGTACCACGTGGCCCCACGTTTAAAAGTACTTGATGTTATTATCTTAGAAAGAACACGCCAAATACAACATAAAGTCTTCCCCAGACTGTCAACTAATCTCCTCAATGTTTTCTCCCATCAGAGTCGGTGCAGACAAAGAAGACCAACTCCAGCAAGACCCCAGTCGTGAGTACATAAAACAAAGCATAGTCTCTGATACACTGACAAATTCATTGTGATCTGCCGAGCTTGGGCTGCTGAGAACACAGAAATATAACTCCTTCCACTACTACTCTTTGAACTTCATTACTTCACTTCTGTGGAGATGTCTGCACGCTAACGCCCGCCTCTTTCATATCACATCCATATATCCTCTTGCTCCAAGAACACTATCACTGCCAGCTTCTCTATGCTATAGTTTGTATAGAGCGCATGAGTAAGTGAGTTGGGTTTGACACCCCTTTTGAAAGTATTACAGTTATATCGCGGCGTGTCAGCTTAATGTGGGAGGAAAGCCCCAAGTGATGCAGGTCTCAGATGTTTACCGCTTCGGTGAAACCCATGAGCAGGGTTATGGTGCTGACACACCTAGAAACATAATTGGGGCGAACCGTGATTCGAGCCCACAAATCATAGGTTTCTGGCGTGCCTAAAGGACGCACCTTTGCACAGTTTTGCTGTGTTGTTTAGCACTGCACTCAGCAATATTCCAGCTGTATGACGCCGGCCGGTAAAAAAATCGAGTCTGGACCAGACAATCCAGTGAATGACATCATGTGCATCGATCTACGCAATCGGGATGCAATGACATGCATCAACCAAGGCAGCGAACCTGACCACCTCTTACAAGCATAGTCACCTATTACGGCAAGCATGGTTTGCTGAAGACCTAATCTACCCCAGATCTTCACGGGTGAGGTGTACCATGGTACACCGACGGCGTATGCTGGCTGGCGTTCGTAGATGCGACACCGTGTACCATGATACAACGACGGCGTACGTAGGCTGTTGTTGGTAGATGCGACACCGTGTACCATGATACAACGACGGCGTACGTAGGCTGTTGTTGGTAGATGTTACATCGTGTACCATGATACAACGACGGTGTACGTAGGCTGTTGTTCGTAGATACTACACCGTGTACCATGATACAACAACGGCGTACGTAGGCTGTTGTTCGTAGATACTACACCTGTACCATGATACAACGACGGCTGTTTGTAATCGTTTCTGACTACCACGTCTGTACATAAATCAAACAGTTGGAAAGAGATGGACACCATTTGTGTTGTACACCACAGTCTGTCTTATAAAGTTGAGAACGTAGAGACTTCAGATAATAAACTGTATAACGGCATACGTGAATTGTAACTGCAAGCTCCCTTTACAGATAATCAATACGACCTGTCACGACCTGTCACTGATCGCATCGTCGTGGTGGCGGCCTTATGGTGTTGGCGACATAACACACCAAGATATCAGAAACGAAAAATTTTGACAACAAGGGATCATATTTCGTAATTTGATTAAATCCATAGTCGTCGCTGAGTGACGGTTAACCTCTAAAGTTTGGACTTCCATCGCCCGGGTCGTAGTTTCATGCGGAAGTTGAACAAAACACAGGCACAATTCTAAATATGTGTGTAACTCTTTGCCAAGAGAGAATCAATATGGAAGGTTGTATACCATTTAACAAATTAATACCAATCTGTTCTTTTAAAAGCTTGAAACTATTGAAACAATCTGATTGAATAAATGTTTCTGTGACGGCAATGAGTGAATACTAGATACAGAGTATTGTGATAGACCAATCTTGGGCAGGCGAACAGTTTGTGAATTTCATCATGCAAAGCTACACACTGTCGGGTACATTCTTGACATATTGCAACCACCCGCGGCCCTTTAAAGCTGGTATCACAATTTCGTTGTTATTCTCACTTTCCGCCAAATGATAAATATGTGTTTCTTTTCATTCCATAAATACTTCCTACTTTATAGGTGACGAGTTCAAACAGAGAAAATATTTATGTAATGCTGCAATTAAATCTTTTGCTTAGTGGGATTCAAATATTTGTATGAAACGTACAATTTCCCTGTACAGTCCCCTTCCTCTTCTTCGGGAAACAGTATCGACATCTGTAATAAGTTTATGTATATTTACGATAAGGGGCGGTGGGGTAGCCTAGTGGTTAAAGCGTTGGGTCGTTACACCGAAGACCCGGGTTCCAATACCCACACGTGTACAATGTGTGAAGCCCTTTTTCCGTGTCCCCCGCCTTGATATTGCTGGAATATTGCGAAAAGCGGCGCAATATTATACTCACACATTCTCTCTTATGGAAAGAGTATCCGACATCTGTAATAATAACATTATGTACATTAACAATGCGCCAACTCCACACCCTAAAGCATGCTAGAGAACTACATTATTACCCCTGTCAATAGATCAGTGTGAACTCGATTTTTTATTCTCAGCTCCTTAGAAAGCATGCTTACTACCAATGAAGTCCTTATTCACAAATCAATGAATGCCTTTTATCTACCGCGTTGGCTAGATACATATTTTTTTCTGTGGGAGAACAATTGTGGCAACCATTGTTTCGTACTTTGAATGTTAAACAAAATCATGTTTGGGTTGATCTCTAGGAGCCACAAGGTAGATCTGAGCAGACTCGTTCACACTACCCTCTCGCATGAATGAATGACAGTTTGACAGCTGATGCAGTTCTAAGGCAAAACATTCATTTATTTCAAAATAATCTTCACTTTTCTGTTGTTGTTTGTTTTTTAACGACGCACTCAGTAATAGTCGCCTTTTATGGCAAGCATGGGTTGCTGAAGATATATTTTACCCCGGATCTTCCTATTTCTGAATATCCTCAACTACTTATGATCATATGAGAAGTTGACTGACTACTGGGTGTCAACCAGCATCTGTCATGGCAATATTTGACACATAGGAGTCATATATTTGCACAGCAGTTGCAAAATTATTTCCTAATTCACAATCAAACAGGAGTGTATACACGCATGAGTACATGTTTTTACTTGTTTTGATTACGAGAAGTGTTATGGCTGTACCGAATATCAAAGTTTATCTTGAATCATGTTTGTTTTGCATGCGAAACTAGGAACAGTCCCAGCACTGCCCTTCCTCCCACTCAGTCTAAGCTTTGCTTTCTGGCTTTATATTCCGCTTGATTTTCACGATGACGCGACTCATTGTGACAATGACCTTTGGTCGAATGTCCGCAATTTGTCCCTATTCCAGATCGTGTATGTCGAGAACAACGGTATATATGGCGTCATTCCAGCTTGATACGTACATCCATACGTTGCCAATACAATAAATAATAATAATATCCATAAAGTTGTACACTTTCTTATAAGCTAACCAACTTCTGGATTGCCCATTAAAAAAGAGAGAGAAATGTTACTTTTGGAACAGACTCCAAGCACGACTGTACCAACAAATGTCGACAAAGTTTGTTATCAAATACTAATGCTCAGAAGAGGAAACTGGAACTAACGTTTATTTGGTGTTTATTTATCCTACAGATCTCTATTCCAAGGTGAAAAAAAGGAGAAGGGCGGGACGTGAAGGTAGTCATAATCTATACCTCCGAGGAATATCTACTTCATCTGATAATTCATATTCTGTAAATCTTCACTTGCCGTATTGTGCACGAGCACGAGGTGACCTTTTCGGGGGCATTCTTCGAGCAGCGTAGTTTCGCCAACTATTGAGGATCCGATGGCAATATACTGAATGTTGTTCATTTTGTCTAACACTGGATTGCGTTTTCCAAACTTGATTATTTACAGGTCGCAGTAATGTAGCTCGAATATTTCATACTCCCAACTTCCCCTCACTCACTCATTGGTATTCACTCCGCAGTGTCTGATGTGTATGAGCAAGTCAAGTTGGACTCACCAAGACAGTTTAAGAACTGGATGTACGGCGCACGATCCTCGGTGAGTTTGTATCACGCACGCACGTTTCCAGGTGACTTAATCAATCTGGTGGTCAGGGTCGGGCGATCATCCCCGGACGCCGTGGATTGTTGCTCACAACATCAGTCACTGGATTGTCTGGTTCAGGCTCAAGTATTTACAGGCCAGTGTATAACATTTGGCACTATTTTGCTCTAAACCTGAACATTATTTACGGACTGATCATTTGTTAGAGGGAGGTGGGTCACGTCTTACGTGTATTTGGGTGGGTGGGGTGTAGTGGGCGGGAGTTACATAAAATGGAGGGCGTTAATCCCTAGTTGTTAATCCAAAACCGGTATCACACGTACTGTATAATATTCTCATACATTTGAAAATGTTTAGTTCGTTATCATAAAGAATATTAGTATATCGGTGTGTTAATGATTACAATGAGAACATGTTTTAATTGATCCAGAATGAGAGAATGGTTCTGATCAACAACTCGGACCACACCCCAGGCGTTACCAACAACTGCGGAAAACGGGTGAGTTCAGAACAGGTCATTCAATAGGTTCTCCGTTAGGTGAGATGAAATTGATTTTAACATCGCGCTGAAGAGTACTGGACTCGTATGTGTGGTTTTGAGGCTATTATATTAAACCGGACTTATACCGGTTTCATAGTGCCAGCCCACTAAGTTATCATGCATGCAGCAATTTTACATGGGGGTGGGGGTGTGTGCGTATCAATGGTTGATAATCTATTTACATTTCTTACTTTGATGTGTGGTCTTTATACGCTTAAACCGTGCTGCAGCAGCCTTCTTTTAACTCATGATGGGGTCGAACCAAAAGAAATGTACTTTCTAAGATGGTTTACTTTAAAACTGCCGCGGTCGGCTGCCATTACTTGTGTCCTGTGTCAGGTAAGAAACACATCCTTTCTTAAGCACATTGTGAGTGGTCGGTGCTACCGGTAGGGCAGGACATTCTTACCCTTTTCGTGAACAATGAGTTTCAGTGAACCACTCCTATAATTTGCAGAGTTATTTTTACGCCTAGTTGTATCTGTTCCGAAGAATAACCGAGACTGTTTAATCTCTGGCGTTGACATTTTATATTAACTGTGGATGATAATGTTTTTTTTTTATGAATTCGTAAATTGTTGCTGATAGAAATGTTAATGAATTGAAAGCTTAGTCTTCAACTAAAAATACTCATGACATAGTTAAACTTTCAGAACGAAGATGGACTCATGTACGCCGACCTTGACCTTGCCCAGCCCACCCTGGTTGACGGTATGCCCATCATACACAGCAGGGAGGAGCCCGTGGTGTATGAGGAGATAGACTTCTTCCTCACCCCGGGGCCACAGCTGCCGGACAGGATCTGGGAGGTTGAGGAGGACGACAACTGCTGGTAGAGAAAAAAGGTTGGGACAACTTGAGGATTTCTATGGTTTGTTTATTGATTACGAAATTCGTGCTCTGGAATAATGTGAAACATGTGCATTGTGGGTTCTTATTACTCAAACCTAGCATAAGCGTTATGCAGTAAAGCCCCTATCTCAAATTCACGAATCTGAACAAGAATGAACACGATTTAACGTTTTTCCTTAAATCGTGTTAGAACGTATGAAGGTCGCGCACTCATTCCTGTTCATTCGTGGTCGGTCGCTAGCGGTCGTATGGACGTCGCAGCTCGGCTTAAATCGTATTATATATTTTTGCAATGCAAAAATTTATAACACGATTTAAGCGGAGCTGAAAAGTCGTCTTCAGTCGTATGACAGTCATTTTCAATCGTATGAAGATCGTGTTCAGTCGTATTAAGATCGTGTTCAGTCGTATAAAGATCGTGTTCAGTCGCGTAAGAAACTCATACGGCCTTTATACGTTTTAACACGATTCAACACGACTTTCATACGCCTGAACACGAAATCCATGTTTGTCATACGACCGGAAGAGCCCCTCACGTGACTGAGTGAGAACGTGGGAAACACCCTGAAAATGAAAGCTCATTCTACAGCCATGCCAAACCTCAGGCGGCCGAAACGGAAGCTCAAAAACAATGGTCGAACCCAGAATCTCTTCCTGTTCCTCACTCTGCGACGCCTACGCTGCCTCCTACCCCTCACCATCAAAGCCATGGCTACCAGAAGTACTTCCTCCTCCAAAGCTGCTTCTTGCGGGTCTTGTTCGTTGTTGAACATGTTGAAGACTGGCACAGAAATGCTGTTGCAATGCAGCTTATATAATACATGACCCACGTGACCAAAATAAACAAAAATATGTCGTATGAAGGTCTTGCTCAGTCGTATGGAGATCGTGTTTATTTTTGTAGACGTATGGACATCGTAATGATTCGGGTTTAATCGTATGGCCGTCGTGTTGATTCGTGTTAAGTAGTATGGGCGTCGCATGACAGTCGTATTGGGGTCGTGTTAACTGAGGTTAAATCGTGTTCTATCGTATGAATATCTTATGACGGTCGTATGAAGGTCGTGGGAGGGTCGTGGGAGGGTCGTGTGAGGGTCGTATGAAGGTCGTGTTTGGTTAAGAAAGTTGCATAAACCACAAGGTCGAGCAGGAATCAACACGATTTTACAACTTTTCTTAAATCGTGTATGTGAGATAGGGGCTTAACTGTTTCACAATGTGCGTTTCCTTGAAATCCATGACGAAATGTACATCAACTTTACGTCAGTAGTTTTAAAGAGAAAAGTTAAAGTTGCCTATGAAGTTTGTTAAACTTTCAGAACAATGAAGGTCTGACGTTTGGGAGGAAGTCTAATTAAATGGCATCAAGGCGATGATGATGTCTAATCTTGTGCTCTGTTGAAGACAAAATTTAACATTTCCCAATCACAAAACTGTTTGCACGATGCTTGTCGTAAGGGGATCGGGTGGTCAGGCTCGCTGACTTGGTTGATGCATGTCATTGATCCGAATTGCGTGGATCGATGCTCGTGATCTTAATCACTTGATTGTCTGGTCCAGACTCGATTATTTACAGACCGCCGTCATATAAAACCCATGCAGTCAGGTGTAAATGAAGAACTACGGTAAGTATGGGTTGCTGAATATCTATTCTACCCGGACGAATGAAGCTAAATATGGTTAATGAATAACCACACTTACGGAATCCTTGTCTAAATTCGTTATTTTGTATTGACAGAAAGAGTTCGTTACAACGGTTACGGTACAAGTACGTACGTTGAAAAAGTGGTTATATTTCGACTACATTAGTAACATGAAATAATCTCACAATACGGTGTTATCTTTCTTTAATCATTGTAAGCACAATTTTCACATACTACCGGGTTATTGGATGAGAAAATGATCGAATATTGTTTAACAATAGTTTGTATTTTAACGGCGACAAGGAAAACAAATATTGTATTCTGTGCATCAAGACCGTTCTAACAATTCATTTCCAAACTGCGTGTTGAGATTTATAGTAAAATGTATTAATACTAGCGGGGGGAAAAGCAACTGCTTCTTATTTGTGTGCGAGTATGGTTTTACGCCGCTTTTAGCAATATCCCAGCAATATCACGGCGAGGGACACCTTAAATGGTCTTCACACATATACTCATGTCTGGAATCGAACCCGGGTCTTCGGCGTGACGAGCGAACGCTTTAACAACTAGGTTACCCGACCGCCCCCGCTTCATATCAAGTGGTTCAAGTGTTATGTTATTAAGAATAACAACATAATATTTGGCCATTCGTCTGATTATTTTTTTTATGCATAAGTATCGACAGCATTGTACTTAACACATGCAAACAGTTAATGGTGTGCTATATATCCTTCGTATTTGGGCTTAGGACCTTTCAGCCACCCTTCTTGGATCTTCCATGTGGTGACCAACTGCGAAATTCACAAAGTCGGTATGACACCATATGTTTAATATTACCGTATCTATAGATATCCATCTTGTGACTTTGTTTTGTAATCCACGCAGGGGTGCCATGTGGCTACAACTCGGACACAGAAACATAGCAATGTACTAAATGGAGACCATGGTTAACCCATGCTTGTCGTTTGTTTGTTCATTACCGCCGCACTCAGCAATATTTCAGCTACATGACGGCGGTCTGTAAATAATCGAGCCTGGACCAGACAATCCAGTGATTGAGATCATGAGCATTGATCCACGCAATTGGGATACGATGACATGCATCTACCGAAGTCAGCGAGCCTGACAACCCGATCTCGTTAGTCGCCTTTAACGGCAAGTATGGGTAGCTGAAGACATGTTCTACCCTGGACCGTGAGGCCACTAACGGAATCGGGATGTAGTGGGTGAGTGAGTATGGTTTTACGCCGCATTTAGCAATATTCCAGCAACATCACGGCAGGGGACACCACAAATGGGCTTCACACATTGTACCCATGTCGGGAATCGAACCCGGGTCTTCGGCGTGACGAGCGAACGCTTTAACCACTAGGGTACCCGACCGCCCCAAATCGGGATGTAAGGCTCACCGACTTCGTTCATGCATGTCATCGTATCCCAATCAAAGACCTCGATTATTTACAGACCGCCTTCATATAGCTGGAATATTGCTGAGTGCGGCGGTAATGAACAAACAAACAGCAATGTGTTAAGTTTGTTGTTTAACGTCGCACTCAGCAATAGTCCGTAATGTAACATGTATGTGTTATTAAGGGAAAGTCGGTACTGATATGTACTGAGGTCTTGTGTTTAATTATTACTATATTACATTAATGTGCCTTATTGAACAACTTTCCACCTATTGGAACATGGTACCTTTCTATACCGTAAATACTCAAACATACAGATATTCCTGTAGTGATGTAGATTGACGCCAAAATATTGTATTTTATCCCCTCACTTATTAGGATCTATGTGAAATATTGTTTTCAAGTTTTGAAATGCCTGCCATCTCTTTATGTATGGACACGGTTTCATATCATCCATGGAATTATATTCTGTGGCATCATACTTTGCTGCTAGTCATGTGTAACCGTGTTTGTTTGTAAATGATGGTCACCATACGCACAATGAATTACGAGGCTGATCACGTTGGAGTTAAAATGCATTTATATATTTAACTGTGTGACCATGTTGTTACATGCACCGATGAATGTTACAATTTGTACATTTTAAAAGCAATTATTTTGTTACAAGTTAAATTGTAAATATTAATGTTAAAAAGTATGTTCATGTTTTGTTACCTGTATTTCCATTTGATCGCGTTGGTGTTGCATGCATTTCAGTTTGATCGCGTTGCTGTTGCATGCATTTCAGTTTGATCGCGTTGGTGTTGCGTACATTTCAGTTTGATCGCGTTGGTGTTGCGTGCATTTCAGTTTGATCGCGTTGGTGTTGCATGCATTTCAGTTTGATCGCGTTGGTGTTGCATGCATTTCAGTTTGATCGCGTTGGTGTTGCATGCATTTCAGTTTGATCACGTTGGTGTTGCGTACATTTCAGTTTGATCGCGTTGGTGTTGCGTGCATTTCAGTTTGATCACGTTGGTGTTGTGTGCATTTCAGTTTGATCGCGTTGGTGTTGCGTGCATTTCAGTTTGATCACGTTGGTGCTGCATGCATTTCAGTTTGATCGCGTTGGTGTTGCATTCATTTCAGTTTGATCACGTTGGTGTTGCATGCATTTCAGTTTGATCACGTTGGTGTTGCATGCATTACAGTTTGATCTCGGTGTTACATGTATTTCCATTTAATCATGTTGGTTTTACATGCATTTGTTTGATCACAATGGTGTTACTTGCATTTCAGTTTGATCACGTTGGTTTTGCATGCAATTCAGTTTGATCACGTTGGTGTTGCATGCATTTCAGTTTGATCATGTTGATGTTGCATGCATTACAGTTTGATCTCATTGGTGTTGCATGTATTTCCATTTAATCACATTGGTGTTACATGCATTTGTTTGATCATGATGGTGTTATATGCATTTAAGTTTTATCATGTTGGTGTGAAATGCATTTCTGTTTGATCATAGTGGTGTTATATGCATTTGTTTGATCATGATGGGTGTTAAATGCATTTACATTTGATCACATCGGTGTTACATGCATTTCACTTTGATCATGTTGGTGTTAAATGTATATACATTTGATCATGTTGGTGTTAAATGTATTTACATTTGATCATGTTGGTGTTAAATTTATTTACATGGTGCATTTATATCTGGTAAAATGTATGTAAATGTAATATTATGATCAGTTGTCGCAAGTTTCATCTTTTTAATATGTCTCAAAGTATGTTCACAGTGTTTGGACAAATATTTTGCAGTTCAGTATAAATTTTAGACGTTGGTGTTATATGCACAAATACATATGTACAGTAGAAAAGAAATAATTTTGTTCAAGTAAAATTGTAAATATTTTCCATGTGAATACATCACCTGAAGGAAACTAAAACTCTACTGTATATCCAAAATAGGATTACGTTTTCATCACATGCATTCATCTACCAAACAAGTTCAGGGACTCATATTATGCTTCTAACAGTATTATTAACTGGTTTGTATATTTTATTACCACCTAGTAATGTCTTTGCACATTGCATAGTGTCACTAGTATCACATCTTGTACTTCATACGTTGTTTTTTATTGTATTTTATGAAGAGTTTTACTTTGCATTTGCTTGTTTAAAAAAAATATTAATAAAAATTAATGCTTGAGCAAATTGTGTCTCATGTCCATTTTTTGTTTGTAAGACCTGACAAACTGGCAGGGTGCGTGAGTGAGTGAGTAGGGTTTTATGCCGCTTTTAGCAATATTCCAGCAATATTACGGCGGGGACACCAAAAATGGGATTCACACATTGTACCCATGTCAGGAATCGAACCCGGGTCTTCGGTGTGATAATCGAACGCTTTTACCACTAGGCTACCCGACCTCCCAAAAACTGGCCGATACAGACCTACATGAATATGGCTTCAGGACATGCTCCCCCTTTTGTGAACACCTGGTATCATCATTATATGATAGTGACTCATACACATGCTCATAGTTTAAGTCATACAATGACCTCTGATTTTGGAAGAGATTTCTTTTGATTATGGAAAAAAATGTTGCCTTCAACAGAGTTACATGATTCAATGCCTCAGTTTTGTTTATTTGGTTTTCTGGTTTGATGTTAAACGCCGCATTTAGCAATATTCCAGCTATATGATGGCGGTCTGTACATAATCGAGTCTGGACCAGACAATCCAGTGATTGATATTGATATCATGAGCTCCCATCTAAGCAAGTGGGATACGATGACATGCATCAACCAAGTCAGCGAGTCTGACCACCCGATCCCATTTGTCGCCTCTTATGATGAGCATAGTCGTTTTTTACGGCAAGCATGGGTTGCTGAAAGCCTATTCAAACTGGGATCTTCACAGCCTCAGTAAATCTTTCTTATATATCATGGTTTCATATAATATAGGAAAATTGGTCAGGGGGTGCTTATTGGAACAAGGTGCTTAATACAGTGACTACGGTGACATGAAATATTGCTAACTGCAACATTAAACAACATTCACTCACGGCCATGCAGTATACCTTTGCAAAATTAGGTAATTTAATGTCCTTTTCATACACAATGCTGAGCAGCTTTTTACGCTAGAGCTGATGTCATGCGGCAGAAGCAAAACTGCTTCACAAGCAGATAGCCAGCCTTCTGCATAACTCCTTCACTATTCAACATTTTATACCCCAGCAGTGAGTGTACAAAAGGCAGGCAGGCAGCAGACCTTGGAAACTGAACAGTCATCAATATAGCAGATCAATAACAGTCAACAACTATAGAGACTATATATGTTAATCCTGGACACTAACCCAAGTATGTGCATGCATGTGTGCGTGTGTGTTTGTTGTCTCACGCCACACACAGCAATATTCTGGCTATTCCCAACTATACATCCTGTTAGTAATCGAGTCTGGACAGACAATTCAACAATTGATATTGTGTGTAATGATCCACGTCGTCAGGGTGTGATGACATGCAAGGAACTATGTCACAGAATCTGATCAACCGATCCATTAAGTTGTCTCTTTGGTTCACAATGATTTCACAACACATTTTAGGGATATATACTGAAAGTGTGTGTGAATTCCCTTGGACAGAGCTCCAGATAAGCTGCGTATCTGCGTGAAATATGCATCAGAAATGCAGAAATACACAGTAAAATATAATCCAAGCGTATCAAATACGCAACGAACATTACAGATACGCTACAAAAATAAAACTTGTGCGTATCATCAAAATATTGTGAAGTAACCCTGCGTATTCGATTAGCAAATCAGCAACTTATTTTGAAATTATAAAGGGGCATTCCGTCAACCTTGCCAAACTCCACGATGACAGTTACATCATGATCATTTGCCATCACACTTTCTTGTGGAAGTATCGTGGTATTTTTGAGTCCTATAAAGCTCTCTAACCCACACGACACCAGTTTACAGGGACTAGATGAATAGTGTTTTTAAATATTTAACTTAAATACCCACATGTGTAAAAACTAGTGGGTAACAGAAATTTGAATACGCAGGTAGAATTACTGATACCCAATGATTTTAAAATGTATGGGTAAAATACCCACAACACCAAAAGCTTATCTGGAGCTCTGCTTGGATCATTGGCACTGCGACCAATTGACAAGTTACAATGAATTCACAACACATTTTAGGGATATATACTGAAAATGTGTGTGAATTCCCTTGATTCATGGGCACTGTGACCCAATGACAAGTTACAATGAACTCACAACACATTTTAGGGATTTATACTGAAAGGGTGTGTGAATTCCCTTGGATGATTGGCACTGTGACCCAATGACAAGTTACAATGATTTCACAACACATTTTAGGTATATATACTGAAAGTGTGTGTGAATTCCCTTGGATCATGGGCACTGTGACCCAATGACAAGTTACAATGATTTCACAACACATTTTAGGGATATATACTGAAAGTGTGTGTGAATTCCCTTGGATCATGGGCACTGTGACCCATTGACAAGTCACAATGATTTCACAACGCATGTAAAGGACATATACTGCAAGTGTGTTGGGATCTTTACACAGTAAAGTGAAGATGATCACACAGAATTACTGGAAAATGCTAACATTATCACAAGACTATGATGTGCATTGATGCGTTATTACCTTTAGGTAATCACCTGATCATTTGAAAGCAATTTTAGAAAAGCAAATTCATCACATAATATGGAGGAGGTTCTCAATAGTTACATGTATTTCACAATTCTGTGGCTACAAAACCGATCAATAAGCTCATGTTTCTCAATAAGCCTGTCACACAATCAAGCAATTGAGTAGTATCTCTGTGTTATCTTTACCCTGTACTAAGTCAGTGTAATCCAGGTCAGAGTGACACATGTGCTACCAGGAAATATTTCAGCTATCACAATTTCATGACTTGTTGCCATGAAATTCAAATATCTTACGCCACCAAAACCAAAACCGACACTGTTGAATATTCTTTTGTCGAAGCGAAATCGTTGACAGGGTTTCTTCCTCATATTTCTTCACTTTTCGATTTCATAAACCTGACCTCTACACTTTGTCAAGTACAACCTATATTGGGTTGTCATGGCAACTGTCAGATAACAAGTAATAATGTTGTGATAAAATTCTGTAAAATACATGTAACATTACATCATTCCCAGTGATATACATGGGTCTACATCAATTTTCGGGTCCAAGGAACTCTCAGTAACACATTTAGGGAGTCCGAAGTATGAAAATAGGGGCCCAAAGCTGTCAACATGTGCCACTTTTTAACAATAATAATCATTGAACATGGTCAGAAGCCTTAAGCCTGCTGTAGATGAGGGTTCAATGTTACATGCAATCTACAGTTTTGACAAACTTCATGATTCAAACTCCAATACTTTTCTATCTCACAGGACTCGCAACGCTAACCATATCTATTTTCCCAAAGTGTACACAGACAGGACGCACCGTTATCTGTCCGGTAAAACCCTGCTGATGGTTGCTGATGTTGTGCTGTTTGTGACATGTCCTTGTGGCAAGAAATACATGGTTATGCCCACTTCAGACACATCAAGATCCGGGGTAGAACAGGTCTTCAGCAACCCATGCTTGCCGTAAAAGGCGACTACGTTTTTCGTAACAGGTGACTAATGGGATTAGATGGTCAGGCTCGATGACTTGGTTGATGCATGTCATCGATCCCAATTGCTTGGATCGATGCTCATGATATTAATTATTGGATTGTCTGGTCCAGACTCGATTATTTACAGAACGCCGTAATATAGCTGGAATATTGCTGAGTGCGCCGTCAAACGACAGACCAACCAAATCACGCCCACATCATCAGAAGGCATCCTGAGTACAGTCCTCCTGGCATGTTGCACACGACTCACACAAGCCATTGCTCCATCTGAAAGTACAAATTCCAAACCATCATTAACATTATTCAGGCATATCATGAATAATTTGATACATGACTAACTTCCCTACCCTTCTAATACACTGAGCTATGAATCACTTAACAACTGCAAAGCGCTAAAGAATCACAAAGACATTTATAAGTTGTTCAGGGTATTGAAGTATTAAAAACATAAAACTGTTTCCTCTTAAAGTTCTGCAGTGTGTGACCATAAACTATAGTACTATTTCTGTATATTATAGTGATGTGTATGTGTCTGTGTGTTTGTATGTGTGTGTTTCATGTTTGTATGTGTGTGTGTGTTTGTCACTCTGTGTGTGTTTGTGCATGTCTCTGTGTTTATTTGTATGTATGTGTGTGCGTGCGTGCTTGCACTTCTCTGTGTTTATATGTATGTGTGTTTGTCTCTGTGTGCATGTCTGTGTGTGTTTGTGTGTGTCTGCACGTTTGTGTGTGTATGCACATGTTTGTGTGTGTCTGAACATGTTTGTGTGTGTCTGTGCATGTTTGTGTGTCTGTTCAAGTTTGTGTGTGTCTGTGCATGTTTGTGTCTGTCTGTGCATGCCTGTGCGGGTTTGTGTGTGTCTGTGCATGTTTGTGTGTGTCTGTGCATGTTTGTGTGTGTCTGTGCATGTTTGTGTGTGTCTGTGCATGTTTGTGTGTGTCTGCATGCCTGTGCGGGTTTGTGTGTGTCTAAACATATTTGTGTGTGTCTGTGCATGTTTGTGTGTGTCTGTGCATGTTTGTGTGTGTGTCTGTGCATGTTTGTGAGTGTCTGTGCTTGTTTGTGTGTCTGTGCATGTGTGTGTGTGTCTGTGCATGTTTGTGTGTGCATGTGTGTGTGTGTCTGTGCATGTTTGTGTGTGCATGTGCATGTTTGTGTGTGTCTGCGCATGTTTGTGTGTGTTTGTGCATGTTTGTGTGTGTCTGTGGATGTTTGTGTGTATCTCCATGCCTGTGCGGGTTTGTGTGTGTCTGTGCATGCTTGTGTGTGTGTGCATGTGCATGTGCATGTGCGTCTTGGTGTGTGTGTGTGTGTGTGTATGTGTGCATGTTTGTGTGTGTCTGTGCATGTTTGTGTGTCTGTGCATGTTTGTGTGTGTTTGTGCATGTTTGTGTGTGTGTATGTTTGTGTGTGTCTGCACATGTTTATGTGTGTCTGTGCATGTTTGTGTGTTTGTGTGTCTGTAAATGTTTGTGTGACTGTGCATGTTTGCGTGTGTCTGAACATGTTTGTGTGTGTCTGCATGTTTGTGTGTGACTGCATGTTTGTGTGTTTGTGCATGTTTGTGTGTGTCTGTGCCTGTTTGTGTGTGTCTGTGCGTGTTGGTGTGTATGTGTGTGTTTGTGTGTCTGTGCATGTTAGTGTGTCTGCATGTTTGTGTGTGTCTGTGCATGTTTGTGTGTGTCTGTGCATGTTTGTGTGTCTGTGTATGTTTGTGCATGTTTGTGTGTGACTGTGCATGTTTGTGTGTGTCTGTGCATGCTTGTGTGTGTCTGTGCATGTGTGTGTGTGTGTGTGTGTGTGTCTGTGCATGTTTGTGTGTGTCTCTGTGCATGTTTGTGTGTGTGCATGTTTGTGTGTGTCTATGTGCCTGTGTGTGTTGGTGTGTCTCTGTGCCTGTGTGTGTTGGTGTGTGTGTGTGTGTCTGTGCATGTTTGTGTGTCTGTGCATGTTTGTGTGTGTGTATGTTTGTGTGTGTCCGCACAGGTTTGTGTGTGTCTGTGCATGTTTGTGTGTGTCTGTGCATGTTTGTGTGTGTCTGTGCATGTTTGTGTGTGACTGCATGTTTAAGTGTCTGTGTATGTTTGTGTGTGTCTGTGCATGTTTGTGTGTGTCTGTGCGTGTTTGTGTGTGTCTGTGCGTGTTTGTGTGTGCCTGTGCATGTTTGTGTGTGTCTGTGCATGTTGGTTTGTGTTTGTGTGTATGTGAGTGTTTGTGTGTGTGCATGTTTGTGTGTGTCTCTGCATGTTTCTGCGTGTTGGTTTGTCTGTGTGTGTCCGTGCATGTTTGTGTGTGTCTGTGTATGTTTGTGTGTGTCTGTGCATGTTTGTGTGTGTCTCTGCATGTTTCTGCGTGTTGGTTTGTCTGTGTGTGTCTGTGCATGTTTGTGTGTGACTGCATGTTTATGTGTCTTGTGTATGTTTGTGCATGTTTGTGTGTGTTTGTGCGTGTTGTGTGTTTGTGCATGTTTGTGTGTGTCTGTGCATGTTTGTGTGTGTCTGTGCGTGTTGGTGTGTGTTTGTGTGTATGTGCGTGTTTGTGTGTCTGTGCATGTTTGTGTGTGTCTGTGCATGTTTGTGTGTGTCTGTGCATGTTTCTGCATGTTGGTTTGTCTGTGTGTGTCTGTGCATGTTTGTGTGTGTCTGTGCATGTTTGTGTGTGTCTGTGCATGTTTGTGTGTGACTGCATGTTGTGTGTCTGTGCATGTTTGTGTGTGTCTGTGCATGTTTGTGTGTGTCTGTGCATGTTTGTGTGTGTCTGTGTATGTTTGTGTGTTTGTGCACGTTTGTGTGTGACTGCATGTTTGTGTGTCTGTGTATGTTTGTGTGTGACTGTGCATGTTTGTGTGTGTCTGTGCGTGTTGGTGTGTATTTGTGTGTATGTGCGTGTTGGTGTGTCTGTGTGTGTATGTGCATGTTTGTGTGTGTATGTGCATGTTAGTGTTGATGTGCATGTTTGTGTGTGTTTATGTGTGTCTGTGCATGTGTGCATGTTTGTGTGTCTGTGTGAATGTCTGTGCATATTTGTGTGTGTTTGTGTATTTATGTGCATGTTTGTGTGTGTGTGTATGTGCATGTTTGTGTGTGTCTGTGCATGTTTGTGTATCTATGTGCATGATTGTGTGTTTGCGTGTCTATGTGCATGTTTGTGTGTGTTTTTCCCTGTGTGCATGTTTCTGCGTGTTTGTGTGCGTGTATGATATCACTGATAATGAGAAACCAATGCCAAAAATCTGGCATCACAATCCAATGATATGCAAAAGAGATGCTACTTATAATAAGCCACATGCATCAAATGCTCAATAAACTGTTGCCGAATGCCACCAATAAGTAAAACTTGTGTGGATGTTTCCCAACATAAACATGGCTTCAAATCATTTGGTGCTACATAATTGGAACAGTTCACTCAAGCATTTATTGATGATTGAAACGCTATTTAAATCACTGAAAAAGGTTTTGACACTGTGTTTAATCATTATTAACACTTGAGTGAACAATGACGTAACAGGATGCAGAGATTATTACCCTTGTGTTTCTGCTTTGTAAGACTCACATAATACAATTATATTACATGGTAACAAACTAGGCAACTAATCTCTGTGTCTCTGCTGGGAGTCCTGTTTAACTTCATTCCTACTGGCACTGACACTGACTCACCATAATTCACAAGGAAATCAAAACATGACTTCAGAGGATCAACAAAGCACATGATCTCCCTCAATATAACGCCATTACTGCAGACCATCTCCCTCAACATAACGCCCCTATTCATCTCTTAATACTATCAATAATGTCACAGAAATGACCACATGCACAAAAAGCTGTTGACAACATCCAACAATGATGCCAGGAAAAGATAAAATACATATCACACAAGCACCATTTAACAAAAAAAAGCAAGCATTGAATTTGACTCTCTACCTTTCCTTTAGTGTTCAATAATAACCTAACATCATATGACCTAACTATTTATAGACACCCGCTGTGTTTTGGGTACCTAGTATCCCAGGTGAAGAAAGGTCTTCCAGGACCTGTTACAAACTGCTAGAGAAAGTCCTCATACTAGGTGTATACAAGTTGATAAAGGGAGTATATACCTGTGTCAATTGGCCTAAGTGGTTTAAAATTGTATTAAAGATGAGTATTGCCAATAAATAATGCATTGTAGTATGCACGACATATTAGTTGCATTGTGAGTGAGTGAGTGAGTGAGTGAGATAGTGAGTGAGTGAGCGAGCGTGGTTTTATGCGGCTTTTAGCAATATTCAAGCAAAATCAAAGCTGGGGACACCAGAAATGGGCTTCACTGAACCCAGGTCTGGAATCGAACTAGGCTACCAGGCTGCATTGTGAATTTTGAACATAATGAGAGGTATGTGACAGGAACCTAACCGTGACACGGCCCATACAAAGACAACGTGTTTCACCATTTTATGGCTACTGTTTACTTACTGCTTTACCTGGAGAGAGATTAAGTATTATTTCTTTGTTTTGTTAGTGATGTAACTCTTGTTTGTAGTTATTATATCATACTTCAAAACAACTTTAAGAAACTAATTTAGGAAAACATTGAAACAAGATCATTTCCATACAAGTTCTGTTTGACAAAGTACTGCAAATACTAGAGGTGTAACGATACAGGAGGGTTGCGATACGATACGTATCGCGATACAGGGGTCGCGATATGATACATATCACGATACAGTGTTTACTGGTACAAGCTAAGCCAAGTTGATGTCTTTCTGCTCTCTAAAAGATGTGACAAGTACAGTTGAAGAAGATATAAGGTGTTTATTTACTGTTATAGCAAAGTGTCAGCAATACAGTATGTTTTACTTAAACAACAAACTGGCTTTGAAACTGTTAAACGTATTTCATGTATTTTCTTGAGTATAGTGCGCACCCCTGTGTAATGCGCACCCCCCTCTAGCGGATTCAATATTTTGGAAAAAAAGAAATTTGAATATTATGCGCAGACAAAAATTACACCGTGCCCCTTCAGCAAACTTCGTCAGTACAAATTCGAAATTTGAGATAAAAAATCACCAGACATGTTGATTTACCGTTGAAATTGTATTTTTCGTTCAGCTAGGCATTGTTTTATATCCAGGGATTAAGATTACCTTGTGTATTTTCTCGTAAACTAAGCCGGACACAGCAATCAGCTGTACACACGTTTTCTTGGAATCTACCGGTGATTCGGTCAAGACACACCCAATGATATAACTTTACAGGATTTTAATGCAAGGATCGGCAAAAGTTGTATCTGAAACTATTTTTTTATCAGGAATAATATATTCCAATATCTTGTTAATTTAGATGCAGCTTTTACTAAACATATAAAAAATAATAATAACCCTCAGCGAAGCAGTTGATCGCTATTGCCGGGTATTATTTTTTACATGGAATCAGTCTGACCAGTCACCGTCAAGGCTCCCGTGCACGTGATCGCGAGAATTACGTGTTGACATAGAATCGTCCAACAAAAACAAATATGACTTTTAACGAATCAAAGTATGGCATTTATGATATATGTATCCATTCTCTGTCAACTAAAGTTCGTTTCAAGGCGTCAATAGCGGTAATCTGACCGTGGTTGCTGTTAATAACGGTTAGTTTGTGCGATCTTCGGATCGCTTCACACACGATTTCGCCGAAATTAATTAAAACAATATTAAAAGGAATTTTGAATAAAATTAATAAAATAAGTTACAAACATAAGTCCAGATATACAAAGAACACTTTTTATAGCCAGACAGTGTAATTACATGAATAATTTGCGAACTTCAGTATGGATTTGTTGACATGGTATTTCCGGTGTTACGTGCTTGCGGTAATGTTTTTCTTGACCAAGGAGGCGGTCACATAGGTCATGATACAATATTACACAAAACAGGTTTCTACATACAGTAACAGGAATTGCTGTATTTTCACAGTATTTCAGTATTATGACACCATGATTTAATTAATTAGTGTGTGTTCATTGTAATTCCTGCAATATGACTGTTGGAACAGGTCATTTTCCATATTTTCAATGAGAGTAAAAAACGATGCCATGACACTGGGATATATAGTCAACAGTGTAAAGTGTACTGACAAATATGAAACAAGTGACTAATTTTTCAATGTTTCCAAATCTGCAAGAACGAATGGAGTAGGAACATTGTTGCAATGCACAACACCTAACTGATGTCACACAATTGTTTCTACTCTGGCATAATATACATTCTTGGGAGAAAATGCCATACAAGATTGGTGGGTTGGTTGGTTGGTTGGTTGGTTTACACCGCACTCAGCAATATTCAAGCTTTATGATGGCGGTCTGTAAATAATCGAGTCTGGACCAGACAATCCAGTGAGTGACATCATGAGCATCAATCCACGACAACTCAGGGCAGCTAATCATAATTCAAACTCGCCAACTGAATGGTGTATCAGAATTTGGTAACTGTTTATGAAAACGGTTGCCAATTAATTAGGGCTTCAACAAAAAGCTAGCATACAATCCTCAGAACCGTGGTGCCTGGTGTTTTCAGTTGTTCCCTGCCTGAGTCAGTACAACAGCCTCTAATGATCAGGAATATTGATTGTCAGGGAAGCAGAATCTAGCTACATTAGTACACGCATTCATAATGCATCATGACTGGGCTAGGAATGTAGATTGTTGGGTGGCATGCATATTCCATGCACAATGTGAGTCTACCAATGCAATGCCATTTTATGAACAACAGACTCAAATCCCACAATATTTCTGTCACAAGGTGAGGTGTGGTAACTTGTAGTCGATTTGTTCATCTAATGTAGGTGCTGAAGTGAGTACCTACCAACACTTGACTCCACTTACCCACATGAATTATTACCAGGAAATAGTAGTTTTTAGGGTTATTATCAATTCAGTTTGTTTGTTGTTAAACGACTCACTCAGCAACATACCAACTGTAAATAATCGAGTCTGGACCAGACAATCCAGTGATTCACATCATGAACATAGAACCACACAATTGGGATCGGTGAAATGCATCAACCAAGTCAGCGAACCTCTTACGACTAACATAGTCAATATTTACGGCATGCATGGGTTTATTGATTCAGTACAAGTGATCGATTTTTATAGACTGGCCTTAAAATGATCATGTTATGAGAATCACCAAGTGATAACTCAAATTCTATCAGTTGTTAACATAAACCATAACTTAGCGTGTCCTTTTCAAGATCTGTATGCCAGCAACAGATATTTTACGCGCGTTTCCTAAGGTTCATGGAAAGTATGTTCGAAACATAAAAAGGTTGATAAATGTTGTTTTAAGTTTCTTTTTTCGGTTTATAAGCATGGAAAAACACTTTCCCTCGGTTTTGGTAGACAGAGCATGCCCTGGGGGTCAGGAAAAAACGCAGGGGGTTCGCCCCCTTGGTTTTTCCCTCTTCCCAAGGCATGCTCTGTCTACCAAAACCGAGGGAAAGTGTTTTCTCCAAAACATAGCGACAGCTTTCTCTTAAATTTACAGTTTTGACTGACCGCAGACAAAAACAAAATTCTGGAAATATATATATACATATGATGTATTCGCCATTTTAAGCAATCCACTCTAAAAAGCACTAACCAACTCAACCAACTATGAGACCAACCATCAAATGACCTTCATGACTTCCCTGTACACAGCACAAACTTCACATGTTGTCCTTGTGTATGAGACCCGTGAAGATTCCCATGCTTGTCGTAAAAGGCGACTAACGGGATTGGGAGGTCAGGCTCGCTGACTTGGTTGATGCATGTCATCGATCCTAATTGCGTGGATTGATGCTCATGATATTAATCACTGGATTGTCTGGTCCAGATTTTATTATTTACAGACCGCCGTCAAATAGCTGTAATGTTGCTGAGTGCGGCGTTAAACAACAAACCAACAAACCAACCTTGTATATGAGGTGAGGTGAAATTGGGGGTTTAACGTCGCGTCCAAGATTATTGCACTTACCGTATTGGACGTAATAAGCGCCCCGCTCTAATAAGCGCCCACGGCGATATTTGCTAATATATTGGCTAGTGAATAATCCCAATTAGCACCCCTTCTGATTGATCGATGTACACAAGACTTAATTATTCGTGTTTAAAATGCACTCGATTTTTATATGTACCCTTAATTATGAGCAATTAAATTCTGGAAAAATATAACTGAAGTATATAAACATTTCAGGCTGTCAGCATAAACCACGAAATTTATCTTTCAACTTTTTTCACCAAAATACTATTCTAATAAGAGCCCCCTATTTCTAATTTTGAAAGTGCCCTGGGCGCTTATAACGACAAATACGGTATATAGCGAGCATGCATGTGTTCTTGCACTAGTCCGGACTGATGCCGATTTATAGTGCTAGCCCACTGAGATACCATGTCACAGTTTAACATGAATACCCCATTCAGACACAGTATACTGACTCCGAACCGACCAGTCCTTGTTTTAGCCCCTTAATGTCAACAAGTACCATCTTTTAACGTCTTTTGGTATGACGCTGCCTGGGAAGCGAACCCTGGACCTTCCGCTCTCCTGGCGGACGCTCTTCCTCGAGACCACGGAGGCAGTCTTTCTTGTATATAACACACGGAGTTAAAGAACATGATAGCTTTGAGAGAAGGCATCTTACCGGTCCACTGAATCATGCATTTAATACAGGAGGAACACTTTTAATGTCAGAGCTTCAGATAAGCAGCGTATTTACGTAAAATACCCCCTCAAAATATTCAAAACACAATTACTTTCAATTAACATGCATACAGACACGCATACATTAAAATTAAAAACTTAAATGTATAAAAACAGCAGGCATAAATACCCAATAAAGCATTTTCAGCATGCGTACAAAGGATCTTGTTTCCGAAACACAATTACGAGCTAATTTACTCTCCGATTCAAGCCTATATATTTAGAAGTTATATACATCTAAAACATTATTTCATTTTTTTTAAATCTTAAAATGTTCGCTAATTTTGGGAAAAACCCAAGAGATTGATGACTAGATGAGTGAAAAAATATTGGTTACACAATGAAATATGTAATAACGCAATTAAAATAGAAACCCTATAGTAAAAACTCAATTACTCAAAAAGTTATCTGGAGCTAAGACTGAATGTGTTTTTCAGTGGTATAGAATCATATTGACTATTTCAAATTAGATCAAAGTATTTCTTCTGCAGGGTTAGAACTAAACTGAAAAGCTTTACTAGCCTGAGTAAAGATAAAATGCCTTTGTAATGTTAAAACAATGGGGAATTCGGTTTGGGAGGCAAGCATTAATTTTTAACCCGGTTCTGGGATATGTATCGATCAAAATACATACGTAGCTCTCATTCTTCATTGGCCTAAACAGAAGGTCATGCAATGTGAATTTGTTTCGAGGTTTCTTTGTTTTTCCATTTCAAGTTTTTTTCAATTCAAGTTGAGATGGTGACATAAATGTACATTTGCTTATTACAAAAAAATAAGTGGTATCGACATTTAAGACTGACTTTGTGAAAAATAGTCAGTGACCAGTTAGCAATATATTCTCAGGGTTACACGCACAGGGTCCAGTACACACAGATGTCGAGATCAAACGCTATAGAAAATACAATACGTCCGCAGTGACGCACAATAATATCCACTGAACACCGCATCAAGAGCAGTTATGGGTGTCTGTCATTTCTCCACTCAATCATGACCACTGTACACATGATCACTGACTCATTCCAGAGTCAAAAGTAATTATGAAAACATACAGACTACTACCTATCTAATTACTTTACAGGACCCTAATACTCCCTTCAAGGACCGATAAAGTTGATAATGTTGGACCCCCTGGGTCCCCACTTTTGTAAGTCAAGGTAAAACACAGTATTTACAAAGGAAACACTCTGCAATGCCCACACTCAACAAATGTCATTTAAGAAACAAATGACGCTGACAAACTACATCTTCCCAAGGCAAGGGAGTTAAAACTGACTATAAAAGCCCAGTTTCCACCCTTGCTGAACTAGGCTGGTATTATGGAGTTACAATTGGGCTGGACTAATGAGTCTATGCATAGTCAAATCAAAATCGCGCCACGAAATCTAAATCCGGTTCGTAAACTGTCATGCAGATTTCGGTCGATTGCAGGATTTTCAAAGCATGTGCACCGGCAAATCGTCAACAGATATTTTCAAAACATTTTCATGTTTTTAATCAAAGTGCTCTTGTGATTTGATACATTTCGCGATGTAAGACCCGTTTTATCACAATATAGATCTCGATTATAGAGCAGATCGTCCTGACTTGGCGCCGCCATTTTGCTTGAAGCAAATGCAAGTGATACGAGAGGTGGAATCTGATTGGTCCATAGGAGAGGCTTAGAAGGGACATAACCGGTAATAGCCACTTGTGGCGCTACGATCAAGCCCAGGAATTCCAGCCTAGTTCGGCAAGGGTGGAAACTCTCTTGCCTCGGGGAGATGGACAAACTCCTGTAAGGACATCTCATTTAGGCAGATAGAAATTGGCACTAGTCCTGTAGTCCTTGCCAAACTGTCCAATAGCTCAGGTACCATAAGGACTAATTTGCCATCTTTTAGGGTTTTGCTATATGTTATCCTTATGATAAAAATGTTAGTTTCTACCTCTGTTTAGGGAAAATCAAAGCATTTCATAATCTTAACTTTATGAAAAATAATCATGAATGTTTACACACAAGCAATATATTCTTGAAAACAAAAGCATACTTTTATGCCAAATGCTAGATCAGATTTCCGTACAGCAGGTCAACAAGCAGGAGTCCTGCTACTACAGCAGCATTGTGTGCAGCTTGTGCGAAGTCCAAATGTAGGTCAGTGGGGTGTTTCTATAACAAGCCAACAAAGGGTTTTTGTGGTGGAATGTTAGGGTGTGGGTACTACCTGCTGTAATCTACCTGCTTCGTGGCATGCAGGACTGACACAGGGATGTCTCACACGAATGTGGATGTTAGTTCTCCCATTAGACTACAACACTGATCTTAGTGTGAGACAGAACATTTGTACACAAACAAAATTAGCCAACTAACTGTAAAGTCATTCATAGTGTTTTCTTGTAGAATGTCACATGGTTAACATACATAAAATCAGTTAACACTACAATAACACTAATATGCAGATCAGTTCACACAGTGAGTGATTTCCTACTGCTACTCTACTACTCTGAGGTAAAGCGTGAATTTGGTGAAGTCATGACCAAGTGTGCCGGCCTACTGGACTAGAATTCACAACAACCACTTCTTTGTTTTAATGTAGAGTTAGCTTAAATAATTTAATTCTTGAAATACTTCTCATAAAGAAAGTGAAGTACTCTTACCACACTACACACCAGCCGCCAGCCTTGTGTGTCAGGTAACCAGCGGGGCATATAGACAGACAGTCAGGGCAGGTGACTCTACCTGTGCGGGACAGGTACGTTGGTAAGAGATTACAAAGCCTATAGCTGCTGTCCCATATGCAAAAATCACTACCACTTGTTTAGACCGATTTCAGATTTTGGCAGATTTCTTGTCCAAAATAGCTCACCTAACCACATTTTAAAGACCAATAACTTGTTGTTTAACAGTTTGTGACAGTATGACTTAATGTTTTCTTTTATCATCAGTTTTTATTTGGGTACTCACCATTGCCATCTGTGCATGATGTTCTAACACTGGCAACTATGTCACTTCTCATTATTATTGTTATCCATATTCATGACTTAATCCATGTCAGATGACCTTACATATAAGCAGGGTTCACTCTTGGAAGTTTCTGACATGACAATAAATACCACTATGTGCTGACTTGGCTTATAGCGTGTCTTACCAGTATATAATATCTACCTATAGAAACAAAACTTGTATATACCCCAAGCCATTACACATCAACACCTGGACAGTGACCAATGTTTACAGGAATATGCAAATAATGAATGTAGTGTGTGTCTCCAAAACACGTGCAGACTGCCTGTTGTTTATGACATCAATCATTTAATGTCCTGGGTATAGAGATGATAACAACAGTAACAACTAACTGTGATGCCTCTGCAACTTGCAACTGTATCTTGGCCACCAAAAGTTTTGGTCATTAGCAAATGATGTGTGGTATATATACGGCTACAAATTCACCATGCCAGAAAAAGAAGTTTTGTTTGTTTGTTGTGTAACACCACACTTGTCAATATTGCAGGTATATGATGGTGGTCTAGAAATAATCAAATGTTGACCAGATTATCCAGTGACTGATATTGTGAACAACGATCCACGCCATTGGGTTTCAACATACTACCAACCAAGTCACCATGCTGGCCACCCGATCCACTTGATCACCTCTTACAAACCAGCATGCTACTGGCCGGGAACAAGACGACTGCTTGTTGTCAGACGCGATTATGCTTGTCGTAAGAGGCGAGTCGGACGTGACTATGCTTGTTGTCAGAGGCGAGTCGGCCGTGACAATGCTTGTCGTAAGAGGCGAGTATGCTTGTCGTAAAAGGCGAGTCGGCTGTGACTATGCTTGTTGTCAGAGGCGATTATGCTTGTCGTAAGAGGCGAGTCGGACGTGACTATGCTTGTCGTAAGAGGCGAGTCGGACGTGACTATGCTTTTTCGTCAGAGGCGATTATGTTTGTCATAAGAGACAAGTCGTCTGTGACTATGCTTGTCGTCAGAGGCAACTATGCTTGTCGTCAGAGGCGACTATGTTTATCATAACAGGCAACTGAGCCTGAGTGGTCAGGCTTGCCGACTTGTTTAAATCATGTCTTTGTATCCCAAATGAGAGGATTGATGCTCATGTCAATCACTGTATTGTCTAGTTCAGAAAGAAGTACAGAGTCATGCTACAACATAATAAACAATAACAAGCATTATAATCAACAGATAATTGTTCTAAACCACAGATTGGGTGGTTGTACCTGCGCCACCCAAAAGTGCAAAGTATGCAAAATAAGTTAATCATCGATTATAAAAAGAAAATTTATCATGCTAAGCACCTATTCAACGATATGAACAATGTGTTTTATTGTGATACTTTCCTGTTTGATGTTATTAGTAGGAGTGGGTGGGGAAGGCATTGAGAAACAGATAGTACCGCTTGGTGAGTGACTGAGTTGGTTTGACGCTGCTTTGAACAATATTCAAGTTATAAGGCGGAATGTCAGCTTGATGTGAGAGGAGAGTCCGAAGTGATGCAGGTCTCAGGCGTTTACCACTTCGGTGAAACCCACGGGTATGGTGCTGACAAACCTAGAAACATCGAACCCACAATCATAGGTTTCTGGTGTGTCCAAGGGATGCAACTCTGCACACAGCACATTGTGGCAACTTCAACATGCCCTATACTGATTGGTTAGATGGGTGAGGTGAGGTGAAATGGGGGTTTAACTTTGCTTCCTAGATAATCGTTTGTTTGTTTGTTGATTAATGCCACACTCAGCAATATTCCAGCGGTCTGTAAAATAATCGAGTCTGGACCAGACAATCCAGTGATTGATATCATGAGCATCGATCCAGGCAATTGGGATCGATGACATGTATCAACCAAGTCAGCGAGCCTGACCACCCGATCCCGTTAGTTGCCTTTTACGACAAGCATAGTCGCCTTTTACGGCAAGTATGGGTTGCTGAAGACCTATTCCTAGATAATCACACTTATACAGCGATGTGCATGCACGAGTGTGTGTGTGGCTGCTTGTACTGTTCAGACTGATGCCAATCTATAGTACTAGTCCACTGAGATATTATGCTGCAGTTTAACATGAATACCCCAGTCAGACACAGTATACTGACTCCGAGCCGACCAGTCCTTGTTTTAGCCCCTTAGTGCTGAACGCCAGACAGGGTAACAACAAGTACCATCTTTTAAGGTCTTTTGGTATGATGCGGTCAGGGATCGAAGAGCAGACCTTCCGCTCTCCAGGCGGACGCTCTACCACTAGACCACGGAGGCAGTCGGTTAAAGAATTGGTTGGTTTGTTGTGTAAGGCCGCACTCAGCAATATTCCAGCTATATGACGGCTGTCTGTAAATAATCGAGTCTGGACCAGACAATCAAGTGATTGATATCATGAGCATCGATCCACGCAATTGGGATTGATGACATGCATCAACCAAGTCAGCGAGCCTGACCACCCGATCCCGTTAGTCGCCTTCTACGGCAAGCATCGGTGTGTTAGATAAGCCAATGTTGAAGCATGTATAGTTAGTGTAATCCAAACTTCAACACCAGAGTGTAATTAGTCTTGATTATCTGCCATCGGACACATATTCTATAGACCATAAAAGAACAAATAGAGATGAAAATGATTAATATTTATCACTGAAAATGAGTAGGACGCCATGTGTTCATGAAAAGAGTAAGCACGTTATGTTAAGGCATGAGTGGAAGTGCACAAACAGACAGACATGTCATTCAGTGTAAGGCCTCCCACACAAAATACAGTCAGTGAAAATGATTTATAGAGCACAACTTACATTAATGGTTTCTAATTTTCAGCAACCAAGACAGGGATTGACTTAGGGCGCGATTCCGTGATATTCTTGTAGTTACCAAAGATAGCGCCTCAACATTTATTCAGTGTGATTGAAAATCGCATACATGTATCCGTTTTCTGTTCAACAGTTTCATCTGCAAAAACCTAGAAAAAAAGTTATTTTGCATAAATAAAAATATACAGTATCTTATTTCTAAAAATATCACTGCCTTCGGACAAAATATACTAAAATTCTTTGGAAATGAACATGATTTAGGAGACGGGGGAGATAAAAGCCACAGAGTTGACAATGATGGAGGTGACAATGATGGAGGTGACAGCGAATGTCCTCACGAGAAGCAGAATGCTAGTTCCGTTTGCATCAACACGGGTAAAACCCTGAAGTTTCAACAATCATGGCTGACAAAGTATGCACCGTGGTTGAGACCAGGGGTCCGGAAACCGTCATATGCGCCGGACATGTCCGATTGGGAATCTCAAATGTCCGGTTTAAAATATTGCTTACCGGATATTTAAATTTTTCTGTCCGGACATTTTAAAAAGTATTGTCCGGACATTCTTAAATTTTGACCGGACATGATCAACAGTTAGGACTGAGCAGTTTCTGTCTGCAGTTGTAACACAATGAAGATTATCTACACTGACAAGCTTTGTTTGTTTGATTGCTGTAAATACATCGTACCTACATGATAGTCCAATCGGTCAATCACTGTAATAGGCAATAAACTGAGTTGACACTGATTAATCGAGGATTAATTACTGAGAACATCTTGTTAATTTGAGTGAAAGGTGTTTACAACTGTACATAAATACCTTGCATCATCGATGTACCTCATTGTCCTCACAATGCTACGATACGTAACCTCAGACAAGTAGCGAAAGCGTGACGACAGCCAGTCGACCGATGCAGATCAGTCGAGCGGACCTGCCAAACCCTCAAAGTCTGGACGATCATTTATAAGTCGTGGCTAACGACTTTCACTTGGTTGACATTCAATGAGGATTTGCAGATTTTATTGTTTTCAGTAGCTAGTCGTATATTAAATCTTGATTGACCGCCATTTTGCTTTCTGTGACGATCAATATCATTTTTTTATGGTCAATAATTAAGTACAGATGAAAAAAGTATTCAAATAACTATTCCTATCAACAATATTTTAGTATTTGTTTTTTTATTATCTGTCTTGCTTTTAAATAATCTTTAGTTTAAAAAAAACCCTTTTCCCGTGAGGTCATGTGATAACCAAATATGGGATAATAGTCTCGATCCAAATGTTACAATGCGTACACTTGAGCAGACTCATGAATATTATTTAGACCATTCACTACGTTAACAGATCGTTATTATAACAGAAACAAACGTATGTTTTCCATGTATATCTAAAATGATATTATTTGTCATTAATTGTCCGGTGAATTAACAAATTAAATTGAAACAATTCATAATTCATCATATTATCAATACGTAACTTGTAATGTGTGTGAAAAGTCGTTCTAAAATAAGCTATTTGAAAGGGGCGTGGCCTAAATGCAAATGTCCGATTGGGATTTTAAATTTTCCGGACCCCTGGTTGAGACATCATGCAGAAGATCAACTGATGTACTGCAGTGTGTGTCGTGAACTGCGACTTGATAATGCCATGGCAGTTGGAACCAACAACGACTATCACTCGACACATCACTTCTGCAGACCACCAACGATCTGTCGCTGCACCTTTCGAACAGAAAAATCTAAAAGCTGCCGTGTCTTGGGCAAAATCAAAGGAAGAACGGGCAATCGTCAGATGTCTAAAAGTTGTCTACTGGATGGCAAAAGAGGGAGTTCAATTGTCGAAGTACGAAAGTTTACTGAGTTTATTAAGTGAACTCAAAACACCAAATCTTGAATCTCTGAGCGTCAACAATCATGTCACCTACGCCAGTTACAAGCCTGCCTGTGGATTTCTAGATGCAATATCGATGTCTATTGACAGATCTGTGACCGAAACACTACACAAATCCCCGGTCCTGACAATATTGACCGATGAAAGCATGGATATTGCTTAAGTTGTGCATCACTGCCCGAGTGATAGATCTACACACCATGATGCCAGCCACAATGTTTTTGACAGATCTAAGGATAACCTAAGCAACTGGCAAAGGAATATTTGATGCCATCCAGGTTCATCTTGCGGAAAGGAAGATTCCGATCATGAAAGTATCAGGTATTATCATATAATGGGTAGGTTTCTCGGCAAGATAAAGCAACGGGTCATATGCGGATAGAGATGCAAATATCAAAGGTCAAGTAGGGACTACTTTCCCTGTTTACAAACAAACATGGCGTCGCCCTCGTCATTCGGCGATCGAGTCAGAATTACCAATCGGGAATCTGGATAAACTACAGAGATAATTGCTTTCATAAGCAAAAGACAGTCTAATATACTTAAAATCAGTGTCTAACTGTGACGTCGCTAAGGCATTTTATAAGTTTTGGCGACTCTGGACATATAAATTTCGAAACAATTTTGCGAGGGCACTAGCCCTAGCCAAGCGGGATCAGTAGCCATATCTGTGCTTGTAGACCTCTGCGGCTTGAAACCTTTTCCACAAATTAGTATAGTTGGATTTGGCCGAAATATATTTGAATTGTTACCTTCTATCGTTTTGTCGCTGTGTGTACATCTGATTGCACTTCTAACGTTTTGACAGGACAGGCCGACTGTCAACAACGGCTGATCGTGGCCATGACGTCTCATAGACTAGGGTTAGAGTAGCTTCTCTGTGACAAAGGGCAGTTACTCCAGCGGACAGACCGATGGATTGCCACAAAATGCAAGTAAATTTTGTTGTTATGCGTATATTTTGCTTCGCCACTGTAAAAGAAACAGATTTCAGTTGGAACTATATTGGCTACTGTCACTGTCCGACTGACACATCATTTACCCTGTGACGTAATATGGGCGCATTTCAGGAAAACTCGCAATGTTTAGGTAATATTTGTGAGGGAGGGAAAGCGATTTTCAAACACAAAATTAAAGAATGACATTATATGATAAAGAGGTTATCACGCTTGTGTGTTGGGGGATGGTAAATATCCTGTATTAGGAATAAACACTATGTATTTAGCTCACCAAGGCGATAAATAAATGTTTATTCCTAATACAGGATATTTACCATCCCCCAACACACTCGCGTGATAACCTCTATATATTTTATTTCAATAATCAATGAAAGTATTGATATTGCAGTTAATTGTGTAGTCTGACTCTTATAGTATCGCAGACTGTATATTATCGTGATACCGGTGGACTAAATGTAATAATCCACGCTCCCTTTCTACTGACTACTAATTCACAATATTTCATGACTTGATCAAATACAGGACTGGGTGCAGTATGTCACGGCTACTCGTAACTAAACATGTCAACTTTTAAAAAATAATTTCTGGATTATATTTTCGAAACTGGTTAGAAAAGAACCCATTTGTTTGGGCGATGTCCCTTGACACAACACATGTCGTATGCATACTGATCATGCATTCATAACAGTAAGATAGGATACCCATAACCGAGATAATAGAGTTGAGTAGCTAATGACAGGTACGAACATTGTTAAGAAAATCAGCGTGGATCAATCCTAGATGTGTCATGCTAAAGTTTGTAAGGTTTGTAAGCGTGCCGTGTGCACCATTACGATCTATTAATTAACTACCGCGATAATCAATTGTCATGTTTTTTATCTGCAGGATTAGGTACGTATGGAGCATCTGTGATGACTGGAAGAAAGGGTGGACAACCTGTCAGCAGTGCAAAAGCTTCTCAAAGAACCAACACTGAAATGTAGAGAAGTCCATCAAGTCAGATGGCTTAGCTTCTTTCAAGCCCTGGAAGCCATATACAGGACATTAGATTCTCTCCTCTCCTACTTTAGCACAGCAAGTGACATAAAAGCACAGGGACTTTAAAAGAAAATGGGACAGGATTTCTTTATAAGCATGATCTATGTCCTCATGGACATACCTCAATCAGTGTTCGCGTTAACGCAGAGACCTGAATATAATATTTTGCTTGCATATTTTGCACGCACAGATTGTGATATACTTAATTTTTGTACTAATACCATAAAAGAAAAAACTCTTCAAAGCTGATAGCCTGCTTACGATGTTCAGACGAAAATAAATCAAAACCTGGAAATTCCCATTGCTAAAAATAGAATGGCCAGATGGTGCTTTGAATAGCGTCCTTGTAACGTGAGCTTTGATTGGTTAACGAATAGTTTGAACGTTGTCGTCTGTTAGAATACAAGTGACACACGTAAACAGGATTCACGATGTCAAAACAGTCCCCTTTGTTACGGTTTGTGTTGCCTAGCACTCTAATACCGAAGCAGATCTGAGTGCAGACACTGATTCTGATATTACTTTATTAGTGAGTCTACAAGATGTTCCGAAATAAAAAAAGCTTGCAAATCACCGAACTATTTACACAAGTGGGAGAGACAAACATAGTCAAACGATGGCATAGTTAATGTTTTGTAGGGCATGTGAAAAGGCTGGTATGTCCAACACTTTCACAAGAGGGTGTAAGACATAACAGCGAAATGCTCTTGTCAGACACAGTGTTTGGGCTGATCATAGACATGCAATTAGTTCACAAACATTATCTCAAACATTACAAAAACATGATGAAAAACAGGCTGAACATGATTCGTCCTCCAAGATGGTTATGTTACGCACCGTCTATTAGGGCTGGTGATTTAGATCGATAATCGTAATTATCATCGATGGAAGAAGGTTGTGACGATTATCGATATGAATATAATGCTATCGATAATGACATGTATTTTTTTGACAAATAAAAGTTTTTACTGCAACACATTTGACTTATTTGTTTTGCTGTCCTTGTAATTATCGCTAGATATAAACAGATTCACCCTAACATACAGTTTTCTCACCTTCGCTTTATGTTTAGTCGCAAATAATAATCAAATGTTTCAAAAAGTAAAAAGTTCTGCTTTGAATCGAACGACGACGCCATTACGTGTTGTTAGTGGGTAATTACAAATTTAGTCACTGGCATCTAAATGCGGAGTCAGAAGTTTAGAAAATATGTATACTTTCGAAATAGTATGAAGTATCATGATTAAAATAGGTTTCATAATATTTTATTTCTTAAAAAAGAATTCTTCCCATTCTATTTCATAAAATTTCAAATTTTATGTCTATTTGGTAACTACGTATTCCAGTCTGTTTTGGTTTTTTTCAATGATCATATTTTTCGTTTTTCCCGGTGTTCTCAACTCACAGCCCATGTGAGGTCCATGTGGGGTTTGACATTATTACGATATGGCAGCAAAAATTCATAATTTCCCAGGATAGGCAAAAAGTGCTGTGTTGGACATTTTTGGTTTCCATCGAAACGAAACTGATAAAGAACTTGATAAAGCACATGCCGTGTGCAGGCAGTGCTTTACTACAGTAAAGTATACCCGCAATACTACTAATTTGCAAGTCCATATCGACAAGTATCATGGTTCAAAAACAGGTCAGAAATGGCAACCAACTATACAACAGTGTATTTCCCCAAATGCTAGTGCAGTAAAATTGCCTCTGCACAGCCAGAAAGCTGAATCCATTACAAATGCAATACCTGAACATATCATTCTCGACATGAGGCCGGTCTCCATTGTGGAGTCCCAATCGTTCCGTAAGATTCTAAAGGTTTCAGAGCCGAGATATGAAATGCCTTCTCAGTTATTTCAAGGACAAGATTATACCCCAAATGTACGATGATACCAGAAAAATGGTTGAGATGCAGTTGGGGGTGGCGTTTGATGTGTTTACAACAACTGACTGCTGGACATCATCAGCGACGGAATTTTACATGACAATAACTGCACATTTCATACATGATTGGAACATTGTCATCTACGTACTCCAGAAACGCGAGTTATCCGGTAGTCACACAGCTGAACACTTGCATGAGGCTTTGAAAACATCCGTTGCAGATTGGGGATTCGATCCCTTCACTATTGTCTCAGACAATGCAGCAAACGTTAAAGCCATTGGCATGTTTGAAAACACAATACACATTCCTTGCGTCGTCCATACTTTGAAAGGGGGGTCTGAACGCAAATGCTAGTGTCAGCAAACTGCAATCTCGCTGCAGACACCTTGTTGGTTATTTCAAAAGAAGTCCGCTGGCCACTAATGTCTTGCATTCCAAACAGGAGTTATTGCAACTACCACTTCACAATCTTATTCAAGACGTCGAAACGTGTTGGAACAGTACATACGATATGCTAACGCATTTGCTGGAGCAAACTGCAGCAATCCATGCTGCGTTCACTTATCAAAGTCTAAAGAAAGACGCACATGGCCTGGTTTTAGATCCCTCCGAACAGGACCAAGCAGAAAATCTTATTCGTGTCTTGCAGCCATTAAAGCAAGCTACAACCCTTCTGTGTGACGCTACTCTGACGAGTGTTTCCATGGTTTTGCCAATGATGTACAAGCTTAGGGTTCATTTGACTGTCAAGGATGGGGACAGTGGGCTTGTTAAAGCTGTAAAATCGGCAATTTCAGCTAACTTGTCCAAACGTTACACCAAAGACATACTCAGAGAAACACTCGTAGTGTCAACGCTGCTGGATCCACGATACAATGGAATACCTTGTATCACTGAGGATGAAAAATCTGCAGCAGAGGATCAGCTACAAAGAGAAGTGACAGAAGTACATCGCAAGTCATCAGAAACACCAATGCGTTTGAGCATAAAGCAGGAGAAAGCTGACTTAGCTGAGAGCGAACCAGCCCTTCCCGACTTGCCCCGATTGCCAGATTTTCCCAACCTACCAGATACTGCAGATAGTACAGATTCAAGCAAGTCTGGGGTGACAGTTGAGACTGAGTCACCCGTGAAAAGGATCAAGACTGAATCTGACAGCATAAAATCGAAGTCACTTGAGAGTTGACGACTGGTTCTCAGATGTCACTGTCACAGGAGTGGAGAAATTTGCTGTAGATCATAATCAATGGGCAAGAGAGGAGATATGTAGGTTTCTGAAGGAATCACGGCTATCCGGGGACATGTCTACCCTGGAATGGTGGAAGATGAAGGAAGTGGCATATCCAGCACTGGCAGTGCTAGCCAAGCGTTATCTCTCCATCCCTGCCACATCGGTCCCCAGTGAGCGGGTTTTCAGCGCCGCGGGACTTGTTGTTAATAAACAACGAAGCAGCTTGAAAACAGACAATGCCGATAAGCTGATATTCTTGAACAAAAACCTTAAAAAGGTCTTTGATTAGTGATGATTTTCATGTTCAATGCCAAATGAACTCATTACTATTTGTTGTATTTGAGGCAAGTGACCTTGCCAGATAGTACAAATAAGTTTTCAAGTGTTAGCGTTTTGATATTTAGCGGTACATTCACTAAAGTCAAAAACATGAAAAATGAATTGCTGTTAGGTATTTTATTTTTTTGCATTTACAAAATGAATTGATGTTAAATTTAATACTAGTTCTTTATATTTTATACATTTACAAAATGAATTGATATTACACATTTTAAAGTTCATAGTTTGATTGTTTCTCAAATTTGGTGACTGACACCGATTGCCGATTGGAGATATTCCAACGGAACATTTATAAAGTTATTTTAAAAGTGCATTCTTCGTTTTTTCTTATTTCATGACTTAAGACTATTAGACTAATCAATATATAGTAATCATGAGAAAGTTTCGTAACACATTAGTGCTGAGACAATCATTACTACATTAGTACAAGGGTATACAAACTTACATCGTTATAATCGCACGATGTTTGTTTAATATCAGTCTGCAACCCAATCTGTGCCCCACCACGAAAACAATGACGTAGTACTCACCTGACCTATTACGTATCACACCTGTGAACCTAGTACAACCTACTACGTAGCATACACCTGTACACACCTGACATTCACAATGGCTAAAAATGTGATGAAACGTGCGTATTGTTGAAACACTGAGTCTCCGGAGAAGTGAATTGACATTTTTCTGTAATGTCATTTTACCAAAATAGAATTCTTCGATATTTATCGATTATTGATCGATATGTGACTACCGATAATCGATCTGAGTATGAGTAATCCATAATAATAACCAGCCCTATCTACAACCTGTGTTGCCTACAACCTGTGTTGTCTACAACTATGTTGCCTACAACCTGTGTTGCCAAAAGCCTATGTTGCCTACAACTTATGTTGCCTACAACCTATGTTGTCTACAACCTGTGTTGTCTACAACCTCTGTTGCCTACAGCCAATGTTGCCTACAGCCAATGTTGCCTACAGCCAATGTTGCCTACAACCTATGTTGTCTACAACCTGTGTTGTCTACAGCCTATGTTGCCTACAGCCTAAGTTGTCAACAACCTGTGTTGCCTACAACCTGTGTTGCCTACAACCTATGTTGTCTACAACCTGTGTTGCCTACAGCCTCTGTTGCCTACAACCTGTGTTGCCTACAACCTGTGTTGCCTACAGCCTCTGTTGCCTACAACCTGTGTTGCCTACAGCCTATGTTGTCTACAACCTATGTTGTCTACAATATGTAATGCCTACAGACTATGTTGTCTACAACCTATGTAGCCTTCAACCTATGTTGTATACAACCTATGTTGCCTACAACCTATGTTGCCTACAACATGTAATGCCTACAGCCTATGTTGCCTACAACCTATATTGTATACAACCTATGTTGCCTACAACCTGTGTTGCCTACAACCTATGTTGCCTACATGTCATGCCTACAGCCTATGTTGCCTACAACCTATATTGCCTACAGCCTGTTTTGTCTACAACCCGTGTTGCCTACAGCCGTTGTTGTCTACAACTAATGTTGCCTACAACCTGTGTTGCCTACAGCCTATGTTGCCCACAACCTATGTCATCTACAAGATGTAATGCCTAAAGCCTCAAAATGAATTGATATTACGCATTTTAATGTTCATAGTTTGATTGTTTCTCAAATTTGGTGACTGACACCAATTGCCGATTGGAGATATTCCAACAGAACGTTTATAAAGTTATTTTAAAAGTGCATTCTTCGTTTTTCTTATTTCATGACTTAAGATTATTAGACTAATCAATATATAGTAATCATGAGAAAGTTTCGTAACACATTAGTGCTGAGAAGATCATTACTACATTAGTACAAGGGTATACAAACTTACATCTTTATAATCGCACGATGTTTGTTTAATATCAGTCTGCAACCCAAGCTGTGCCCCACCACGAAAACAATGACGTAGTACTCACCTGACCTATTACGTATCACACCTGTGAACCTAGTACAACCTACTACGTAGCACACACCTGTACACACCTGACATTCACAATGGCGGAATATTTGATAATTTTTTATCTGAATAGTTTCGTGAATACTGTACATAAATGACAAACGGCTATATCAGGTGAAATTACATTTAATTTCTCAA
This sequence comes from Haliotis cracherodii, assembly GCF_022045235.1. Classification (NCBI taxonomy): domain Eukaryota; kingdom Metazoa; phylum Mollusca; class Gastropoda; order Lepetellida; family Haliotidae; genus Haliotis; species Haliotis cracherodii. Next base: position 3,595,566 of record NW_027266267.1, on the reverse strand, counting down.
TTATTCTCACTTTATACAAATAATAATTGTCTTGACGACATGAATCTTAAACTCAGATTGTTCATCGCTAAAAATGCGATGTAACATGCATATTGTTGAAACACTGAGTCTCGGGAGAAGTGAATTGCCAATTATCTGTAATGTAATCTGTAATATGAGTAATCCATATCAATAACCAGCCCTATCTACAACATGTGTTCTCTACCTGTGTTGTCTACAACCTGTGTTCTCTACAACCTGTGTTGCCTACAACCTGTTTTGCCTAAAGCCTATGTTGTCTACAACCTATGTTGCCTACAGCCTCTGTTGCCTACAACCTGTGTCGTCTACAACCTGTGTTGTCTACAACCTATGTTGCCTACAACCTGTGTTGTCTACAACCTGTGTTGTCTACAACCTCTGTTGCCTACAACCTGTGTTGTCTACAACCTCTGTTGCCTACAACCTCTGTTGCCTACAACCTCTGTTGCCTACAACCTGTGTTCTCTACAACCTGTGTTCTCTACAACCTGTGTTGCCTACAGCCTATGTGACATTTAGACTATGTTGTCTACAACCTATGTTGTCTACAACCGGTGTTGCCTACAACCTGTTTTGCCTACAACCTGTGTTGTCTACAACATATGTTCCCTACAACCTGTGTTTCCTACAACCTGTGTACCCTACAACCTGTGTTCCCTAGAACCTGTGTTCCCTACAGCCTATGTTGTCTACAACCTGTGTTGTCTACAACTTATGTTGCCTACAACCTATGTTCCCTACAGCCTATGTTGTCTACAACCTGTTTTCCCTAAAGCCTATGTTGCCTACAGCATGTGTTCCCTACAGCCTATGTTGCATACAGCATGTGTTCCCTACAGCCTATGTTGCCTACAACCTGTGTTCCCTACAGCCTATGTTGTCTACAACCTATGTTGCCTACAACCTATGTTCCCTACAGCCTATGTTGTCTACAACCTATGTTGCCTACAACCTATGTTCCCTACAGCCTATGTTGTCTACAATCTATGTTGTCTACAGCCTATGTTCCCTACAGCCTATGTTGCCTACAACCTATGTTCCCTACATTCTATGTTCCCTACAACCTATGTTCCCTACAGCCTATGTTGTCTACAACCTGTGTTCCCTACAGCCTATGTTGCCTACAGCATGTGTTCTCTACAGCCTATGTTGTCTACAACCTATGTTGTCTACAACCTATGTTGCCTACAGCCTATGTTCCCTACAGCCTATGTTCCCTACAACCTATGTTCCCTACAGCCTATGTTGTCTACAACCTGTGTTCCCTACAACCTATGTTGTCTACAACCTGTGTTCCCTACAGCCTATGTTGTCTACAACCTGTGTTCCCTACAGCCTATGTTGCTTACAGCATGTGTTCCCTACAGCCTGTGTTGTCTACAACCTGTGTTCCCTACAGCCTATGTTGCCTACAGCATGTGTTCCCTACAGCCTATGTTGTCTACAACCTGTGTTCCCTACAGCCTATGTTGCTTACAGCATGTGTTCCCTACAGCCTATGTTCCCTACAACCTATGTTCCCTACAGCCTATGTTGTCTACAACCTGTGTTCCCTACAGCCTGTGTTGCTTACAACCTATGTTGCCTACAACCTGTGTTCCCTACAGCCTATGTTGCCTACAGCCTATGTTGCCTACAACCTGTGTTCCCTACAGCCTGTGTTGTCTACAACCTGTGTTCCCTACAGCCTATGTTGCCTACAACCTGTGTTCCCTACAGCCTATGTTGCCTACAACCTGTGTTCCCTACAGCCTATGTTCCCTACAGCCTATGTTGCCTACAACCTGTGTTCCCTACAGCCTATGTTGTCTACAACCTGTGTTCCCTACAGCCTATGTTGCCTACAGCCTATGTTCCCTACAGCATGTGTTCCCTACAGCCTATGTTGCCTACAACCTGTGTTGCCTACAACCTGTGTTCCCTACAGCCTATGTTGCCTACAGCCTATGTTGCCTACAACCTGTGTTCCCTACAGCCTATGTTCCCTACAGCCTATGTTGTCTACAACCTGTGTTCCCTACAGCCTGTGTTGCTTACAGCATGTGTTCCCTACAGCCTATGTTCCCTACAACCTATGTTCCCTACAGCCTATGTTGTCTACAACCTGTGTTCCCTACAGCCTGTGTTGCTTACAGCATGTGTTCCCTACAGCCTATGTTGCCTACAACCTGTGTTCCCTACAGCCTATGTTCCCTACAGCCTATGTTGCTTACAGCATGTGTTCCCTACAGCCTATGTTGCCTACAGCCTATGTTGTCTACAACCTGTGTTCCCTACAGCCTATGTTGCTTACAGCATGTGTTCCCTACAGCCTATGTTGCCTACAACCTGTGTTCCCTACAGCCTATGTTGCATACAGCATTTGTTCCCTACAGCCTATGTTGCCTACAACCTGTGTTCCCTACAGCCTATGTTGCCTACAACCTGTGTTCCCTACATTCTATGTTGTCTACAACCTGTGTTCCCTACAGCCTATGTTGTCTACAACCTGTGTTCCCTACAGCCTATGTTGCCTACAGCATGTGTTCCCTACAGCCTATGTTGCTTACAGCATGTGTTCCCTACAGCCTATGTTGCCTACAACCTGTGTTCCCTACAGCCTATGTTGCCTACAGCATGTGTTCCCTACAGCCTATGTTGTCTACAACCTGTGTTCCCTACAGCCTATCTTGTCTACAACCTGTGTTCCCTACAGGCTATGTTGCCTACAGCCTATGTTGCCTAGAGCCTGTGTGGCCTACAGCCTGTGTTGCCTACAGCCTATGTTGTCGACAAACTATGTTGCCTACACCTGCTAGAGGGTTTTAAATAAATTTCAGGTGATACTTCAGGCTGGCAATAAAGATTGATAATCGGAATTATCGTTGATGGGAAGAAAAATAAAAAATTATAGATATGAAAATTGTGTCATCAATATTATCTGACAAACTATTGTGATGAAATAAGTTCAGATTTACCAAAACAGCTCATTAATTAATGTCAATAATGTCCATTGCTGAAGATGTAATCCATGCATAAATGTGCCACCACTCACCAGTGGGGTGAAATATGTTTACTTCCTTAGGATTTTCTTTGAGTATTAGTTGAAAGGTACGGTAAGTTACTTCTCCGATATTTATCACATAATTGATCGAAGTTCAGTTGACGATTATCAATCTCTATGATCTTTATAGACAGCCCTAGCCATGTTGTTTACATTACAATGCCAAAATAAACTCTGCAGGGAAAGAATTTAGTAACATTCCCGATTTATTTCGCACTGAATCACGCGGGCAGTTGATGAAATTTGTGACATCAGGTGACTTGGAATCTCGTTTGTATCCTGACTCCTGAACATATCAGATTAACAGGTGCTCTGCACCCTCATATCACAATGAGGTAATAAAATTATTAAATTTAGTAAATACCTTGTGACGGCTGAAGTTAACGATCGTCTGCATTTTTTAATCCTCCCTCGGTCGTCACATTGGCAGGAGCATCTTTTTCTCGGTTTGTCAGAGCGATGATTCCACAGACCCCTGTGCCATTGCTTAAATATTTCTACATCCAATTATATACACGAGAATATTTGTCCGAAAGTATCTGCGTTGCGCATATCTGACATTCAACAGAAATATTTAAGCAAGAACGCTGGGTTCTGCTGTCTCCTCTGGACCGGAAGACGTCTGCCCGACTCTTGTCCAATAAGACATCGTCATTTGATCACGTGCAAGCACACCGAGAAATCAGAGTGGCTGCACGTGAATCCGTACGTGCTGAATGCGATATTTGGATTGAAATTGCACATAATTGACATAGATTGTAATTTCTTTCCGACACAAATTTTCTGCATTGAAATGAGTTGTAGAAGTTGTAATCTGAGATGTTCGGTATTTTAATTCATGCGTAGGTGTATTCTGAAACAAAAAGCCAGAAAGTACGAACGTCGCCTATGTCTGTTGCCGGTCGAGTACGAGTTGGCCATCAGGGATCTGGACACATTACTTGGATAATTGTTGCTAGTTTACGTTTCCTTTTGTGGACTTGTGTACAAATGTCTACATTTTGTAACGCCAGGCAGACTCCAAACAAACGTGGCGGTTATAGACTGGTTCCCGTTCGATGATTGAAGGTATGAACTGGTTCCACTGTTGATATGCGACGCAAGCTTAGCGCATTCAGAATTTACAGATAGACAGGAGCCAAGTCTTTAGAAGGCAGTGCAAGATCAGCGACATCAATCCGGGAGAGAGTAGCGTCCCTTCGATAAAGGGCAGTTACTCTTGCGGGCGGGCGGGCCTATGGTTACCGCGAAGCCAATAACTGACATTGCAATATGTGTAGGCCATGTTTTTGCCTATGTGGTAGTTACACCATTGTCTAAAAAACTCATTTCAGTTTTAACGATATTGTTACAACACTGTCCGATTATATTTTCGTTTAGATTATTTGTGTTTTACAAAAGTATACAAAATTAATAAAAGTAATTAATTACTTTACACTATTTATTAGTAGTTTATGTTAATCATTCATGAACTTTGTAATAACATAAGTGTAGTAACGTGTGTCGAATAATAGTTGACAGTTTCGCAGTTCTGACTATGGAGTTACGTTCTTATTGTTTTTATTGGTATTGGTAGGTTTAGTATATTGGCAGATGGCGGTGAGACCAATACCTCCATGTGAGACCACGTGGTTCAGCCCCGTGTTGGTTATTATAAGTGTGATATATCTTTCTCACTTTAGTGATTGAGTGAGTGAGTTCGGTTTAACGCCGCTTTTAACAGTATTCCAGTCAGCTTAATGTGGGAGGAAAGCCCGAAGTGATGCAGGTCTCAGACGTTTACCACTTCGGTGAAACCCACGAGCACGGGTATGGTGCTGACAAACCTAGAAACATAATCGGGGGGAACCGGGATTCGAACCCACGATCACAGGTTTCTGGCGTGCCAAAGGGACACAGCGGATCGCGGCGCGTTAGACGACTGGGCCAACCGTGCCCCCTTTCTCACTCTATGCTACATCTACATGTGCATAATCATTTTGCGAAAATTTCTAGCCATTTACCTTTGTTGATAGTGTTTTGTATCTTGTCATAGTATTGTACGATGTTAAGTTACGTTTGGTATGTTCTGAACCAGTGAAGCATTATGAGCAATATCTGTAATCTGCATCTAACCGGGGGCGCGGGGCCCCAGTCGTCTAAGGCGCCGCAATTCGCTGTGCATAGTTGCGCCCCTCGGAAACTCTCTCTCTATTTGACTATTTAGAATTAAAACGCGATGTATCCCGTCCTGTGGGAAGCATAAAGTATGTTCACCCTAATCTTGCCGATACATCGGGCAATGAAATAAGGTTTTCATTCCTGTTCTGAACAGCCTGATGACATAGTAATGAACAGGGCACTCCTGCCGAAATTCAGCCCCTCATAAAGCAAATTTCCATTTCCCCAAAAATCGCGTATACTAAAATTCAGAATGCTAGTCTACAGTTTCACTTACACAATATGACCCGTGAAAATGCCGGGGTAGAATAGGTCTTCAGCAACCCATGCTCGCCATATGAGGGGACTATGCTTGCCGTAAATGGCGACTAACGGGATCGGGTGGTCAAGCTCCCTGACTTGGTTGATACATGTCATCGATCCCAAGTGGATCGATGCTCATGATATTAATCACTGGATTGTCTGGTCCAGACTCGACTATTTACAGACCGCCGTCATATAGCTGGAAAATTGATGAGTGGGGCGTTAAAAAACCAACCAACCAACCAACTTACACAACATATCTTTTGTTAACAAATAAGTATCAAGTCTGCGACTGTGTCTGGAGTCTAGCTGGGAGATCTGATGGTATTTCTGTTCAGGTGACTGCAATGCAGGTTCAATCCCTGGCACTGCCAAATATTACCTTTCTCTATGTAAAGTTACCCGTCATTGCTCCTTCACGTCATGCACACGAAATAATTATTTCACCTTGGTGCACTCAAGTGGACGACATGGACGACAAGGACGACAAGGACGACGTGGACGACAAGGACGACATGAACGACATGGACGGCAAGGACGACAGGGACGACATGGACGACATGAACGACAAAGACGACATGGACGAAAAGGACGACATAAACGACATGGACGACAAGGAGGACATGAACGACAAGGACGACAAGGACGACAAGGACGACATGGACGACAAGGACGACATGAACGACAAGGACGACATGAACGACAAGGACGACAAGGACGACATGAACGACATGGACGACAAGGACGACAACGACGACATGAACGACATGGACGACAAGGACGACATGAACGACAAGGACAACAAGGACGACATGGACGACAAGAACGACATGGACGACAAAGACAATATGGACGACAAGGACGACAAAGACGACATGGACGACAAGGACGACATTGACGGCAAGCAAGACATGAACGACATGGACGACATGGACGATATGGACGACATGAATGACATGGACGATATGGACGATAAGAACGACAAGGACGACATGGACGACAAAGACGACATGGACGACAAGGACGACATGAACGATAAGGACGACAAGAACGACATGGACGACAAGGACGACATGAACGACAAGGACGACAAGAACGACATGGACGACATGGACGAAAAGGACGACATGAAAGACATGATCGACAAGGACGACAAGAACGACATGGACGACATGGACGACAAAGACGACATGGACAACAAGGACGACATGAACGACAAGGACGACAAGAACGACATGGACGACAAGGACGACAGGGACGACAAAGACGACATGGACATCAAGAACGACATGAACGACAAGGACGACAAGGACGACATGGACGACAAGAACGACAAGGCACTGGAATAAGAACAGAAGTGTTCGGGAGACCTCCGCTGTTATCACAATGTATTTGAATGAGTGGCCCGGAACATAGTTTCACAGAGGTTATGGATATGCATATATTTATTACCCTTTTATCAATTCTTCAGATCATTTGCTTTAATAAGTTATACGCCAGTAGTGTGTAGTTATACACGGCGTAGCGTATTGTTCATGATATCAATCACTGTTTTTTCTGGTTCAGACTATTCACAGGCCCCGTGATATTGCTGGAATATTGCTGATTGCGGCATTAAACAGCACTGAGCGGTACACTTGAGCAGCGACCTGAGCAGAGACAGTAGCCGGTTCAAGAAGTGTATGTTTCAAAACGTAATAATCAAGTTTTATTCAAAGACAAATCAGTACAACTTCAACATTATTTCAACTATTTCACGTCAGCTTTTTATAACCCGTGAAGATCCGGGGTAGAATAGGTCTTCAGCAACCCATGCTTGCCTTAAAAGGCGGCTAACGGGATCGTGTTGATGCATGTCATCGTATGAAATTAGGTGGATCGGTGCTCATGATATCAATCACTGGATTGTCCAGACTCGATTATTTACACTGACGTCGTGTAGCTGAAATATTGCTGATTACGGCGTTAAACAACAAACAAACAAACAAAACAAACAAACAAATGGTATCTCAGCTTATTGTGTGAGGATGGAGGTGTTTGAGGCTGTAGATGTTTCCCACTTTGGCGATGCCCACGACCACGGTGTTGGTCCAGACAAACCAAGGACCAGAATCAGAATCAGAGTGGACAGTAATGCTCGAACTACCAGTTGTGGCACACCCACCAAATGTTGAGCCAAGGAGGTAATTGTATCCACCAGCTGTACCCATCCCTATCAGTCGAGTAGGAACCTTTTACACCCCCGTAGTTTTGTACTATTGGCGAGCTATTCGAAAAGACATAACTAAGTCGGGAGTATATGCGTATTGTTGTTGTTTTTTTTTCTCACTTGGGCAAACTTTATTTATCTTGGGTTACATTTTAAATGTCAGTTTGGATCCGTTCCGCTCAAGACAAATTTCCAGCGGGCTGGAAACAGTCAGACCCCCTGTAGATGATACGTGTGGCACTGGTGTTCCGGCAGTAGATAAGGGTGCCATGGAGGGTATTGTCATGGTAGTCATCACCTTTTAATTTGTTTACCTCCGTTATGAAGGCGATAAACATTTGGTTTAACTCGCAGTCAGACGCTTGTAAAAGATACTTGTCTACTTCTTGTCCATTCCATTTTCTTGCTGTGTACCAAGTAGACAGTAACCGAAGGGCCCAGTCACATTTTTAAAAAGTATTTTTACTTTCAGCAGATCTTTCCAAATCTTGCAATTCAAGTGAAGAGAGTGGCCTACCGAAACGGCGCGATACCGGACTTACGGGGGGTGGAGGGTGAGTTTCAGCTTTTTCTCGTGCAATCTCCACAGTATTAAATCCTTGACTGTAGGGAATAATTTCATCATCAGATGAAGTGCCGAGTTCTATGTGGAAATTGCCAGTGGATGTTTCACCGAGTGGAGAAAAAAAGCTTCAGTTCCTCATCAGGGCGATTACATTATTCGGTCATAGATTTACTTGTACCAACATTGCCGTCATCATCGTACGCGGGAGAGTTGTTTAATAAATTCTCAAAGTCACTGTTTCTATCTTGTGTATCAAAGTTTTGCGAAAACTTACTCCGGGTCAAAAATCCGATTGTCAATCCATTTGGTTGTGTCGAACGAAATGCACGCACACAACTAATGACATGCAACTGAAACCGGTTTCGCATGATTCTGGTGTGTTCGAGTGAACTGCACGCGCCATTCGCGACCAACTCGTGTTATTCCGGGACAAGCCGAATAGCGACTCGTGCCCCGCTCATGGACATTTTTGCGACCGGGTTCCGTCTCAGCGCAAACGGGCATACCTAAAACAATTGTCAACTCGTTGCGTAATGGTTCACTTACATTTCACCATATATTATATATATTTCAGATGCAATTTAAAGCACATCGGGACATGCGGAATTATACAGTATGATTGAACACATTTAACTGTGTCTTTGGTATATTTTTAGATCCAAGACATATGTAAAATAAAAAAAATACTTCTGAGGGATTCTTTGACGAAGAACTTGAAATCATACGCGCATTCTGATTGGTTTGTCGTATTTTCGCGCAAAACATTCATCTTTGGAGACGCGTCTTCTTGCAGGTTACGGAAAGGGGCGAGTGGCGACGAATGTGCACGCACACATCTAATGACGTTCAGCTGTTACCGGTTTCTGTTCTCGGTTACCTAATTGTCTGATACTATAGGATTCAAACTTGCAAAAGCTATAAAAAGTATTTTGAGTTTGTTTTTAGTTGAGGTGTATATACTATTTGAACGCATAATAGATTTTTAAGGGACGTAGCATTCCAATGAAACTAAAGCCGCGACGCGCCTCAGACCAAACCCCGTGCACAAGAATTAACGCGTCTTCGGAGTTTATTCTTTACATAAATTTACGTCAAACTTTTTTGATTACCACATGACCTCTACTGAAGATTTCAACTAAAGTTGTTTCATAGAGCATTATCTCTCTCACTGTGAAGCACTTGAGGTGGAGAGGCGTTGCTTCGGTTGAGTCAGTCGTGAAAGAGTTGTCTCCCCTCATCAAACTTCATTAGCGTGCCTTCAACCAGGAGTACTTTCAGTGACATTTTCCCCAAGAAGTTTGAGAGTGATAGTATTCAGTAAATAGTGGAAACAACTGAATGTCAGTTACTCCTGTCGAATCCTTTGAAATGATGTGATCACTGTTGTGTTCTCATTATAGAGGTGAATGCATAAAGATTCCAGGACAATCTTCTCGGTTTTATTACACGACACAGAGAGACAGAGACAGGGAGAAAGAGAAAAGAGCGGATTCCCCCGGTATTACGTCATTACAATCTAACAAAAGTTGTATTAGGGAAAACACGTCGTGAATAATTAATGTGTCATACAGTATGCTAAGTACTTATAGCATAGTATAGTTCTGTACACTATGAGTGAGTGAGTGAGTGAGTTGGGTTTAACGCCACTTTTAACAGTATTACAGTTATATCGCGGCGTGTCAGCTTAATGTGGGAGGAAAGCCCGAAGTGATGCAGGTCTCAGACGTTTACCACTTCGGTGAAACCCACGAGCACGGGTATGGTGCTGACAAACCTAGAAACATAATCGGGGCGAACCGGGATTCGAACCCACAATCATAGGTTTCTGGCGTGCCCAAGGGACGCAACTCTGCACAGCGAATCGCGGCGCCTGGGCCACCCGTACCCTCCTGTACACTATGATATAGCATCTTGCAGAGTGGTACAGTGTAGTACTATTTAATATGGTATTGTATAGTATAGTACTTATAGCATAGTATAGTTCTGTACACTCTAGATATAGCATCTTGCAGAGTGGTACGGTGTAGTACTATTTAATATGGTATTGTATAGTATAGTACTTATAGCATAGTATAGTTCTGTACACTACGATATAGCATCTTGCAGAGTGGTACAGTGTAGTACTATTTAATATGGTATTGTATAGTATAGTCCTTATAGCATAGTATAGTTCTGTACACTATGATATAGCATCTTGCAGAGTGGTACGGTGTAGTACTATTTAATATGGTATTGTATAGTATAGTACTTATAGCATAGTATAGTTCTGTACACTATGATATAGCATCTTGCAGAGTGGTACAGTGTAGTACTATTTAATATGGTATTGTATAGTATAGTACTTATAGCATAGTATAGTTCTGTACACTATGATATAGCATCTTGCAGAGTGGTACAGTGTAGTACTACTTAATATGGTATTGTATAGTATAGTACTTATAGCATAGTATAGTTCTGTACACTATGATATAGCATCTTGCAGAGTGGTACAGTGTAGTACTATTTAATATGGTATTGTATAGTATAGTACTTATAGCATAGTATAGTTCTGTACACTATGATATAGCATGTTGCAGAGTGGTACAGTGTAGTACTATTTAATATGGTATTGTATAGTATAGTACTTATAGCATAGTATAGTTCTGTACACTATGATATAGCATCTTGCAGAGTGGTACAGTGTAGTACTATTTAATATGGTATTGTATAGTATAGTACTTATAGCATAGTATAGTTCTGTACACTATGATATAGCATCTTGCAGAGTGGTACGGTGTAGTACTATTTAATGTGGTATTGTATAGTATAGTACTTATAGCATAGTATAGTTCTGTACACTATGATATAGCATCTTGCAGAGTGGTACAGTGTAGTACTATTTAATATGGTATTGTATAGTATAGTACTTATAGCATAGTATAGTTCTGTACACTATGATATAGCATCTTGCAGAGTGGTACAGTGTAGTACTATTTAATATGGTATTGTATAGTGTAGTACTTATAGCATAGTATAGTTCTGTACACTATAATATAGCATCTTGCAGAGTGGTACGGTGTAGTACTATTTAATATGGTATTGTATAGTATAGTACTTATAGCATAGTATAGTTGTGTACACTATAATGTAGCATCTTGCAGAGTGGTACAGTGTAGTACTATGTAATGTGGTATTGTATAGTATAGTACTTATAGCATAGTATAGTTCTGTACACTATAATATAGCATCTTGCAGAGTGGTACATTGTAGTACTATTTAATATGGTATTGTATAGTATAGTACTTATAGCATAGTATAGTTCTGTACACTATGATATAGCATCTTGCAGAGTGGTACAGTGTAGTACTATTTAATATGGTATTGTATAGTATAGTACTTATAGCATAGTATAGTTGTGTACACTATGATATAGCATCTTGCAGAGTGGTACAGTGTAGTACTATTTGATATGATATTGTATAGTATAGTACTTATAGCATAGTATAGTTCTTTACTCTATAATATAACATCTTGAAGTGTCGTACAGTGTGGTACTATTTCATATTCAATGATAGAAAGTAGTGATATGCGAGGGATTTTTATTGGAGAGGAGTTTATGGACATATTACTTTTACTATATGCAGATGATTTGTGTATTTTTGATGACACAGTAATAGGTCTGCAAAGAAAAATTGATATTTTATCCAATTTTTGTAAAATGTGGGGACTTGAAATTAACATGTCTAAAACCGATATTTTGGTTTTCAGAAGAGGTGGTACTTTAAGGTATGATGAACGATGTTTTTTGAATGATAAACGTATCAATGTTAGTACTTACTATAGTTATCTGGGTGTTCTGTTTTCAAATAGATTGTCTTGGACTAAATGCATTGATACACTCAAGATAAAAGCCAGTAAGGCTTTGTTTGCCATTAAACAATTGCAATTTCACTTTGTAAATATGCCAGTTAACATTTTATTTAAATTGTTTGATATTAAGATAAAGCCCATTCTTCTTTATGGTGCTGAGATCTGGGGCTGCAAAGGTAGTCAAATTGTCGAAACTTTTCATACTAAGTTTTGTAAATTTGTTTTAGGAGTTGGTAAATATGTATCAAGTACGGCAATATTAGCTGAATGTGGAAGAAATGGTTTGCATGTGGATTAGCATATGAAGTGTGTTAAATACTGGTGTAAACTGATTAGAATGAATGATGAAAGATATCCCCGACAGTGTTATTTGTTAATGAAGAAGCTGGATGAATGTGGTAGAATTACTTGGGCAACTCATGTTAAATATTTACTCGACATATATGGATTTGGGAATGTGTGGTACGAACAGAATATTGGTGATGTTAAGTGTTTCTTGCAGCTGTTTAGACAACGTTTGTTGCATTGTAACAGAGTATACAGATGAAAATTTATGAGTCTCGTAAATTAAGGTATTATTCACATGTCAAGATGTTATTGGATATGGAATATTATGTTACAGCTTTCAGAAATAGAGACCATAGACGTATGATGTGCCTTTTGCGATTAAGTGAATTGCCTATACGGAGTAATCTGGGCAGAAGAGAGGATATTGATTATTCACAACGCTTTTGTCGGCTATGTAACAATGGCTGTATTGAGGACGAAGTCCATTTTGTGTTTGTCTGCCCGTTTTACGCAACATTAAGACAAAAGTATATTCCAGTAAGATTCTATAACAATCCATGTATTCAGACTTTTAGTAATCTCTTAAATGGCCAAAATGACTGTATACTCAGAAATGTAGCTAAGTATGTGAAGGAAGCCCTATTATTACGTACCAAGTCGTAATATTCTACCCTTAAGATTGTTTGCAATGTAAATTGTCTCAATTGTATATTACTATATATAACTGAAATGTACATGGGCCTATGGCCTCCCATACATGAATAAACACACGTTACTATTTAATATGATATTGTATAGTATAGTACTTATAGCATAGTATAGTTCTGTACTCTATAATACAGCATCTTGAAGTGTCGTACAGCGTGGTACTATTTAATATGGTATTGTATAGTATAGTACTTATAGTATAGTGTAGAGTAGTGTAGTATTGCGTGGCGTGGCGTGGCGTGGCGTGGCGTGGCGTGGCGTGGCGTGGCGTTGCGTGGCATGAATTGTAAGACTGCACTACTTTAACTACTGCTGATACAATACAAGAAACAGAGATATAGATATCGATGAGATAGAAAATATATGTATCAAACATGTATCAAACTATAAGATAGTGACTACCCGAGAACAGTACACCAAGCACCAGCACATACGAATTTGCATACTAGCATCAAAGTATATGCATACGCATAGTGCCCTATCGCAATGTAGAGTTATGGTATAAAAACTCTTAGTATCTTCAATAAAAAAAACACGGAAAAGGAAACTAGCAACTCTTCTTACTCAGAAAGCAGTCGAGTGACATTTCACATAGAACATTCATCAAGCGACCGGTTTTATAAATGATTTCAATCCCTGTCATCATTGGAACAATTATATTGACATCTTGTAAGTTCGCCCAATACCAGTATACAACACTGGCCAGATTGAACGTTTTCTGTATCACTCCAACAGGGAACTCTCTTAGAAGGCGACCATCGTGATCAAGAGGAAATAGTATCTCATTTCTTTGAATGTTTCAACATGCAGACATCCCTGATAGGAGATTGTTTGGCCGCTATTTGTGTCGTTGTTCACAGGATAATACCAAGACTTCAGGGATTGTGATACCAGCCATGGACAATATGTCCAGACATTAGTCACTCAGACAGTGGACATGTTGTAGTCAGTACTTTATCATATTCATGATTACAAAGCAAATACATTCAGAGTGAGTGAGTGGGTATATTCCAGCAATATCACGGCGGGGGACACCAGAAAGGGCTTCACACATTGTACCCATGTCGGGAATCGAACCCGGGTCTTCGGCGTGACGAGCGATCTAGGCTACCCGCCCGCCCCAAATGCATTCTGAATGATCAAGTTTGCCCGACCTATCCCAACTCTCTTGTCCTACGGTGACATGTTTACTGATATCACGTGACATATATAGACATTTCGTTCTATCCGGGTTGGCGTTACATGGAATAGTTAACATTCAAATGCAGCTAAATTGTCGTGTGCTTTTTTTTGACAATTTAACTTGCCATCTTAGCCTCTTAAGTATGGCAATCGTTCGAACCCACAGCACAAGTATTTTCAGGACGTCGGGGGCGGTCGGGTAGCCTAGTGGTTAAGGCTTTCGCTAATCACGCCGAAGACCTGGGTTCGGGTCCCGACATGGGTACAATGTGTGAAGCCCATTTCTGGTGTCCCCCGCCGTGATATTGCTTGAATATTGCTAAAAGCGGCGTAAAAACAAACTCACTCACTCATCCAGGACGTCGAGTTTCAAATTATGAGATTTGTTTTCATTCAAAACACCCGTGGAAGTTTTGTTTTCCCGCCGATTAGTTTTCTAGTCAACAACTGATCTTTCTATCTACTTATCTCATTCAGCGTTACTTTCACAACTGCGTCTGTTACTAAGGTTTTCATGGATATCTGGTATTAGGTTGGGCAATCTAATTCTATTCAAAATAGAGATGTTCATATTTTACGCATTGTATGTATTGTAAGTATATATTCTTTGTATTCCAGCGCCAGCAGTTGCAGGACTTTTGACAGTACAGGCTGGGCAACACAAGAAAATTACGCTGTCATCAAGTGCTATGAAGAAAGGTGAAAAGTGTTTCAAGGAACACAGATTCAGAACAAAACTGCCGTGTCCATCTTTGCAGGGGAATTAAACAACAAAAATGTTATACAATTTGACGACAGATTCAAGGGTAGGTTACGTGTCTGGACGGCCACGAGCTTTCATGCTGACGAACATAACAGGGGCTGACGCTGGAGTATACTCATGTCGGACTGATGGAGGAGGTCAAGTACCAGGAAGCGAGAACCTCCTGGTTGTTGTCAGTACGTCAAGTCTTTTCCATTTATTATTCCGCTGTAAGATTGATTATTTGCGAGCGTATGTTCAAAATATGTTACCAGTACCTCATTCCTGTCTTGAATGCCAATGAATGAGAAAAGGGTTTTAATTTATTTCCACTTTTCTTGAAAATTAGAAATACCGAGGGGAAAAATAGACAGAGTTGTCTCCCCGGACACCGCTTCACTTCCGGCGCCTTTATTCGAAACGAAACGTGACAGATGATGATGAATAAGTGACACATTTTTATGAATAACAAACATTATATTCCTTGTATCGATGTTTAAGGGTCCATTCATCGGATGAACCGGGTTACCGTGTTAGGTATTTACTGACTGACTTAGGGGCGGTCGGGTAGCCTAGTGGTTAAAGCGTTCGCTCGTCACGCCGAAGACCCGGGTTCGATTCCCGACATGGGTACAATGTGTAAAGCCCATTTCTGGTGTCCCCCGCCGTGATATTGCTGGAATATTGCTAAAAGCGGCGTAAAACCATACTCACTCACTCACTCACTCACTCACTGATTGACTTAGACTTTGAGTTGTCATTGGAGTATGAACCTACATGTACATAAAGGTAGGGCCTAACTGTATGCAAGTCGGAAAAGGTCTCTTAATAATAACTGCTTCCATAAGTCAGCCACTTTGACCACGTGGATGTCAAGCCTTGGCCAAAACCCGAACATGAATCCAATTGAACATTTGTGGGACTATTTGGACAAACGTGTATGACGGCGTCAGAATCAGCCTCAGAACATCCGGTAACTTGAGACTGTCTTGTTTGCGGAATGGAATAACATTCCACAACAAGAAATCCAGACTTTGGTGGCGTCAATGAGACGCCGATGCAGAGCTCTGGTTGATGCAGACGGTGGCCAAATACGGTTTTGATAATGTGGCTTTCTGTTGTGATACCACTTCCACAGTAACGCCAGCTACATCGTTCTACGGATGTTTCAGTGACTGATTTCAGTTGTGACACCACTTCCACAGTAACACCAGCCACATCGTTCTACGGATGTTTCAGTGACTGCTTTCAGTTGTGATACCACTTCCACAGTAACACCAGCCACATCGTTCTACGGATGTTTCCGTGACTGCTTTCAGTTGTGATACCCCTTCCACAGTAACGCCAGCCACATCGTTCTACGGATGTTTCATGGACTGATTGCTGATTATATCTACTTACAAGGCAGTGCATGTTATGGAATATTATAGTTTACATCATTACGACAATGTAAGCTATTTTTGGTTAAAATAAAGTCCGACGTTTCTTTTTTTGTGGTTATCATGTATAGTAAGGGGTGTGGTTTGGCTAAAGTCAATGAAGCCAGACATCATCTTTTTGCAACTGGTAAAAGAACTCTTGAGAATATACCACCCACTCAGGCAGCCTCGTTTGAACACATAAAAAGGGCACTTCTTCAGGCAAGCTTTTACTGGAATCAAGCAGCCTCAGTTCACCAGGAAATCCCGGACTTTAGTGAATGGGGGTGTCAAAAGGAAGACGGTGGTATCACCATAACGGACACATCTCGAGGATGCCAGTAAAGCACGTTCTCCCCTTTTCATTGCGGTTGTGAAAGGTCTTGCACCGGAAACTGTAAATGCAGTAGAGCTGGAGTCCGCTGCACGGGGTTATGCAAATGTGAAGGTAAAATGACCATAAAAAAATATATTTGGTTTGAATAAAATATGTTTTCAACCACGAAATTGGCCAAAACGCACTTCTACATCAAAACAAAGCTCACATTTGGAAGTCTTGAGGTCTAAAACCTATAAACAAGCCTTAATACATGATCCTATGACTCTTGGTTTTGAAGTTAGGACAAAATCAAATAGGGACTGGCGGCCATCTTGGATTTTGCCAACATGGCCGCCCCAGTGAGCGTCGGCTTTGGCGCCCTCCAAAAATGGATTTAGTATGTTCTGGTCTACATCTATGCCAAATTTGGTGCTTGTAGACACATCTGCACAATATTCCCCTAAGGTCCTGGACTATGATCGAGTGAGTGAGGTTTAACGCCACTGTATATATCAGGTCTATCAAGCTTCAGATTATGAAGGACATAGTTAGAACACTCCAGTTACCGGAAACAGATAGGTACAGTCAACTCCGCCATCCATTTCTTATTTGTCAAATCGTTCAGTACAGACCAGCGTCATATACCTGGAATATGGCCGAGTTGCATGTTATTAACAACAAACTAACAGAACGTTTTGAGGTCAAAGGTGCTACATCACACCGTGGGTTACGTACAAGACCGGTGATCAATTATTCAATCGTGACTTATCTTTATAGAGTGCATAAGTGAGTTGGTTTAGATACATCTCTGAACAGTAGTGCCAGAATGACGTGGGAGGGAACAAGTCCTAATGCTGTGGATTCTTTTCTTTCAAGACACTTCAGATGTGTATCGCCTTTTCACCTCAGCGACAATGAAATAAGGAGTGAGTGAGTAAGTGAGTATGGTTTTACGACGCTTTTAGCAATATTCCAGCAATATCACGGCAGGGAACACCAGGAATGGGCTTCACACATTGTATCCATGTCGGGAATCGAACCTGGGTCTTTGGCGTGACGAGCGAACGCTTTAACCACTCTGCTACCCGACCGCCCCCATGACATAAGGAATGAGGTTTCGATTCTGTTGTTGCTAGACATCGTTCTTGGGCCCAAACCGTTCGCAATTGTAAGTAGTAGTTGAAAGTGTTCAGTTGCTTATATTATTTACACGATATATGACTTTTCCATTGGACGAGAGGTAGGACACAATACCGCGAAAGTGTTTTGACGTTCATACGTTTTTCACGAGACTGTGACATGAAATGACGTAAACACTGACGGACTACTTCCATATTCCTGGGGAAACCCCTGGAAATTCCCCAGCACGAATACTTACAGAAGTGTTCTTTCTGAACATTTGGACCCTTTAATCTTGAAGCGTTTCAGTATACATTGAGAAACGTCAGAGAGTGCATGATTGTTCACGAATATCCTCGCTTCGACCCTTCCTAATGAGCAAGATGAAGAAATGCACATCCAAACTATCGTAGTATCCACTCGGTCCGTGTCTAGGCTGACAGTGAGAGTCTACAGCAAACTATGAATTTACCTTAGTGTCTATGACACATCTTTATTCACCTTTCAATGATCAGCCAGTCGATCAATGATGACTAAAACATGTAACCGCCTCGGGTTCATTAACAACTTCCGAAATCTCTCCCGTCACGTTTATCGTGTCGGCCATTATGACGTCTCGTACTTGATGTAAATGCACTACGATGCGCCGTCACTGTGACTGACTAACTGAGGTAATTCTTAACAGACCTTTCTCATTTATAGAGGATATTATTTGAGTACATTTGTTAACAGAAAGTTGTCCCTGTTGAGCATGTTGGGCATATATAAGCTCATGTCACCTCTCGTTTTGATGAACTATTTTATTCCGCGATACAGCTGGTTGTTATAAGGCTGTCAGTGTAAACATGAAAAATAACTGAGTATAGATCAAGGTCTACGTCCTTTGAGGTAAAAATAGTGATATAAAACTCCGACCTTCATACAAAGTCAAAGTCAATTCTTAAATGACATAAAAACTTCCCTGTTCTGAAAAAAACGAAGCGACATTATAAACGTCCATACCATATATTCAGAGCCATTTCAGTGGGAAACAAGCAAG
Organism: Haliotis cracherodii; assembly: GCF_022045235.1. Classification (NCBI taxonomy): domain Eukaryota; kingdom Metazoa; phylum Mollusca; class Gastropoda; order Lepetellida; family Haliotidae; genus Haliotis; species Haliotis cracherodii. Next base: position 3,576,601 of record NW_027266267.1, on the reverse strand, counting down.
TGCGTTTGATACATTGGCCATTTTGCTTTGACGTCCGCCTAACGGGAAGTAATATATTATAACCGGAAGTAACCTATTTGAAATTCATTTCAGTTGGCATTTTTTTGTCTGAGTGAGCCAAATAAGAGGTCTTGATTTCGTAATGGTTATAACTGAACTGAAGACATGGTGAGTTTGATTCAGTCATGTATCCCCGACTAATCAAGTAAATTAATATGTCACGTGGAGTCATTACTGCTGGTATCTATGTGCTCCATTTTGTTTTTTGAGATTTACGTCAGCAGGAAGTTATGCCAACAAGGGACAACAACCAGGAAATGTTTAGATTTTGTGAATTCTGTTTCATAAAACTGCTTTTAATTGCAGCTTGGTAGAAATATCTGACATGATGTAAATTCCCTTATCATGACTCATGTATTGACCAGACAGTGTTTATAACAAACATACAAGTCAGTGGTTAAGCATAATGGTGCTTATGACGTCACAATTGATCCTGTTCGCATTTCGATTTATCCTATTGAGAGTCCGGTGGCGAGCTCATATCCAAATGTCACAAATGAGCAGAAAATCTGATTCATATGCATAAAGAAACAGATACGCAAGAAGGGGAGCACAACTGGTGCCAATGGGGATGCCTACTTCTTGCCTAAATGTCTTACCCCCAAATGTTACGTAGCTGCTATCAATGAGGAACTCCAGAATTTCACATATTGTTTTCTCTGTAAACTTCAGATGGCATTTGCTTGATTTGTCACAAATCGTCCTGCACCTCTGAATATAGATACGTAACTCTATTTGCTGGTCACCACGTTTCGAAACAAGAGCCCCGTGTATCAAGGAATGAGGTTTTTCATGTGGGATAGTGGTGAACAAGGTTAAAAAATCAAATGTTTTGACAGGATGGAACTAGGTTCTTTTCTGAGATTGCAAATTCTTTGAGTTTTTTAGAATCCACATAACATTCATTCCACTTGTCTCAAATACTGTCTGTGAATACCAAAGAAAGCCTTTCCTTGATTGTATTAAGAATTACGGTTAGTCTACAACTAGAAACATATAAACAAGCCTAAAGCCAGACAAAGATTAGTTAGATTTGGGGAAGACTTTGATGTTTTAGATCCCTGGAGAAATTTTAATCCATCAGAAAAACGATTTACTTGGCGCCAACCTACCCCATTGAAACAAGGTCGATTAAATTAATTTATAATATCCCAAAATTTACAACATTCTGTTGTGGAATGTGAAATAGAACCTAGTTTTGGACGAAGTACCACTTGCTGTAAAATCCTTAAACGAGATGCACATAGGGCCTGGCCTGTATCGCTCACCTGGATATTTACGCAATCATGCCAAAATTTACATTTGCATTGTATATGTATTTAATACTGCAAATATTTCGTAATTTTGACTCTGTCAGCACGTAAAATAACCGTTTCCATGTAATGATCCAGGATAAATCATATAAAGGGTATTATTCTTTTCATAACAAACAAATGTATACAATGTATCTGTTTATTATAGGGTGGGGATAATATCGATTTGCATGTTTTACTCCTTTGGGAGTGGCGGACAGATGAACAGAAGGGCCAGACCTGGTAGCATATGTGCATTTCTCTCATTATACTCTCAGTTGTACATACGGTTATACGGTGGGGATCTTAACTGTGTCCAAGTTATAAACTCTTTTTGCGCCGCCTCTCAGTCCCCGGGGGTGGGGTTAAGCCATTTCTCCAATTTGAATGCCCTCCATTTAAAGCAATATAGCCAAATTACTCCTATGTCGACCCTCCCCTCCGCCCCTTGGGGGTGATCAGCCCTTCCATTTGTAAAATTTTGAATTCTCCCCATCGGAGAATGCTTCCCAAAATATATGGTTGATATCTATCTATTTGTTCGAGAGAGGAAGTCGTTTAAAATAATAACGCCAAATTACTCCTATTTGTCCACGACCCTAAGCCCCTTGGGGGGTCAGGCCCAATATTTGTACAATTTTGAATATCCACCACCTAGGGATGCTTCCAAGTAAATATGGTTGATATCTATCTCTTAGTTCCAGAGAAGAAGTCGTTTAAAGCAATATAGCCAAATTACCCACCACCCAGGGATGCTTCCAGTCAAATTTCGTTAATTTAAAATAAGTGGTTCAGAAGAAGTCGTTTGAATAAATTGTTGACGTACGGACAACGGACGGACGACGGAAGACGGACGGACGCCACGGTCTGGCATAAGCTCACATTGATCCTTCAGACCCGGTGAGCTAAAATGAGAAAATTCATGGCAAGGATGGATTTAGATGGAGAGCTTCCAGTTACCATCATTGGTGCTAATGATCAATTTCGAAAAGGCCTTTCATACTGTCGAATGGGAATTTATGGACAAGACGTTAGCTTTCTTTAACTTTGGACCATCTATTCGTTAAAGGATAAGAACATCTTACAACGAATGGAATCTTGTGTCTTGATAAATGGCTTCGGCTTCGAAATCATTCGTGTTTCCAGGGGCTGTTCCTACATTTTGTCGAAAATATGCAAATATGATAAGTAATAAAGATATTAAATGTAAAAATTTATTAACAGTGTTACGTGTCGATTCCCAAACTGAAACAATATGCTAACCCGGAAATATGTACGTAAAACTGAGTGTGAAACCAACACACAACCAACAAGTGGTATACAATCAACAACTGTATAATATAACAAAGTTCACTAAGTTTACAAATTACTGCATAGCAATTACAATGTCAATACATAATGTAGAGGTAGTTCAATATTGAGTGAGTGAGTAGGGTTTTGCGCCGCTTGTAGCATTATTTCAGCAAAATCACGGCGGGAGTACAATATAGTATGGCTAAATATAATATGATGGCAGTGATCAGTATCAAATACACAAATGCGGTAGTATAAATATAAATATACTATATAGTCCAGGACCTTAGGGGAATATTGTGCAGATGTGTCTACAAGCACCAAATTTGGCATAGATGTAGACCAGAACATACTAAATCCATTTTTGGAGGGCGCCAAAGCCGACGCTCACTGGGGCGGCCATGTTGGCAAAATCCAAGATGGCCGCCAGTCCCTATTTGATTTTGTCCTAACTTCATAACCAAGAGTCATAATGACTCCCTAAGGGCCTGGACTATCACTCACTCACCCTACTCATAGAAATGATTCAGTTTAAAGAGCTTAGTAATACCACTGAAGTATTTACTCGACCTTTTGCAATCTCAGAAAATAACCATTAAGTTCCATTCTGTCCCTATGACAAACTGTATTCATGAAAAACTTCCTTCCTTGATCCATGGGGCTTTTGTTACAAAAAGTGGTGAACACAGATACAGTTACGTATCTATCTTCAGAGGTTCAGGTTGGTTGGTTGGTTTGTTGTTTAACGCCGCACTCAGCAATATTGCAGCTATATGACGGCGGTCTGTAAAAATAGAGCCTGGACCAGACAATCCAGAGATTCATATCATGAGCATCGATCCACGCAATTGGGATTGGTGACATGCATCAATCAAGTCAGCGAGCCTGACCAACCGATCCCGTTAGTCGCCTTTTACGACAAGCATGGGCTGCTAAAGACCTATTCTACCCCGGATCTTCACGGGTAGATATACCTTGTCCTGAGGTTCAGGATAATTTGTCAAAAAAGAAAGCAAATGCTTACAAGTAAAGGGAAACGTTTAAATAAAAGCGACCAAACCCTTTTTTAAGACCAGAGTCGCTTGTACGATTCCGACTATATCATGAGCATGTGTTTTTGAATCACTGTCAAATAGTGATGATACCAGGTGTTCGCGAACAGGCGTGTCCTGTCCCATTTGTGGCACCATCATAAAACCATGCAAAGCCAAGTCAATTTTTCACCTGAAAAAACACGGGAACATATGGTACAAGTCAAAATAGGAATTTGCTTCGGACATATCAGTGATGCTTCGAATTTGGAAATGTCCTCAATATGTCTACGATAACAAAGGTTTCCTATGGCTTTGAATGTTGTCACCTTGATCAAACAACTTCTGAGCAAGAGTTGTATGACGCTCTTTGGAATCTTGGTAGAAAGAGCATGGTCGTTAGTATCTTAAAAGTTGTAAAATGTAACGCCAATGGCTGATTGTTTGCTTCACACAATATCAGACAGTTAAATGTTTATTCAATAATTTTGACATATGATTTGTGATAGATTAAATTTCGATACCGGACGAGCCGCCAATTTCTGCTACGAATCGATTCCCCAATTGAAACAATGTGTTAATACAGAGATCTGTACGTAAATGAACCGCGTGAAACCAAAAAACAACCAACAAATGAATTACAGGACTTACACATTTTAAGTTTACAAATCAATACAAATTACTGCAATTACATCGGCAGTACACAATACAGTGGTAGTGCTATATTTAATGGCAATAAATAATATGATTGCAGTGGTCAGTATCCAATAAAACAATACAGTGGTGATAGCAAAAGTCAGTGATAATAATATATATTCACCCAGCGACGACAGCGGTAAACTTTCCGATATGGGCTGGGCAGGGGATCAGGGATGATGAGCGATCCTCACATGAAGATCAAGCGATCCTGGTACCGAAGCTGTGATGAAATGTGTGAGAGATACGTAAACCCTCCTGTACTATATACTAGTATATACAGCCTAACAAGCTACTGGAAGTTTCCATACCGTGCCCTCACCAGTGAAGCAGCAATAGAACATTACAGAACTTTCCACATGTTTCTATACGATACTATCACCGTCGGCGGTTTATACACCACACTAGCATCTAAATATTGTAACTTCCTTACGACTGGTCATTGGCCAAACACAATGCAATGAGCGCCTACCGAATCTCAACCAAAACACAATATACAACAGTTACAATTATTGTCAAACAACACAATACACTGTCATACAACAATTGAAATACCCTTCAAAGGGGCGATAACTATATTCACTCAGTCACGCACTCACTTAAACCCCAAGCAGACACTGTCCTTTCTGAAACCACACGAGAAAGAAGTTTATTGAGTCGTATCCCTTTATATGGAAGGCGAATTCCCCCTTGGTTCCACGGCCACCTTGTGTCTCTGTATTGTCACCACCAGCTGTAACTCTGTTGATATCTGACCCACTATGTCACCAGAACTATATGGATGATGTGATATCTATCGTACTTACTTACTTACTTACTTACTTACTTACTTACTTACTTACTTACTTACTTTGGAGATTTAACGTGCGCTTTCCGACTGATGCGTATTTCGCACAACGGGCCCGGCCAGGCCATTTAATGTGTTTCCGAAAGGGGCGAAAGTGGTCTGTGCAACCCAAGAGGGGGCTTTAGGGGTTGCTTATATAGAATTTGGGAATTTTGAGATTTGGAATAGATGCCGATGGGGTTGGGGAGGAGAACTAGAGAGCTGGGTATGGTGGATGTTTGTTTGTTTATGTGAATTTGATTTGGTAGGTTATTGTGTTTTTAGATGCGTTTTATTAGTTCCGTTTTTATTAAGAATACGCCTAAGGCCTTGAAGTTTTGTAGTTTATTTTGTGGGTTTAGTATTGCTTCTAGAGTGAGAGCCTTGTTTAGATTGAGGGTGGTTTGTAATGCGGTTCGATGTGTTAGGTAGTGTGTGCAGTGGATGAGTGCGTGTTCTGGGGTTTCTGGTTGTTTGCAGTGTGGGCAGTTACCTGTAGTGTGTTTTTTAATTTTTTTTAGGTGGTTATTTAGGTTGGTGTGTCCTGTTTGGAGTTTAGTGATTACTCTGTCGATTTATTTTGATGGATGGAGAATTTTTGGTTTGGTTAGTGGTTTGCTGAGCACTTTTTTGATTTGGCTATTTGAGTTTAGATGTAGGTTATGCCATTTTTTGGTGATTTTTTGCTTGTTTACACTTTTTATTTCTGATTTTGAGATGGGTAAGTTTAAGCTTATTTCTGGGATATTGAGGGATAGTTTAGCTGCTTTATCGGCGTTTTCATTACCGTATATTCCAAGTGGGCGGGTATCCACAAGAAGGTTATTTGTTTGCCTGCCTTAGTTAGGTCGTTGGAGCTTTTAAGTACATGTATTTGATTTATTAATTTAGGTCGGTTTTTGGTATTTTTGTTTTGGAGGGCTTGCAGTCCACTTAGGGAGTCGGTAAGTATTAGGATTTTTTTTGTGGTTTTTGGATTCTTGATTACGGAGGGCTGAGGCCATGCCCATTAGTTCTGCCGTGAATATTGATTGGTTGTTTGGGAGTCGGAGGGATTGTGTGGTTTTAGTTGGTTGTGTGGTATGGACTCCGAAACCTGTGTGTTTGGAGGTCGGATCTGAGGATCCGTCCGTGTAAATGTGACACCAATTTGACCAATGTTCGTGTATGTATGCTAGTGTGGTAGTTTTAGCTATGTTTGGGTCGCTAGTGTTGTGTCTATTTTGGGTAGTTTAAGTTTAGGGGTGAACATATTTGATTGTTTGATTGTTTGCAGCTCTCTGCCTCATAGCATTCATTCACCCGATGAAGGAGTAAGCATGTACTACGAAACGTTGTGTTCCTCATAATAAAGAAGTTGACATCCATATATTCTCTTCCTTATTTCACTTCTGTTTTAGTGAACTGAAAATAAAATTCGTTTGATAGGGAAATATGATCAAGTGAAACTAGCTTTAAGGACATATTCCCCGCAAATCAACCCAGAAGCTGAAATCTGTCAGTGTGAACTCAACACGCTGGTGACTATGTTTCTGTTTTACGTTGTGGCCGGAGGACTCCATGTGTGTGGTATGTATCTGTATCTGTCTTCGAACACTGAACTTGCTAATATCTATAACCGTCCTTATGTTATTTTCCTTGGTGCTTCGCAACATTCTATCAGCTGTTACTAAACTTAAGTTTCAAGGAAGATTAGTTGATGTGCGTGCTGATGACAACTGGATATCGACAACACTGTTACAGTAATGGCTACGATGTCAACATGACCATGAACCCAGCGACTGTCAACAACCTAAATGGTAGTACTGTATGCTGTGTGTGTACAGATGTGGGTTGATCTTGGCTGTTGCATTATGTCTTGTATGCGTATATATTTTAGCAGGAATAATGTTAAAAGCAGCGACGTAACTCATACACTTGCTGCTGACAAACAAACTGTTGGTGTGTATTAGATTTAATGCTCTATTGAACAGAATGTGATGTGTGTGTATAACATAGCTTGTCTGCCTAGTGCGCGTAAAACATACACCATACACCACAAGAAGGGACATCGTTTCCCAAATTTATGACATTAATTTCACAGGTCATGAAATATAATAAACATAAACATACACATGATCCTAGCCCCCACATATGTATAGCCACCTAGAACATTTGTTATTAATTTTAGGTTGACAATAGGGTTTTTTGGTCCTGTACAGGAAGATTCATAGTATTACACAATCTTCTGGAATTGAATAAGTCGCCGAGATTGGTGCAATAATATGATAGTGTAGCAGGACGTGGAGTCATCCCACAGATGACATCCTTACCATGTCAGCTTGCTGACGGGGTGAACGTCTCTGGTCATGTGGACAAGGCGTCCGACCTCCGATCAGAAGGTCCGTGGTTCGAATCCCATCATGGGAATCGGAAATTTTATGGCCGCTACAATAGCTTGTTCATGGTTGGGAGCACGTGATGTCCATATGTAAACGTCAGTTTTCATTTTCAGTTGAATACTATAGCAAACCGATAGTTTCATTTGACGACTTTTCTCGAGTTTCTACCATTATTTACTTTCTGACATGAACACACTTGAAACCCACACGCGTGTGGTAGTATCAAGGGGAACTACACGTATCCTTTCACGGGATATATCCTATAAGGGATTTTGTAACATAGTACCTCACCATAAGAATATGACACGTGTAGTTTCCATCTATTCCTCCACATCACAGTTACAAGCATGCAATTGTCGTTCCCGATTCACCATCATACCCAGCTCTGTACAATCAAGGATGCAAATGAACAGCATGTATACAGAGGTATTTAGTCAGTTGACTATGGCATAACATTAATCCAAAGCACCTGTCTTACACCTTAAACATGTTTACAGTGTATAAATGTGGTAATATGTTATGGACACGACCCTCAACAATACAATATTGCAGCATATAGCTGAACAATATACAATGCATTCTATATATAGTATAAATATAAAAGATTGGAAGGCGATAGGAATAATGTTTCAGTTAACTTGATTCTGAAGGGTGTTATGTTCCAGTGATAGATTCGTCTCATGTGTGTAGAACGCAATAACAGAGATTATTGATACAGGGAGCATGTACCTTTCACTAATATTATCGAACATAGACACACATGGAAGGGTAATATATATAATATCATTTAGAACGAGGAAAACAAAAACTAAAACTATGACTGTTGTCATAAAAACAATTCATCACATCATATCTGAAATAGGTATAACACTTTTGGCAATACTAAATCTGCCCTTAAGATTTTGTCATCATGGTCTAGTGGAAAGAGCTCCTGTCTGGTTCGATCTCCGGGCCGCGTCGTACCAAAATACGTTGAAAGATGATACTTGTCAGCATGGTAAGTCAGTGGGCTAGCATGAAAAAACCCGACATTAGTCCGGACGAGTACAAGCAGTTCTCCTAAACCGTTCAATAATAGTTTATTATTCACAGAATAATTGTGCAATCTGGCAACATAGGTATATATCTCGATCATGCACTTTTCCTTTCCTCTAGACATACAATCATAATTCGTTCTTTGTGTTTACTTTTTAATGGACTTACCGAACTGAAGCTACATTTATGTTGTAGATGAAGCCTGTACAATACTTAATACAGTATGAAACATAATTCATACAAATTATGCATATATTATGACTGCAAACACGAAAACGTCGTTTTTTCCGTATATGGTCATTGGACGGAAAAACGACAAAAATTTCATTAAAATTGATTAATTGGCGAGCGTCTAAAAAGTGTCCGGAAAAGGGTCGGGTTTTTCAAGCGTAAAATGGCCGGAAAAACGATGCTTTTTGCCCCGCCTTGTACAACTGTTAACGGCCAATGAGATGGCGCTGGTCCCCCGACGCACGTGATGCCTTTCGGAAGCATTAGGTTTCGTATTTCTTGCATGCCTTGCTTTAGTATCTGTCGCGCGTAGTGCAGCGAGATTTGCTGATAAGCTAGTTTTAGGATATGTAACATGTTAAAGGAATTCAGACACGCGCCAAGAAGTCAAACCAAACCATGTTACCATGTTTATTGTGATAACATATCCCTCCCCTATCCCTCCGTGTTTCATTTGGTTATAACAGTAAGTATGTTTTTATGTGAAGTTTACAAGATATACGGCTTTTCAATTGGACGAGAGGTCGGTCACATGACGTTTTTCACGTGACTGTATTCTTGAAATAACGTAAGCACTGACTACCTCCACATACCTGGGGAAAACCCTGGGAATTCCCTAGTACGAATTCATACAGAAGCGTTGTTTCACATCATTTAGACACTTTAATTTTGAACGTAGCGTCTTAGCATACTCTGAGATGAGTCATAGAGTTTGGTTGCATGCCCGTTCATGGATACCCTCCCTACAACCCATCCTAGAGATAATAAAACCCAAAAATCCAAACTATCGTAGTGACAGTCTACAACAATCTATGAAATTACCTTAGTATCTATTTGACACATCTTTACAATCACCTTTCAATGATCGGCCAATTGATCAGTAATGACAAAGGCTTGAAATAACCACAGGTTAATTAACAACTTCGGAAATATCTCCCGTTACGTTTATCGTGTCGGCCATTTTGACGTATTGTACTTGATGTAAATGTATTACGACGCTCTGCCATTGTGATTCACTTACTGAGGCAATTCTTCTCATCTACTGAGGATATTGTTTGGAATACATTTCTTATAAACAGACTAAAACAGATGTTCCTCGCTTTTGGGGGAACTATTTTATTCCGGGATGGCCTATTAAAACTAATAGTAAGTGAAGGCACCATGCATGTATATGATCTGTTATTATATGTGTTTAAATTACGGTTTTGGGCGTTAATAAAATACACTGACGCAAGTATATTCTAATCAATTCAATTGGATAATTGAAGCAGCCTGGTTCCCTGGGTATGCTGCGCTGGCGCTACACTGACCCAGGCAATGACTGCACAATGGCTGCCTCCACTAGACACGCCATGTATTTTGTGTAGAAAAACGCTAGAACGGGTGGTTAAATATTTTTCTGAGCATTTTCATGAATGCTCTTGCAATGTATATGTCACGAGAATAACGTCCGTTGTTACTTTTAGTGAAGGAAAACATTCAAACTGTTTCGAGACTCGAAAGTGTTCGTCACATCGGTGAAATGTAAAGAAATTACACACACCACATTTTCAACAGTGATATGTGCGTTAATATTTCGTGTCAGCTCACTGTTAACACGAAATCGTATACATAATACGATCTTCATTTTGCAAATTTGATGGAGTAAATATTGCCGATTATGCCCCGTATTTTCACATTAGCGGAATTATTGAACGCCCAGTATCCTTAACAATGGTGTTTAATGATAGGGTCTGTCATTGGTTCCGATATTTGGCCTCTGGATTTTATTCAAATGAAAATCCATTTATTTGACATTTGTTTTCTTATTACACAATGAATTTGTTCATAAATATATCTAATAATTTTGGAATCATATTGGATTAATTTAAGTCTAGTGTTTCTGAGCTAGATCTATGTGTGTTCTTGTTAAAATGTCGGGTCTGAATGGTATAATAATAAAGACTATGATCATAATTAATTTAGTACAGTGGCATACACATCCATGCGTATTCTATATGATGCAATTTATCCACTGGGGAATCCGTGTACAGAACAACATAAAGAACTGTTCATACCATTATTATTAAAAAATAGTTATGATTATAATCACCATGTTAGGTGAAATATCTGTGTACGAAATTATCTACAAATAAACGACTCAATAAAAGAAGTTAAGTTACATTATTGTTCAGCAAAGGACAAAAACCCACTATGATCATAAAGGACCACTCGCTAATTAGGTTCTTGTTTCCTGAAGAGCAGAGTTGGCCATGTTAGACGATGATATAACCAAAATCCAGGCGCTCCGGCGGGGGACTAACTGGTCATGTTATTCTGTGGTATGAGCTGTGACGTAGACCCAAGAGAATAATGTAAAAAATGAGACCAACTCAGGTCTATAATGATTGGGAAAGTCTAGATTTCCACAGCTCTAGTCTGAAATTCAGAATTGTTCTGTGCTCCATTTTAATTGCATTATTTCCATTTTGTTGACATGGGTAGACCAACCAGGAAAGAAATTGATGGAATATTAATCTCACATGTTACCACTGATACAGTCAAATTCATCACATAATAATACATTAGTATTTGATGTTACGACATTTGATTATTAGGGCATGATCATGTGCTTGTTCACTGTAGTAATGTACACACCAGTCAACTTGATTATAATTTGTATTATAGTATCAACGATTACTACATCATCCTCACTTGTCATTGATGTATTGACATCGAACAATGGACGACAATTCGAAATTCTTATTTGAGCTATAAATTGCTTCAATAGGGACAATGCCGGTGTCAGTACAATTTTCGTAGTTAAAATATATATCTACAAAATATAATCTGAAGCAGCCAAGAACAATATTTTTTATTAACGCTTACTTTCATGGATAGAATTGAGGCGATCTAGGCTTGACAAATAGTTCTAGACTTGAGTTGAATTCCTTTTAAATTTATTCTCTATGGACTGGGAAACCTACAAGAGCGAGAACATGGAGAACTGGAGAACTGGGTCAGTGTAATCGGAAATGTTGTGGAGTTTAGGGTTTGGACTGTTTGCTGAATAGAACAAGGGCTCACGAACATAGGCACAATGTAGAGATTAAACCATTACCAGCTATCTCTATATCAGATATGTTATTGTGATTTGAAATCTCTTTTGAGCAATTGCGAGTTCTGTATACTTTGTATTCTTTCGTTATGGTGGAATATATATTCTCTATGTTCGCTTGTTGAATTATCCACAAATAATGAGAACTACAATGTAAACCTCTCTCTGGAGATATACAGAAATACTACTGAAGGGCATATCTGACTAATCGGCTAATATTTATTTCTTAAATACTGTCCGTTACAGGCATTCCCCTCATTATATTATACTTTGTATAGTTTAAACGTCAAATAATGGCAAATTGTGTATCTTACTACATTTTGAATTCATTATAATTTCTGCAATAAAACCTTAACATCAGATAGTGATATAAACGAATATGATATATACTGTGATAAATGAATTATTAATTTCGTATTATGAATTAACTAAACTGAAATATGAAAGTAAAAACAAATTATTTTAATCTGTTCGTGTGAGAAGGTAACGAGGGATCTAGGCAACTCACTAACGTAACCATTTGTGAAAAAATCAAATATTCAAAGTTTAGGGGTTTAAATATGTACATTGAATGACAGACAAGAAAGCAACGCAATAAATAAATTATGAATAAAATTATGTTATAAATATAACAGAATATGTAGAAAATATAAGTCAAGTTTCTCATTGTTGGAAGGTGTTTAATAATAGATTTTGTTTGAGTGTTTGTTGTTAAACGCCGCACTCAGCAATACCAGCTATATGACGGTGGTTCGTAAATAATCCAGTTTGGACCAGACAATCCAGTTATCATCATCAAGGGCACCGATCTACGCAATTCGGATACGATGACATGCATCAACCAGCGAGCCTGACCACCCGATAATGTGAGTCGCATTTATACAAGCATGGATTGTTGAAGGCCTATTCTAACCCCGATCTTCACGGGTATTTTTCTAATAATAAGGTACAATGAAATCATGTATATGTACATAATAAGTGTGTATAAGTAGATGGATAATATGTCCATACACGGCAATGGGATGGGTTAGACTGCAAATGGTTCAATGATGGGTTCTATTACAAGTCCATATTTCAAGACATGTATTTGATATTCATAGCAACTCCACAAAAGCTACACCATGGCGACAAAACGGTACCAGCACCACAGATACCAATAATACATTTTTGGAACATGAGCTACATATAATTACTTTAAAGTTAAAACATGTATCTAAATAGAAAATTAAAAGGATTAAGAAGAAACACTTCCGACATTTTTCGTATTTTATTTTCGTTTGGAGAGAGAAGTAGTGACTTGAATCTGATGGGTGTAAATTGGTTTTCCCTTCCGTCCAGGCCTCACTGCAATGCTATAGCCCCAAATGAAACAAGCCTAGATGTTCAACAGGTTCAGGCTGAAATTTCCATCCCACTGGGGCTCCTTTTAAATTTAAATATAATTTTTCGTTTTAATCAAAATAATATATTTTCAGAGACTAAACGTTGGTCTAGCCGAGAGGTACAACTATCCAAAAGATCCCATGCATGTCTATGTTATCTTCAGACAGACTCTACAATTTCCTATCGATATGTGTCAAAATACAAATGAATTAAATATTACGGCACTGGTGAATAGGTTATATGCGCATGTCAGCGTCGACAATATCCTTTCGCGCAAAATACATATATACTGATGAATTAACGTAGTAATACTACGCAAATATATGTCCAGATGTATGTACATCAGTATCATCTCGTGATCTTTATTCGTGCTTTAAGCTCTTTTTCTACAGGAGATTATGGGCTGTTACATCACACCAGAAAGCCAGTTCCAAATTCAAGCCATAATTTCATGGTCCGTCTTGTATGTTGGAAACCAATATCGCAATTTGGCTGAATATTGTTACACGTGGTATTAACCCGACTACTCACATCATTATTCCATTTACTTCATGCACGTTCTACAATCATCTACGAACACTGTCTATAAGGAGGTATATCTATATACATCCAAATGTCCATACAAATATGTCAAGATATATATGTATAAAGCAAGTCGTCCTGCACTCTTCCTTAAAAGGTAAATGCTAAGCATTTCCTCTGTATGTATTTATATATGTAAATATCGTTTTAATGTCAACGCTGATGTAGTGAACGTACCACAGACCTGATACTAGAATAACATCTAATCTCTGAAAGGAACATATTTGACAGAAACAAAACAGTTATTAAACAATAGTTATAAAATATGATAAAATGAGTCATGAGACCTTCTTCATTTTGCCAAATATTTGGCTGTATTGGACATATTTGTTTCGGGGTCTGTATGACAGACAAACCTGATGCTTTTAGATATAAAGATAAGCAAGTACAGCTGTTGTATATATTCAAATATGTTCGTGATAACCCAACCTTGAAAAATATTGAAGGATGAGTGGTAACTATGAGAGAGAGAGAGAGAGAGAGAGAGAGAGAGAGAGAGAGAGAGAGAGAGAGAGAGAGATTCTTTATTTCCTCCAGAAGTTAATCCGAAGATTATACATAATTAATCAAACGTATTCACACAAACTCATATTACCTGTACATATATACAATAAAAGACAGTAGCACCAGTGTCATGCCATTCACACAGTACAAAAGGTTAGATCAGATGACATAATCAAGGTAAGGCTTTAGTGTAAGTACATAAGCAGAAAATATCAGTATAACAGATTCCCATGTAACTATATCAATACATTGTGAGAAGTGAGTATCAGCACCAAAGAAAAATGACAACATATCTTCTTCATCTTGTAATTCCAACTGGACATAGGTTTCAACATCAAGCAGATCAATAAAGGTTGAAAACAGTTCATTTCTTTCCTGCAGTAGAGCTTCACAATGTAATATGATGTGATTATCATAATCAAAGGCATGCTTGTTACACGATAAACAATCCCTGGAAGTTTTGTTACGTGATGAAACTCTAACACAAAATGTTAAACTTGACCTCTGTTCTGGGTACTGATATGCTAGTTGCCATAATATATGGTGAGTAAGCTTTGTGTGTATTAGCATGAAGCGTGAAAGACCTGTATTGACAAAAACTTTTCTGCGCCACATATTTTCTTCATATTCATGAATGGTTTTATTAACCAGTTGCTTCCAGTTTCTCTTTGTAGGAAATACACCACAGCTTATATATGTACAAAGGTTGTTTCGTAGGTTATACTTGTTAAGAACTGATAATAAATCTCCACATATAGATTTAGGATTAGTTGGATTTGCAATGTATGCGCAAAAAAGATGTTTAACAAGACTGTTACAGGTTAAGTTACATAAGCGGCCAAGCAGCTGAAGTTTACAGTTATCGATATAGCCGATCATTTTCCACAGCCCAAGATTAGCAATAGTGGATTCTGATGGAGATCTTTTATCAAGTCCTTGTATAGTTCGCGCGAAATAGCGTTGAGTATTTTCAATGACATTAATGTTTTGACCCTTAATATCAAAGAGCAGTTCGCAGCCGTAAAAACTTGTTTTTGATATCATTCTTAACCAGATTTTTACACTGGTAGCTGGATGTAGCTCAGACTTGTTGAGTCCCACAGATTTTAACGAATTAATACTTTGTCTTGCTTTTTGGCAACATTTTTCAATACTTGATTTACATGACAGGTTATGCGTTAGTAGTATGCCACCATACATGACAGAGTCAGATGTTGTTATTTTTATATCACCAAGTTTGCAATTAATATCTAACCCCTTTTGTTTTGTCTTAGAGAAGACAACAACATTACGTTTTGAAGGGTTATACGTTAGTCGCCACTTTGAGGCATATGAATGTACTGTATCAAGTGCGTTTTGAAGCCCTCGTGGCGATGTGCTCACAAGAGTTGTGTCGTCTGCAAGCAAAACAGTTGGAATATCTAGACCAAATACACAAATACCACTATTTGCGTAGGTTTGGTGCACGACTTATCACACATTACTTTCAGAAAGTGTGCATATTCTGTTTATCGGCAATAAATGACATTCATACGGGTAAATACGATTTAGTACTAGTATATATTATTTAAGGTTAGGGGAAAATGTAAAAACTATGTAATAAACAGAACTCTGGGCGGGTTTAAAGGATTAGGGTCCTTGCTTAGGCTTTGTGTTGGACGTGTAGTCGACATTTCCAGGTTTGACGTATCAATGATCAAAATGATGTCTGATGCAATTCTCTGCCTTTTCGGGTGAACAATTTGCTTGCCTTTGCGGGTGCCACAAGTCGATCGGAATGATATCGCGTTTTTTGCGAGCACCCAGTGTCATCATTTTTATGATGAATCATGAAACATGCTCCTGGTCTTGTCGTAATCGTGCAGTTGGCGCTACTTTTGGCAAGGGTTTCTTATGGTAATGGAAATGCTTATGTCGCATTTGTTGACTGATAAACATGAAAAGATATAATGTTTGTGTATATGGTCTTGTAACTGTTTTAAACATATTTTATTGACATATATGGTCATCGGGATTGGGCAAAAGTTATCTAACTTACATGGCCCTTTCCCTACTCTATATGTACAGACATTGATTATAAATATATATACACATATACATACACACATACATATACATACGTATACAGAAATACACACATATACACATAATCATATATACACACAATCATACATACTCATACATACATACCCATACTCATATACATATGCACATATTACATTTATAGTAACAAAGAGAAATATATTTACTCAAGAACATAAACATAATCTTTGCAAGAATAACATAGACATGCATAAGAATTGCCTATAGACACAATTTACTTGTATATACACATTCATCCAAAATACTTGCAAGACTACATATATAATTACACAATCATACATACACTTATATACCTATACATATATGCATACACAGACACACTACATGTACATACATACACATATACCCTTATAAACGCATGCATACATATATAAATATACATTTTATTCACTGATGGCGTAATTAATAATAAGTGGTCGCATAGCGATATTCTGTATTTATGATAAAGGGTTACTCGAATCTATTAGTCGACAGCATATATTTTCGAACGCTGTTGAAGATGAGGTTATTGTGACTTTCAGATAGGGATACATCACCGTAGAGAATATTTTGTATTGCACATGTAGTTCCAGCTTTTCTAATGTTAGAGAATATGCAATTTCTGGGAATAGTGTAACTGGGACATTCAAGAAAAACATTGTATGTTGTTTTCACATTGGTTTCCACAAGAGCAGGACAAAGTATCAGAAAAATTTACTTTAAAGAGGTCTGCATTTAGGGAACTGCAATAATGCCTTAGGCGTGTATGTAAAATACATGGGCATAGGTTATTAACAATGCTGTAGATTGTACAAAGCTTTTTATTTAACCTTCTATAAGATAGTGATTCCCATCCTGTCTCAAAATATAAACTCGATCTTGAGGAGAATTTAGGGAGACCTGTTACTATGCGAGCGGCTTCGAGTGGAATCATTTCAAGTTTTTCGGAATTTTCATGACTGCAGTTGTCCCATACCTCTGAAGCATATTCTGATATAGGCCATATGAAAACAAGATAGACTTTGGACAGGGTTTGTCTATCAAGTAAATATTTAATGGTTCTTAACGAACAAATTATTTTGGAAGTTGAGCGGCAAATGTTATCAACGTGAGTTGTCCACTTCATATCATGGGAGAGAGTAACGCCCAGATGTTTGTGCGAGATAGATGCGCTAAGTGCGGTATTGTTATAAATAATATCTGCAGTGCGTTTTTACAATGAGTGAACAGAATAAATATTGTTTTGTCCGGGTTAAACTTAACTAGCCATCTATTGGCTCAGGTATTGAGAAGCTCTAGATCACTGTTTAATCTGTGTTCTATCATTTGTATGTGAAGAAATGATGTACCAATGGAAGTATCGTCTGCAAAAAGGCGAGTGGAATTCACTAGAATATCAGCGAGATCGTTGATGTAGACCAAAAACAAAAAGGGACTTAATACCGAGCCCCGGGGGACACCGGCTCTGGTGAATTTCAAAGATGAAAAGCTGCCATTTACAAAAAACCTTTTGTCTCCTCTGACTAATATAGTCTTCTAACCATAGAAATAGCTTGCCCGTTACATCGTATTTTTGTAATTTATAAAGTAATCCTTTATGCCTTTATGCTTTCGATATATAACAGAATACCATACAATAGTATTCGTGCTTGTCAACAGATGAGACAATATCATTATACATTTCTATTAATTGTGAGGTAGTAGAATGTCCTGGTACAAAGCCGGATTGATATTTGTACAGGAGACTATTTATATTGAAATAGTTGTATAAGCGTTTAAAAACTAATCTCTCCTGTAGTTTTCCAAGAAGAGATAACAAGCTAATTGGTCTGTAGTTTTAGGATAATGCTTTCTCACCTTTCTTGTATAATGGCATGACGTGAGCAAGTTTCCAGTTTTCTGGAAAGATTGCTTCTTTTTAAGATCGATTGAAAATTATACGTAATGGGAATGCAATACTGTCAGCCAAGGGTTTTAAAAGTCTAGAGTTTATATTATCTGGTCCGCTTGATTTATTGCATGGTAGTGACTTTATGAGATCGCTTATTTCTGATTCAGTAACTGTGATATCCGAGAGAGAGGTTTCACAACGTGGACTGAAGTCCGGAAGTGGCTGATTGCCGCCATCAACATCACAACTAGAAACAAAATAATTATTGAGTACATCAGCCTTTTCGACATCGGTAAATGCTGTGGGTTTGTTAAGGTCGGTACACAGGAGGGGATACATGCTGGTGAATTAGCATTTTTGATGACGAATCTCAATAATTTCCAGTAGTTGGTACTGTTTGAGTTCAGATGTGTTTCAAACAAGCCGTTAATGTTGCTTGAGTATTTTTCTTTGGCTATCTTTTTCATATTATTAAATTTGTTTCTTTGCTTTTTGTAATTGACAAGATCGCTTAGTTTACCAGTTCGTAATGCCTTTTTTCGATAGCAGTCTCTGGAGCGACGCTCCCTTCTGAGGTCATTATCGAACCATGGTTTGTCCGTTGGGCGAATAGTTACACACTTAGAGGGTATATAGTCGTGCATGTATTTTTTTAGCTGGGAGTGGAATATGTCACACATTTTATTAACGTCCGTACATTCTTTAAAAAACTCGTTCCAATATTTATTCTTAATTTGTATATTCATTTTAGCAAAGTTAGCTTGTTTGTAGAGCCATACGTTTCTTCTATATGACTTTTTTATATATTAAGATATACATTAATATACACGAAAACTTCCCAGTGATCCGATACATCGGAACTAAAATCTAGTACACCGGATAAGGAACAATTACAATCATTACTTACTAAAATAGGGTCAATAATTTTAGCCGAATGTGTTGTAATTCGTGTTGCTTCATTTATAATACTGCGTAAGTTCTTGCGTGTTATTATGTCACGTAAGTGGTGGATATTCGTATTGAAAAGATCTTCATTTAGGTCACCAACAAGGACGATGTCACAGGATACATCAAGTGCAGTTTCTATCAAGTGCTCAAGAACAGTCCAATATGCGGTAGGGGTGTTGGGTGCGCGATAGGTGACACACAGCAGAAAACTGTGCTGTGGTGAATAAACTTGAAACCACATTGATTCAGAATTAATTAATTCCAAGTCTGTTCTATGCTTGAAACTAAGTGAATTAGAAAAATATACAATTATACCACCTCCGAAAACAATCCCTGTCCCTCCTGTGAGGTTCATGGAAGAGATCAAGGAGCAGGTCTAATATTGGCATGGCTCTTTACTCTTTACATAAACGATTTGCTTCATGAACTAAGCAATTCCGGATGTGGACTATGTCTCCCATGGGGACGATGCCCAGGAATACTGTTAGCAGACGACACGACCTTGATCAGCTGTAACACAACAGGTCTTCAAATGCTCCTAAACGTTGCAGAAAATTATGGTAACAAGTGGCAGTTAAAATACAATGTGTTCAAAAGTGCTGTCCTAACTTTTGGATGTAGTAAAAAAATAGTGTCGCCTGAACATCTTTATATTGGTAAGATAAAATTACCTGTTCCAAAGGCAATTGTCTATGCGGGAGTGTACATAAGTACTGCTAAAACTTCGGTAGAAAGAACGAGGTTAGCATGTGAAAAACTGAGAAAATTGATAAATGTAAACCATGATTCTGGCCTGTACTTTGGTGGACTTAATCCTATAGCCGCCGTGCGCATCTGGCAACGAGTGGTATTACCCTGTGGCTTATATGGATGTAATGTGTGGGGAAAACTATCATTAAAGGAATATGAAATGCTAGAAATCACTCAACGCTATTTCTGTAAGAAAATCCAGGGTTTTAATAAGCGTATGCCTAAAGAAATAGAGAGAGACACAATTGGTGTTATATCGATATCAGTACAAGGATACATTGATCAACAAAAGCTTTTATTCCTTGGTAAGCTATGTAATTCAAACCTAATGTATATTTTTAAACAAATGTTTCTAGCCCGACTTGGACAGTTTAGATATAAAACAACACTAGTTAATAAGAACAAGTGGGACACGAAATCACCCATCTTTAGCATGCTACATCTTGTCTCCAAATATAATTTATCTGACGAGGTTAATTATTATATAATGTGTTCAAATTTCATCAAGAAACGATTATGGTCAAAACTGGTGAAAGAAAAGATTCACCTACACGAAAAACAATTACTAAACAATGCGTTTCTGAGCAGATTATCTCTGTCAAGATATCTAACAATACGATCTGGACGAGAACATAGATTATGGAAACTTGCTCTCGATAGACCAGAATATTTTACTTCCTTAGCTAGACTAGTTCGCTTAGGTTCAATGCCAATAGAATCAAAGGAATGTATTTGTGGAACAGTTGCGAATGATATAGTGAAACATGTTTTCATGTCATGTCAAAAGAATTTAGAAGAAAGAAATATCATATTTGATAAAATCATTGATTTGCTTGATGTTAAAATATTTGTGAGAATCTGGGCGGACGATGACACCTTTCTGACGTTTTTGCTTGGCGGGTTACCTGAACAACTTGAAGTAGATTCTGAATTAGACTACAATGTATGGGCAGAGAGCATGATAAATGTTGGTGGCGCAGTAAAAAAGTGGGATGAAGTCATCCGAAGCCTCTTATACTAAACAATGTATGTATTGTAAACAAGTGTACATTTGTAAATAACACATGCCAATTGTCCATCTAATAACACAAATAATCAATACGATACATATGTATATGAACTACTTCTGACATATATGTAATATATATATGTATGTGTGTGTGCACATTTATACTATAGATGTTGTCCTTTCACTGTATACCTTGTACTCTTCATGAAATGGAGGAAATAAAGAAGATCTATCTATCTATCCTCCGAAACAATCCCTGTCCCTCCTGTGAGGTTCATGGAAGAGATCAAGGAGCAGGTCTAATATTCAAGTGGAATATGCTTATATCATTGGTTGTGTTATATACTTTTGGGCCGGGATTTGGATGAATATCACCAGCAATGAACAATAGAAGGAGGGAGATTAATTTCATATTTACGCACAGGCCATACGTCATGGCAAAACAAAAGTGCAGTATGTACATTGTGGAATGCATTTTGAAATGGAGATATACTTCATTGGTAAAAGAGTGACGCCTGAGGTAAGTTGGCATACATTTATTAGAAAATAATCCAATCGTCGCCCTGTACGACGTGATGTCAATCATTGCCTAATTTGGAGAGACGCTGTAGAGTCATAATGAATATATAAGTTCTTCTTAATTGTGCAGTACAAAATGTTCTAAAGTGTTGAACTGTAGTCTGTTTGTGGACAAGGGACAAACACATGAAGTATGTACAAGTAATATAGAAAATATCCAGGAAAAAGCTGGGTCTTGTTCAAAATGAAAAGAGGAAATATGATACAAAAGCGAACAGTGTGAATCATAATGATGGCGACAAGTAGGGTGTGTTGCCACAAATTAATTTTGTTGGCTTGGGTGGGACTGTGCAAGTACAGCAATAGCTGTGACCAAGATGCATCTGATTAATGACATCTGCGAAAAGAAGTAGGTAGCTCTGAAATGATATGATGGTCACTTTCAGAATATAGATGACGTTGGCATGTTACCTAAACAGGTACAGGTCAAGAGGTTACAACACATTTATTAGTTTATCAAATCATCAATGTTGATCCAAAAACGCTTTCCGCTTTGTTTGCATGCAGATATTCTACCATCAAATGTCCAGAATGAGTACATTGAGGTCTCTGTCTTGAGTTCTAGGAGCCTTTTAATTAGTGAATGGCGATGTTTGGTCAGGTCTTCAGTGATGAAGATTTTGTCAGGGTTAGACCTAAGTTTGTGTTTTGGCATGTACACATCATTTTTCGTGTTGTGGGATACAAATTTGACAAGTACTTGGGCTCTGCCGTTGATGACCTTACCCACAGTATGCGAACGATCTAAGTCATTCTTATTTATTTTTATACCTAAGTATTTATGACAGATATCAATGACTTTATCATCGGTTGGGGCTTTGACATCATCGATGGGCACATTCATAAAACGTAACGAATTGCGTCGTGTGTATTGTTCTAGTTGCTCGATGTGAACTTGAGCCTTAGTCAGATTATCCTCAACCCTGTGAATTTTGTTTTGAAGTTGCTGGATCAGGTCTGATTGTGCTTTAATAACTGAATTTTGATTTTCGACACAATCTACACAAAAAGGTACTCATTGCCGATTTAACAGCCTGCTTTTGTAATTAAGAAACAGACGACGAATGGGAGTTGTTGATTGTACGATAAACAATGTCCACGACTCGTTTATTTCTATATGAGATGTCCACATTATTTACAGCCTCTTTTAAGGGTGTTAAATTAGGAAAAAGTACACGTTTTAAAATATTTACCCGTACTTAAATAATGATGACTCCTTGAATAGAATCCGACCGCGGCCATGCCAGATAAATCCATTTTATGAACAGGAGGGTTTGAATTTGGTCTTTCATTTGGTCTTTGGTCATATTCTCACAATTTTCTCGTCGATTATCTGTACCTTTTCTACCAATACCAAATTGCGATTTCGCTCTCACTTTCGGATGCGATTGTTCGGGCACTGCCTTTATCTACCTTCCCTAGCTACATCTATTGGAAACAAGACACTAGACACTTCCCTCTCAAAACTAAGGTCAAATTTACGACGTTTTCAAGTTGCAGGTGCATGTTTGAATCTCCATAAATGACGTCATGATAGAACAATGTTTTATCGTGAAATTAATATCGCTTCATTCTTTGTTCTTTGCGATCTTATATCATCAAATATCAATTTCTCATTGCTTTATCATGACGTATCCGTGTCATAGCCAATCATGTAGCAATGGCATACACAAATATCGTTGACTTCGACGTAGAATAGTGTCATGAAATATGATTATCCTTTGGTGTGCAGTATTTCTGGTTGATAAAACTAACATATTCATACTTTTAAGAATAGCGACTATACATTGTTATATCACTTATCAGGCATCTGTAACATTTACAAAATAATACAAATTTAAAAATACAGCTGAACCTAAATGTATGTATGTTGTAATATCCTTAAGTTGCTGCGTGTGGCATTAAACAAGAAACAAACAAAACATAATATCTTTAAAAATTATGATAACAATTCCTGTGCTAAAAATATCTTCCACAATCTCCATACCTCTTTCTCTATGTTTAATATGAAAACATAATAAAATTGTTTAATACTCTGAAGGAATAATAATGATAATAGCATAATAATATCATTATTTATGTTACTTATCCTCAACTGAAGTAGTCCTCCACACTATACATTCAGTGATGAAGCCCATGAACATATTAACTATGTAACATACATTAATGGAAATTAGATGAACAGTTAGCAAATGATATTATTCGGTCAAACGTCTATCCGCCAATACTACGTTATTGAATTGTAAGTCTGCGGTGATTTTTGCAAGGCTACTCTCATAAATGCCATGTAAGCCAGGGTTCTATACTCGCATTAATGTGCTGACTTATTATTGCGTTAATTTCATGATTTACAGTATTCATGAAGAACATTCCTCTTTGGACCAACAGTGGGAATTATGACTATCGACTTGCTAATTATTTTTGATATTCATGCCAGCTCAAACGATCTATTGGTTTGATTTATTGTTATGGTATCCACAAAATAAGTAGGATTTTTTTCTGTTTTTTGTTGAAATAAAACTGAATTATATTTGCTGTTTACATATCAAAGTTTGCCAAATTGTTACAAAATGTTTGGCCACAGCAAGGCACCCCAACATATTGTGCTAGGCACGGTATAACTGAACTGAGGGAGGGCCGTATTCCTCCTCGTGGGTGACCTGCTTGGCAATATTGGACGGGAAAACAGCAGGGGTGAGGGCAGTTAAGTTGATGGTACAGACAGATAAGAGAGATAATTTTACAAATGTGAAACCTCATTCCACAAAGGAAGAGGCGAAAGCTGAAACTTGGTGAGATTTACAGAACTAAGGCAGTTAATTCTAGTTTCTTACTGATACTCGATGATACATTTAATGAAATAATTAATGTGAATGTGTGTGTGTGTTTGTGTGTGTGTGTGTGTGTGTGTGTGTGTGTGTGTGTGTGTGTGTGTGTGTGTGTGTGTGTGTGTGTGTGTGTGTGTGTGTGTTTGTGTGACGAAGAAGAATTGTACAGCATAAAAATGGCTACGTAGTTCGAATAGATATGTAGAATACCCGTTCAGTATGACCTTTGAGACACTACATTTTCAGTCATTAAAATCCGTCACACATTTTTTTGAGTAACAAAACCCACTACAAGTGAGTGAAACAAAAGACATCAGAACAGGCACACCATGTCCCCCAACCCCAAGTCTGCATGTATCAATACTCATACCTGCCACATCCTCACACACTTAACTTACTTACACAATCATCTCACAACATGTTTGCCAACCCTCGTATCACGCACGCACGCACGCACGCACGCACGCACGCACATCGCATTCTTCTTTCCCCACCATTATGTATACGTCAGCCATCATGGATCCATGCGCATTCTTACATACATTATCCATCCTCCCACCATTCCCCAACATCCATCGAACAGTAACTATATCCGCCCTCATGTATCGGTATTCGTGCTTACATACAAAACATCGGCAAAACATCACAGAAAGAAGGGCAGCCTGGAATTTTCCAATGGCATAAGAATGCAATAAGAAGTTCAACTGGTCAGGAGGTGAGAGTTGCGGAAGATTACGATAAACTTACAGATCTCCATTTCGAATATCTAAAGTGTGAATAAAGATCACATCTTGCTATGAAGTGTACTGCATTCCTGCAGATTTAGCAATGTCATCAGCTATAAAATTTATGTCTAAATGCCCAAATAGACAAAGACCCAAATGTTTATAGGCATGACCATATTATATTCGAAGCAAATATCTCCACATTTAAAAACAGAGCTAGATTGAATCGTTGAAGGGCATTAAGAAGTGATACACATGAGGAAAAAAATATGAATGTGAACGTCTTTATTATGAGGAACACAACGTTTCGGTGTATATACTCACTCCTTCATCGGGTGAATAAATGCTAGGAGGCAGAGAACATATATATATATATGAAGCTGTAAGAACAACAAAAGTAAAAAGATAGCAAAGAAGGAAACGTAACAAGGGAAGCCAACATATAATTAGCGCTGATTACCCCGGCTTCCCGTTTGCCCATTGTCCATTGCCCATTACCAATCATTCATAAGTTAAGCTTTGGCTTTAATTAGTCCATCAACGTCTATTATCTTAACCCTAAAAATAACCTGAATATGTAGTTTACTGAGAATGGGTTAGATCGCTGACTTGTGTGCTGGCGATTGGGTGCCTCACTCACAGTGTGCGCTCAAATCCCGGACGGGACTCAACCCAAAAAAGTACGAGAATCTGTACTTTACTAAGAAAGTGTTATCCCAATTATGATATTTGTCGTCAAGAAAGCACAATAAATATATTCGGCTTTGGATGGGTAATAATATCACAGACATTTACGGATATTGATGACGACTTGGAGGAGCTTCATAACGCACGTCTTCTCAATTCGGGGATTGGTAAATCAAAATTCATCCTGGGCGGGATGGTAGTTCGAGTTAGAACTGGCTGTGGCGTCAAAACAAACTTATCATTTACTTGAACTGAATGTTCACCTTGATTGTTATGGATAGTCACGGAGCCGTGATCCAGTGAACAGGGTGTCATCACATAAAAAATAAAGTAATAATAGGATTACCAGAAAAAGCGGGGTGTAACACCCAAGCCAATAAGCTTCGCTCAGGAACACCAGAGTACGTCAGTACAAGATTGAAAACTGCCTCATAATTATGTATGACAGGCTTGTCTGGTATTGCTACATGTATATGCGAAAACAAAGTTATTAAAAGTTATTATTAGCAAAACTGATGAAAGTTACCAATAAACGTGTTTAAGAGTTATATCGTCACTGCAAAAATAATGAGTGTTGTCTTTAGAATTAACTTTCAAATACGTTATATCTGTATTAGCGATATTGTCTACGTTCCAACGGTGAGTAAGCCTTAGCCTTACTATCTCGTAGTATAAATATTGAAAGTAATTTGTATTTCTGAAGACATCACGATACAGTTTGGATCGGTTTGGGTGGCAGCCTTGATAGCCATAGAATAGGTTCAACTCGGAATCTCCTATATTACTGGGGCTCCTCTTCAATTTAAATTGAATTACTTGTTTCTTTCAAAACTATACAGTTTTAGAGACTAAGCATTAGTCTGATTAGGCATCACCAGTTTGGAATTGTACGATTCCGAACTTTCACAAGACTGTGTTTATGAATCATTGTCTAAAAGTGGTGACATGAAATCTCGGAAACAATACGCCAAATCGCCCATGCACAGAACGGAAAATTTGGACAAGGCATTAAGTAATCCGCATGCGCAGAACGATTGATTTCAATACTTCCGCTAAGCGCTTCGAGTGCAGCGTCAAACGCGGGCCTGTAATCTAACACGCGAGAACTGACCAATGAAATCTGACAAGTAGAAATACCGGTAGACGCTGTTGCTTGATTGACAATGTCAATCAAGAAAGGGAGGAGCTTGATGATATCGTTCTCTCCCAGTAAATTCCGATGTCAAATAACGACGTTATTTTGTCGGAAAAACGATGGTTTGAAAACGTCCAAATAACATTGTTTTCCCGTCCAATGACTATAGACGAAAAAAACGACGTTTTCGTGTTTGCAATGTATGACGTTTACTGTTTCTGTCTAATGTATGATTACACTCACAGTGAATTATGTGGCACATTGTCAATATGATATGCATTTCTCAAAGTAGGTATATGAAATAAGTTTATCATTACATGTGTCGGGAATGCAACACTCGTAATATATTTCTTGGTAATACTTGTCACTGTTCAGTTTTCGTTGTTTTCTCATACTCGGCCGCTTAGGGACATACTGATCGTTTTTGCCAAATTTGACCCACTGTTTTCATGAGCTACACGTGTAGCGTATGCACTAGTGGATACATAGGTTTATGCATATAACGTGAAAGAGGTCATGTGAGCCTTGATGGCATAGCGTATCAGTATATGAGATAATATAGCAACGTGAACCCAATATTTCAAAAGTTGGAACATATGATCATTGCGTGCCGGTAATATGAGCATATAGCAACGATTGAAATACATACCCTTGATATGCGGAATGGTTCCTCACTTTATAAGGCTTGAAAACATTTGAAAATTTACAATTTACAAATGATGCTCCAGGAAGTGTCCATATTTCAAACTCTGTAAACGTAGAAGGGACTTGGAAATGTCAGCACCTATTACAATAAAGAGAAATGCGTGGTACAGACTCGATTATTTACAAACCGCCGTCACATAGCTGTAATATTGCTGAGTGCGGCGTTAAGCAACAACCAAACAATCATACAAACAAACAGACAAACATATTTGAACAGTTTTAAGAGCCAGCAAAACTGCCACTGATATATACAAAGTGGAGTAAATTAATGAGAAAGTAAGTAGTGTTTTTAGCAATGTATCAAACATGTCGACACCAGATATACACCAGAGATGGGCTTCACCCATGGCAGCTGTGTTTGGGATCTAACCTTGGTCTTTGGAATGAGGAGACAACCCTTTAACAACTGGGCTACACAACTGACACATTACAGTGATACTTCCTTGATTTAAACACACTGGCCAACAGTCTTCATTCATTCAAACACGGAAAGGGAAGCCGAGTTAGTGCGTCACTGCTGAGACGAGCGTCTGTGTATTTATTATCCCCACATTCAAACGATATTTCTATTATCACAATTTCGGCATATGTTATACATATTTCTTTTCAATAACATGTACGCCTGCGCGAAACATATTTCACAACTTTTGATACAAGACAATATCAAGAAAAGAGAAATCTAAAGTATCGATAAGACTGGATATATACATATACAAACTTGTATGTAACATTCAGATGTGTACCAACCAACAACTGTATACCGGCCTCTTGCATACTAGCATCAATGTACAAGCATAAACATCTGTCAGGAGATATATGACTCGAAACATCCAAGTCATCATCCGAGGCACTACTTTGCAGTAAGGTGTGTGCGTGATAAATATATTCACTCAGAAAACACGGAAGCTTGAACAAACAGCTCCGTCTCCCTCATCTCAGAGATGTCCCATTTAGCGTTTGGTCTTTTTCATAGTTCATTCAATAGAAAAGCACTCCAAGCGATCAGCTTTCAACGCGATTTCAATCCCTGACTTCATTAAAGCAATTATGCTAACACATGCTGAGCTTGCCCAACATATTATACAGCTTTGGCCAGATTCAGCGTGTTCCGTATCTCTATAATTGTGGTCAGTCTTAACAGTGAGTGAGTGAGTGAGTGTGTTGGGTTTAACGCCGCTTTTAACAGTATTCCAGTTATATCAATGCGTGTCAACTTCATGTGGGAGGAAAGTCCGAAGTGATGCAAGTCTTAGACATTTACCACTTCGGTAAAACCCACGAGCACAGGTATGGTGCTGACAAACCTAGAAACAGAATCGGGGCAAACCGGGATTCCAACCCACAATGATAGGTTTTCTGGAGTGTCCAAGGGACGCAACGCTGCACAGCGAATCACGACGCCTTAGACGACTGGGCCTTCCGGTCCCCCGAGCCTCAACAAGACGATCAAATATCACATCGCTTGTGGTTAAAGACACTAATAATTTACACAATCTAAAATAAGGGATGTTAACATATTGAAAACATTCAGATAGATAAATGTGACAAGACCTCTTCTACAATCGTAAGAAAGTCCAGTGTGCGATTCCGACTACACCAGAAGCAGGTGTCTATGAATCACTATGATAGTGGTGATACCAGGTGTTCGTGAACAGCCAGTACACGTGTCACCCGAACAAAACACGAAAACATATGGTACAAGTCAAAATAAGTCATTTACTCTATTATAAGCTAACCAGGAAACAGTAGGCCGGTAGTTGGCGTGGCCTTATTTCTCCAGTTATGAGAAACAATAGCACACAAAGGCTTGAAGTGTATTTATTACGGTGGCAGAGGTTAAAACATAATTCTTCATTCAAACAAAGGATCCTATAGCCTTCGACTCATTGCTAGCTGCGACACTATATTAATGTGTAATATTTTCAGGTGTAATCATCCAATAAAACGGCCATTGAGTATGATTTTAGCCACTCCTTTGATCTTTACAAAGTGATATCTTTTTATTATCTTTCATGTCACCATATTGTTTTTCTCTCTCATGCATTCAACTCAGAGTGACTGTGTAGATAAAGCAGTGGGTTCTCAGTTTTGTTGTACTTGCAGGCCTCCTCTCTGTATCAGCAACATCTGACCACGTCGTTACATATGTTGGTCATAAAGCAGTCATCTCCCTCAACGTATCTCAGGCTGACGGGGAGTTCAAAGTCGGCGTAGAAGTTAACAATGTCACAGAATATCTCTTTCTTACGTTTAATGACACTGGCATCATGAGAGTGAACAATAGCCGTACATGGTACAGAGAAAGATACAGAGTCCGAGGGAACATCACCTCATCAGTGTTCAGGTTGACACTGTACAATGTCACTACGGAGGACGCCGGTATCTACGAATGTCGGAAGTTTGACACACAGAGGGTGCCTGGTTGTGAACAGTTGCTGATTGTAGCAAGTGAGTGATGATTTAGTGCAATATGATGACAAAATATCAATTTCATGTTCAGGAATGCCCTTATGTATAATACTTAGACCAAAGCATTTAAGACACCCCACTAATTAGTGTAATAATATATACCATTGATGTCATAAGTTTGGACATTATTAGGAAAGCACATTACTTCCTGTTATAAGTTTGGAGCACTGACAGTTTCGTGACCTTGGGAAATAAACTCAACAGGTTATTGACGATAGTGAGTTTTGTATGCTGCAGTAATGGGAGTCTCAAGACTTTATCGTTAAACCTTCTATATGAGCACTCGTGCTATGGTCCTGATACTGTAGTTTCATATGTAAAAATAATGATATTTTATCAGGGAATCCGACCCCACCGACCATCACAGGACCTGCCTCAGCTGTATCATTTACTAGTGACGGGTAATTCCCAAGCCCACTTCAATGTTGATGTTACAGAGAATCCATCACAACCCAATATCACAGGGCCTGCCTCAGCTGTATCAGGTGATAATGTCACCCTGACATGCTCCTCCTCCTCCCGGAGTCTGCCCCCGGACCACCCCCCACTGACCATGACCTTCACCTGGAGGAGGAACAGTGAGGAGATTCAGGTGGGTGGAGACGTTTATGTAGATGGACCGAACATCGCTCTGAGAGACATCAGCAGAGAGAAGGATGGCATCTACATCTGTCAGGCCGTGGAGGAGGGGCTGGAGTCTGACTGGAGTCACGGACATGTGCTGGATGTTCAGTGTGAGTGAATCAATGATCTGTATTGAAAGGCAATGTAACCCCTTCGAAGATTAAGAATAGTGAACATTCCCCTCATCAATACTGTTTGAATAAAGAACTGTTGTTCTATCTTGTTGCATACTAAGGCAAATACACTCTTGATTAAATATCACTGAAACCTTTGGGGTTCAGTATGTATTTTCGCTTTAAGTAGAATATGACTGACTTTTCGTTCAAAAAATGATTTGTTGTACATTGTTTTCGTGAGTAGAACCTTCAGTTAACGTGACGTGACAAAGCCGTGGCCTTACTAAACTAAATATAAATGTTTAAGACAAAGCTCAGGCTTTTATCTCCAGGATGTAGTGGTTCTGTGAATATTTTGGTTGATGAAATCAACAGTGAACTCAATAATCGCATTGTCATTATTTCTAATATTCAGATGGACCAAACACGGTACGTTTTAACGAAAATGACGACACAGTGACTGCTACAGAAGGTGACCCCCTCACAGTGGGATGTTCTGCTGACTGTAACCCCGCCTGCACTGTGACCTGGTGGGACACATCCAGACAGAGGGTGACCTCGGGACAGAGGGAGGCTGAATTGTCTATACCAGTTGTAAACAGATCTCTGTCTGATCTGTACACCTGTCACGTCAACAACACGCATGGAAATACGTCTCGGAACCTAAAGCTCGATATACAGTGTAAGAGCATTTGTAATACATTATATCTAGGCTCGGGGTATACACGTCGTTATGTACGTGCAACATTCGTGAGCCCGCTTTCACCTCACCTCACCTCACCTCACCTCACCTCATGTATTCCGTGCCTACAATGACCAAATACAGTCGTCGTATAAGACAATTTCATATTGACTCTACCATCATGTCCATGTTCATAAAAATATCCGACGGAGCATTCTGACTTTCAGCTTCAACAGCTGGTATGGAAATAAAACCAATGGCATCTCTTCAGGACATCAGCATCTCTTTTCCGAATACTAGCAGCGAATAATTAATACAGCAAATACAATATATATATATATATATATATATATATATATATATATATATATATATATATATATATATATTCAGATACCTCGCATGTTTTACATTCGGAGTATCAAGAGCTTCCTTCTGGTCGCCTACTTCGATTGCCATGTTGAGAACAAACAGACCCGGATTTCATTCTTACCAGCCAGCACCAGGTTTTGCTATATGTTGCGTGACAAATATTTGTGGAGCATTTAATGTTAATTACGTTTGTGATGTTCTAATTCATTTGTATATGTGTTGATCAATAAGCTGAGCCAATGTGCTGCTGTAACCCAGATTTCCTTCAGGATAATAACGTGCTATCTTATCTTATCGTATTTGATATTTTAATTGAATAGAGTCTGGATCTTTGCGAGTAGAAAAGTCCTTGATGGCGTGCCGTATAACATGCATCGAATATATCCATACAACATAACTAACAATGCAGTAACTTACAAACAATGTGAGTTCAACACATATTTCTGATACCATGCATCCATCACTGGATCCAGATGCCGCCGTCCAAGTCGCCATCATCGTGTATAGTGCCGCCCCTGCCCTTCTGGTGCCTGCTGTGGTCCTTCTAGTCTGCCTGATACATAGATGCAGGAGAGTAAGGTGTAAGTTGTCTGTCTGCGACGTAGATGCAGGAGAGTGAGAGGTAAGCTGTTGTCTGTCTGCGACGTAGATGCAGGAGAGTGAGAGGTAAGCTGTTGTCTGTCTGATACGTAGATGCAGGAGAGTGAGAGGTAAGCTGTTGTCTGTCTGATACGTAGATGCAGGAGAGTGAGACGAGCTGCTGTCTGTCTGATACGTAGATGCAGGAGAGTGAGAGGTAAGCTGTTGTCTGTCTGATACATAAATGCAGGAGAGTGAGACGAGTTGATGTCTGTCGGATACGTAGATGCAGGAGAGTAAGAGTAGAGCTGTTGTCTGTCTGAGACGTAGATGCAGGAGAGTGAGAGGTGAGATGCTGCCTGTCTGATACGTAGATGCAGGAGAGTGAGAGGTAAGCTGTTGTCTGTCTGATACGCAGATGCAGGAGAGTGAGAGGTAAGCTGTTGTCTGTCTGATACGCAGATGCAGGAGAGTGAGGGTGAGCTGTTGTCTGTATGATACGTAGATGCAGAAGAGTGAGAGGTGAGCTGTTGTCTGTCTGATACGCAGATGCAGGAGAGTGAGAGGTGAGCTGTTGTCTGTCTGATGCGTCGATGCAGGAGAGTGAGAGGTAAGCTGATGTCTGTCTGATACGTAGTTGCAGGAGAGTGAGGGTAAGCTGTTGTCTGCCTGATACGTAGATGCAGGAGAGTGAGAGGTAAGTTGTTGTCTCTCTGATGCGTAGATGCAGAAGAGTGAGAGGTAAGTTGTTGTCTATATGATACGTACATGCAGAAGTGTGAGAGGTGAGCTGCTGTTTGTCTGATGCGTACATGCAGGAGTGTGAGAGGTAAGCTGATGTCTGTCTGATACGTAGATGCAGGAGAGTGAGGGTAAGCTGTTGTCTGTCTGATACGTAGATGCAGAAGTGTGAGACGAGCTGATGTCTGTCTGATACGTAGATGCAGAAGAGTGAGAGGTAAGCTGATGTCTGTCTGATACGCAGATGCAGGAGAGTGAGAGGTAAGCTGTTGTCTGTATGATACGTAGATGCAGGAGAGTGAGAGGTGAGCTGTTGTCTGCCTGATACGTAGATGCAGGAGAGTGAGAGGTGAGCTGTTGTCTGTCTGATGCGTAGATGCAGAAGAGTGAGAGGTAAGCTGTTGTCTGTCTGATACGTAGATGCAGAAGAGTGAGACGAGCTGCTGTCTGTCTGATACGTAGATGCAGAAGAGTGAGAGGTAAGCTGTTGTCTGTCTGATACATAGATGCAGAAGAATGAGACGTAAGCTGTTGTCTGTCTGATACGTAGATGCAGGAGAGTGAGGGTAAGCTGTTGTCTGTCTGATACGTAGATGCAGAAGAGTGAGACGAGCTGCTGTCTGTCTGATACGTAGATGCAGAAGAGTGAGAGGTAAGCTGTTGTCTGTCTGATACGTAGATGCAGGAGAGTGAGAGGTAAGTTGTTGTCTGTCTGATAAGTAGATGCAGAAGAGTGAGAGGTTAGCTGTTGTCTGTCTGATGCGTAGATGCAGAAGAGTGAGAGGTAA
This sequence comes from Haliotis cracherodii, assembly GCF_022045235.1. Taxonomy (NCBI): domain Eukaryota; kingdom Metazoa; phylum Mollusca; class Gastropoda; order Lepetellida; family Haliotidae; genus Haliotis; species Haliotis cracherodii. The sequence continues at coordinate 3,542,480 of NW_027266267.1, read as the reverse complement.
GCTGTTGTCTGCCTGATACGTAGATGCAGGAGAGTGAGAGGTAAGTTGTTGTCTCTCTGATGCGTAGATGCAGAAGAGTGAGAAGTTAGCTATTGTCTGTCTGATGCGTAGATGCAGAAGAGTGAGAGGTAAGCTGTTGTCTGCCTGATACGTAGATGCAGGAGAGTGAGAGGTAAGCAGTTGTCTGTTTGATACGTAGATGCAGGAGAGTGAGAGGTTAGCTGTTGGCAATGAAAGAATATGCAGACATGTGACTGAAAGTACCACTGATCATTGGAAGATTAAGTATTCATAGACAGTGACACTTGTCAATCAATCAATCAATCAATCAATCAATCAATCTTTATTGTATTAAAGGCCATTGGCCCATATACACATACAGATAAACAATATCATTTACAGCTGTACAGGAAATTATATAATTATTGGATAACTAATATGATGCTTGACATGTAATAAAGGTATTATAATAAAAGTGGTAATAACCACAGTGGCAGCAGTAGTAGTATAAAATACAAAGGGAATACAAAAGGAATGGAATAGAAATATGAAGTTTGACGTCGCAAAAGCTTTCAGCCATAGCACGACATTCAATACAAAAGGATTTATCAGTGATATACTCATCATGTCGAGACAATTTGACAATTATATGCATTTCTAGTAGAAACAAACAGACAAAAATGAAATGTAGATACTCCTGATCTAGATGCGAAAGTTTCAAAACAACTATTTTTTTTCTGGACATATCGGATTTACTAAGTAATTTACTACGCACTTGTAGACTTTGATGGATGTATTGTAATATCTTAGTTAATTTTTGACTAGGGATATCATTAAAAGATAATATTTGTTCATGAAATAGTGGTTCTTAGTGATATCAGGCATATATTTCAATCTTAGGTTGTCGTAAATTGGACATATAAACAAAAAGTGTAATTCGTTTTCAATATGGTTTTCGCAGAATGGACAAAAACGCATATCCTTAGGAATAGAGGAGAAGCGACCCCTGTTGCACATCAAATCATTTAACCCTAGCCAAAGTTTAATACATGTGTCTCTAATCTTTCTCTCTGTTATAGTATGCAGGTAAACCTCTGGTGTTAGACACTATTTAAAAGTTTTATAGACGTCGTAGCGTGTACTGTTATCTAGTGACGACCTCCAGTTTTGAGTAAACATATCAATTGCTACCTGCTTAAAAGAGCTAAGAAAATACATTTTGTCTCCGACGCTTTGATTAAGCCAAACATATCCGAATCCGTGAGAGAAGAGTAAATGCTTAATGTTTGATGCCCAGGTTACGTAACCAACACGTATGTCACTTTAGACAAGCATTTCGTAGCATTTTCTTGGGATTCGTTCCCACGACATCTCTGTTATTTTGAGCCAGTATCTGCGTAAACGTAAATATGAACAAATATATAACGGGTATCGACCACATTCGCCATAGACCATATGATTTGGAGCCGATTTAGAAACATTTAGAAATCTTTTACATGCAGTTAAGTGTACCTTTTCAATATTTTAATAGGTTTCAAAACCCCAGACCTCTGATCCATATAATAAGATTGGTTGAACATGAGCATCAAACATTTTGAAGAAAATAGTAGGTGAGATAACACGCAATTTATCTAGAACGACAAATAGATTTATTAGGACCTTTTTTGCTCGTAGGGCGAGATCGTTAACTAGATGTTTAAGATTAAGGTTAAACGGTAAAACAACACCGAGGTATTTATACGTGTTTGTAACATTTATAGGTTGGTTATTAAAGAACCATTTATCTCTTGATGCAAGAGGACCTCCTCTCCTAAATACGATAATATTAGTTTTTTCCAAGTTAACAGATAGCTTCCATGTAACAGTGTAACTGTATAGTATATCAATTTGTTTCTGGAGTCCGATAATAGAGTCAGAGATTAGAATCACGTCATCGGCAAAGAGTAATATAAGTAATTCAGTAGGTCAGGGTATAATTGCACTCGTTTTACCATCTTTTACCGTTTTGTTGAACATCAAAGGAAAGTTCATTAATGAAGAATGAAAATAGAAGAGGACTCAAGATACAACCTTGTTAAACTCCCATAGGGCAGTCAAAATAATCGGTAATTGTCGAATGTAGATACTGGACGTTTTACTATTGTGTAACGCTTGGTAATAGTCTTCTTTGTTTTGCTTTTCAGAAAAAGGGAAATTAAGGTAAATAGTGAGTGAGTGAGTGAGTGGGTGAGTGAGTTGGGTTTAGCGCCGCTTTTAACATTATTCCAGTTATATCACGGCGTGCCAGCTTAATGTGGGAGGAAAGACCGAAGTGATGCAGGCCTCAGACGATTACCACTTCGGTGAAACCCACGAGCACGGGTATGGTGCTGACAAGCCTAGAAGCATAATCGGGGCGAACCGGGATTCGAACCCACAATGATAGGTTTCTGAAGTGTCCAAGGGACGCACCTCTGCACAGCGAATCGCGGCGCCTTAGATAACTGGGCCAGTCGTGCTCCCTAAGGTAAATAGAAAAATATCAAAACAGAATATAATGATTGCATATTTCATAAGGGTCGTCATATCTCTGTACATTTTATATTACATGCAGGCAAACATTCTATATCTCCATTTTGTCAAGAATATGTTTCTAACATTGTAAAGATTAAACTTACTAATTTGGATGTTGTGGGAGGTATTGACATTTGATGAAAATAATCAGTGCAAGAGGCAATGATACTAACATTTCTGTGTTTTCATATAACATTTTTGTTCCTGTAACATTTCTGTCGTGTCCCATATATGCTGCCTACCTGACAGTACTGAACAGAGAGTCGTGTGTCAGCAGTCCCTACGCTACAGTCCATGACGAGGATGTCAGGTTGTCCTACTCCAGCAGGAGGTACTGAGGACCAATTCTGGCCAAGAAACACGATTATTTCCTTGAACAAATTAATGAAAGGGTCATGTTTCCTCTTCTTTCAGATGATATGATCTCTAACGATTGAATGAATCTGTATATAGCGATCTTATAAACATCCACCCACCTAAGTCAAATTCAAGAATGCACTTTTTACTTAAGTTAATACAAGACAGATGAAACTGATAGAGCAACCGTTATCATATGAACACTTAGACTTTATTTATTTTTCGTGAATATGTTTGGTTTTCAAGATTTTCTTTGTTTTTTAAAACATTTTGATAGACACAATTTTATGTTTATTTTATTGTTTATTTCATTTCAAAGTATCACACACATTGTATTGGAAGATAGATTTAGAATTTGCCTGTACTGAAGGAGCAACTTCTTGTGACTTATATAATTGATAGTCCTTTTATTACAAAAACACAGGCATGATGTCAAAGGTACAGGAGAGAGCAGCGGGGAATCTTGTGCCACAAGCGAGAACCACTGTGCTACATGCTATGCCGAGGATGAACGTTCATCTAGGTCAAGCCACGGATCTGATGCTACAGCTGACTACGAGACTCTCCAGTCAGATGAACGCTTCCACATCTACATGGCTTTGTATTCTCCACTTCACAGCAAAAGGAACTGATGCAGGGTGATGTGAGATGTAGGAAGGTTGATGCAGGGTGATGTGAGATGTAGGAAGGTTGATGCAGAGTGATGTTAGATGTAGGAGGGTTGATGCAGAGTGATGTGAGATGTAGGGAGGTTGATGCAAGGTGATGTGAGATGTAGGAAGGTTGATGCAGAGTGATGTAAGATGTAGGAAGGTTGATGCAGGGTGATGTGAGATGTAGGAAAGTTGATGTAAGTTGATGTGAGATGTAAGAAGGTTGATGCAGGGTGATGTGAGATGTAGGAAGGTTGATGCAGGGTGATGTGAGATGTAGGAAGGTTGATGCAGGGTGATGTGAGATGTAGGAAGGTTGATGCAGGGTGATGTGAGATGTAGGAAGGTTGATGCAGGGTGATGTGAGATGTAGTAAGGTTGATGCAGAGTGATGTGAGATGTAGGAAGGTTGATGCAGGGTAATGTGAGATGTAGGAAGGTTGATGCAGGGTGATGTGAGATGCAGGAAGTTTGATGCAGGGTAATGTGAGATGTAGGAAGGTTGATGCAGAGTGATGTGAGATGTAGTAAGGTTGATGCAGGGTGATGTGAGATGTAGGAAGGTTGATGTAGGGTGATGTGAGATGTAGAAAGGTTGTTGCAGGGTGATGTGAGATGGAGGAAGGTTGATGCAGAGTGATGTGAGATGTAGTAAGGTTGATGCAGGGTGATGTGAGATGTACGAAGGTTGATGCATGGTGATGTGAGATGTAGGAAGGTTGATGCAGGGTGATGTGAGATGTAGGAAGGTTGATGCAGGGTGATGTGAGATGTAGGAAGGTTGCTGCAGGGTGATGTGAGATGTAGGAAGGTTGCTGCAGGGTGATGTGAGATGTAGGAAGGTTGATGCAGGGTGATGTGAGATGTAGGAAGGTTGATGCAGGGTGATGTGAGATGTAGGAAGTTTGATGCAGGGTGATGTGAGATGTAGGAAGGTTGATGCAGGGTAATGTGAGATGTAGGAAGGTTGATGCAGGGTGATGTGAGATGAAGGAAGGTTGATGCAGGGTGATGTGAGATGTAGGAAGGTTGCTGCAGGGTGATGTGAGATGTAGGAAGGTTGATGCAGGGTGATGTGAGATGTAGGACGGTTGATGCAGAGTGATGTGAGATGTAGGAAGGTTGATGCAGGGTGATGTGAGATGGAGGAAGGTTGATGCAGGGTGATGTGAGATGCAGGAAGGTTGATGCAGGGTGATGTGAGATGTAGGAAGGTCGATGCAGCGTGATGTGAGATGTAGGAAAGTTGATGCATGGTGATGTGACATGTAGTAAGGTTGATGCAGGGTGATTTGAGATGTAGGAAGGTTGATGCAGAGTGATGTGAGATGTAGGAAGGTTGATGCAGGGTGATGTGAGATGTAGGAAGGTTGATGGAGGGTGATGTGAGATGTAGGAAGTTTGATGCAGAGTGATGTGAGATGTAGGAAGGTTGATGCAGGGTGATGTGGGATGTAGGAAGGTTGATGCAGGGTGATGTGAGATGGAGGAAGGTTGATGCAGGGTGATGTGAGATGTAGGAAGGATGATGCAGGGTGATGTGAGATGTAGGAAGGTTGATGCAGGGTGATGTGAGATGTAGGAAGGTTGTTGCAGGGTGATGTGAGATGTAGGAAGGTTGATGCAGAGTGATGTGAGATGTAGGAAGGTTGATGCAGGGTGATGTGAGATGTAGGAAGGTTGATGCAGGGTGATGTGAGATGTAGGAAGGTTGATGCAGGGTGATGTGAGATGTAGTAAGGTTGATGCAGAGTGATGTGAGATGTAGTAAGGTTGATGTAGGGTGATGTGAGATGTAGTAAGGTTGATGCAGGGTGATGTGATATGTAGGAAGGTTGATGCAGGGTGATGTGAGATGTAGGAAGGTTGATGCAGGGTGATGTGAGATGTAGTAAGGTAGATGCAGGGTGATGTGAGATATAGGAAGGTTGATGCAGGGTGATGTGAGATGTAGGAAGGTTGATGCAGAGTGATGTGAGATGGAGGAAGGTTGATGCAGGGTGATGTGAGATGTAGGAAGGCTGATGCAGGGTGATGTGAGATGTAGGAAGGTTGTTGCAGGGTGATGTGAGATGTAGGAAGGTTGATGCAGGGTGATGTGAGATGTAGGACGGTTGATGCAGGGTGATGTGAGATGTAGGAAGGTTGATGCAGGGTGATGTGAGATGTAGGAAGGTTGATGCAGGGTGATGTGAGATGTAGTAAGGTAGATGCAGGGTGATGTGAGATGTAGGAAGGTTGATGCAGGGTGATGTGAGATGTAGGAAGGTTGATGCAGGGTGATGTGAGATGGAGGAAGGTTGATGCAGGATGATGTAGGAAGGTTGATGCAGGGTGATGTGAGATGTAGGAAGGTTGCTGCAGGGTGATGTGAGATGTAGGAAGGTTGAAGCAGGGTGATGTGAGATGTAGAAAGGTTGCTTCAGGGTGATGTGAGATGTAGGAAGTTTGATGCAGAGTGATGTGAGATGTAGGAAGGTTGATGCAGGGTGATGTGAGATGTAGTAAGGTAGATGCAGGGTGATGTGAGATGTAGGAAGGTTGATGCAGGGTGATGTGAGATGTAGGAAGGTTGATGCAGGGTGATGTGAGATGGAGGAAGGTTGATGCAGGGTGATGTGAGATGTAGGAAGGTTGATGCAGGGTGATGTGAGATGTAGGAAGGTTGATGCAGAGTGATGTGAGATGTAGGAAGGTTGATGCAGGGTGATGTGAGATGTAGGAAGGTTGCTGCAGGGTAATGTGAGATGTAGGAAGGTTGATGCAGAGTGATGTGAGATGTAGTAAGGTTGATGCAGGGTGATGTGAGATGTAGTAAGGTTGATGCAGGGTGATGTGAGATGTAGGAAGGTTGATGCAGGGTGATGTGAGATGTAGTAAGGTTGATGTAGGGTGATGTGAGATGTAGTAAGGTTGATGCAGGGTGATGTGAGATGTAGGAAGGTTGATGCAGGGTGATGTGAGATGTAGTAAGGTTGATGCAGAGTGATGTGAGATGTAGGAAGGTTGATGCAGAGTGATGTGAGATGTAGGAAGGTTGATGCAGGGTGATGTGAGATGTAGGAAGGTTGATGCAGGGTGATGTGAGATGCAGGGAGGTTGATGCAGGGTGAGGTGAATTGCAGGGAGGTTGATGCAGGGTGATGTGAGATGTAGGAAGGTTGATGCAGGGTGATATGAGATGTAGGAATGTTGCTGCAGGGTGATGTGAGATGTAAGAAGGTTGCTGCAGGGTGATGTGAGATGTAGGAAGGTTGCTGCAGGGTGATGTGAGATGTAAGAAGGTTGCTGCAGGGTGATGTGAAATGCAGGGAGGTTGATGCAGGGGATGTGAGATGAAGGAAGGTTGATGCAGGGTGATGTGAAATGCAGGGAGGTTGATGCAGGGTGATGTGAGATGTAGGAAGGTTGATGCAGGGTGATGTGAAATGCAGGGAGGTTGATGCAGGGGATGTGAGATGAAGGAAGGTTGATGCAGGGTGATGTGAGATGTAGGAAGGTTGATGCAGGGTGATGTGAGATGTAGGAAGGTTGATGCAGGGTGATGTGAGATGTAGGAAGGTTGATGCAGGGGATGTGGGATGCAGGGAGGTTGATGCAGGGTGATGTGAGATGTAGGAAGGTTGATGCAGAGTGATGTGAGATGGAGGAAGGTTGATGCAGGGTGATGTGAGATGTAGGAAGGTTGATGCAGGGTGATGTGAGATGTAGGAAGGTTGATGCAGGTTGATGTGAGATGCAGGGAGGTTGATGCAGGGTGATGTGAAATACAGGGAGGTTGATGCAGGGTGATGTGAGATGTAGGAAGGCTGATGCAGGGTGATGTGAGATGGAGGAAGGTTGATGCATTGGTATTATGACTACGAGCCACGGACATTCCACATCTACACGCCTCCTATCCTAATCTTGAAGACAGCAAATTCAGGCCGGCGTGAGCTGTTATTAGATAGAGTTAGTTACAGATCTCCGAACACGACTCTCCTTGTCAACATTTTTTGTTACTGACTATGCTTGTGTGTAGATGTAGGTCTAGATGCATAGTGACAAGGTTCGGATTAAAGGACCCCCATCGTATTTGTACTGCTTATTTTTTATTAAATGTTTGATTCCCTCAGGTTTTTAGTTACCTTTTCGATGACAACTAATAAACCTTTTTTGCCTTGATTGTATATAAATCATGTTCTTAAAGTGCAAGTGCTGCACCTTTAAATTATGGCGTCATTACTCATGTTAGTTAAATACTAATTCGAAGCATCGGATTAAAGTTTGTTAACAAACATAATTAGTAAGCCTGGGTGGCCGCTAGGGGTGAAAGACTACCAAAGCCGATTTTTCTGATGTCCGCGCTTTGTCGTCCCCTAAGTCGGGGTCGCTGTCGCGGTTGCCGTCCAGCTGTGTGTACAGAAACTGGCTGCATAACAGATGGTTTGATCCGATGTAGGTTTATCTATTTAGATTTATGCCTGTCTAGATTTATGATACCTTCTGTGTATTTAAATCGGGTCTGCTGTTTATTAGAAGTGACTGGTTTACTATCAGTGCTGCTTACTTTTGTATATGATGTTAAGACTTACATAACTTGTGTGCATCCATTTTTTAATTGCTTACTGAAAGCCTTAATGATGTAGCATGATGTGTATTGTCTTGTGTTAATAAATCATTAAACTTCAGTTCGTTTATCTTTGCTAACGTGCCGTAATGCAACCGGTTTGTCTATTCATGTAGTTTTCAACTTCACGTGTGAGTATTTATGCTCGCGATTAATGTCATTTGGGTGAGGCGTTACTCTGGTATAAGTGGCGTAATCGTTAGTGCATCAACCATAGATGATTTACCGCGCTAGTATACTCTGTTCAGCGCTTCCTTTTCACGGTTAATTGTACGACCCTAAAATTCCGAACATCTAATCAAAACTTACCTATTACCGACAGGGTGGTATACCTACAGAAGATCGACATTGCACATAATGTAGTTCTTCTGCAGTTGGAGACGATTTCAGTATCTCTTTAGAAGTGAAGGTCTTCATCAACAAAAAATTGATTTAATTCTTAATACATTCATCATCTGGCCAAATCAGTTTAAAATGTGTACATCACTTACCACTTGCTTTATTGCACAGCTGGGTACTACTTTCTTTCAAATCCTTACGTTCTTGTGAGTTGTTTTGTCATCAAGTAATTATTATGTGTCACACATTAGAATAAGTGCTGTCAATTAACTTGAAATATTGAAACATCAAGAATTAATATTCTCATAAAAAATGATGAAACATGTGTTTGATATATTTGAATGGTCTTGTACATCAAGTGACCGAGGGTAAATCCAATACACATGCTCAGGACATAAAAACGAATCATGTGTAACATTCATATTTTGGGGCCCGCCCCGTAGTATATTTTAGGGGACAGACACGTTTATTCAGTAATATTAGGCGCCAAAAATCTCACAGAACAATGTAGAACGAAACGTTGTTTATGTCATTTATGTTTATGGAAATTGAAACGAGTTGGGCGTCACCGCTGAGAACAGACCTAGGAGAGACCACGTGCTTTTGAGTTTTTATACCTCATCGAACCGCCATTTCTGTAATCAACATTTCGGAAAATATCATAATATTTGTTTTCAATAGCATGTACACCTGAGCTTTGGCGAAACACTGCAAGACAATATTTCAAAAAGAGGGTTCTATTTGAGGTATTAACCAGCAAATCGAAGAAATCTCCTAAGTTCCTTTTTTATTTCGTGGCACTTGGAGTTTTGAAATTTCTTCCACCTTTGCTTGAGTAGGCTGGGCGTGGCCTGTGATATGACCGAACACAGCATCCACGTTAGCTAAAACTTCAGAATTGTTTAGTTTAGGGCTAGCATAGTCAACAATGCCATGAAACATCACAAAGTCACAAATCTTGTCAGTATCACAATCTGATACAATATCGACAGACGAAACAGTGGCAGATACTTTCTGATCATATTAACTTGACAAAGTTGTGTATTTTTACGACGGTCTGGTGTTTGTACAACATTGTCAATATCACTGAAGCATGAGTTGGTTTGTTTGATGTATTACACTGCACTCAGCAATGTGCCAGCTATATGACGGCGGTATGTAAATAATCGAGTTTGGACCAGACAATCCAGTGATTGATATCATGAGCATCCATCCCACAATTGGGATCGATGACATGCATCAACCAAGTCAGCGAGCTTGACCACTCGATCCCGTTAGTCGCCTTTTACGACGAGCAGGGTCGCCTTTTTACGGCAAGCATGGGTTGCTGAAGACCTATTCTACCCCGGATCTTCACGGGTCACTGACGCTTCGGACAAAGACATACGGACCGTTGTACCTAGCTCGTCATGGCTGACCAGGGATTGGTTAAAACACTGAGACTTTATCACCAGGACTGAAATTTCTCTTTCATTCTGTCTCGGAATCCTTACAAGTTATCCCCAGCAACTTCACAAGCTTTTGTAAGCCGAGCCCGAAATGTTGAGACATACTCCTACAAACTCGACCTCATGTGAAACCTTCTACCAAGCAAATGCTCTTTCAAGTGCTTTACAGCCAAAGACAGGGTCAAAAGGACTAAAATCAACGGACTTCTGAGGTGATTCCTTCACGGCACACAACAACACATCACTGCCTTCATCCCAATCCTCCTCAGTCTCACAAACAGTAAGTCCTCATCATATTCTTACGAGTCTAATGACACCTCTATAAACTTCCCTGAGATTCAGGATGACGTGCACTAGACGTTATGTGAGTTATGCCTAACTGAAGCATAGATTGCTGGAAAACACCAGACATGAACATTAAAGCACTGATCTGACTGAATAATCCCAGGCAAACCAAGCGTGGTGGAGAGCTTTACCAAAGCCTTGATAATAACATGAGCTGTAGTATTCCGTAAAGGCCTCTGGAAATCTTGTGGTGTGAGTGAGTGAGTGAGTTTGGTTTTAAGCTGCTTTTAGCAATATTCCAGCAATATCACGGCGGGGGACACCAGAAATGGGCTTCACACATTGTACCAACGTCGGGATTGGAACCCGGGTCTTCGGCGTGACGAGCTAACGCTTTAACCACTAGGCTACCCGACCGCCCGAAACCTTGTGGAAGCACATATGAAAGTAAGCATGTACTGATTTGCTCTACAATGTACTTGGTCAGGAATTAATCACTATCGACATCAAAGGGGTATTAACAATAATTATACCAATAAATACTAATAGAATGTAATAAAACATTGATTTATAACCACCTGTACTTAAGATTGACTCTGTCTTTTTTATCTCTTTTATACGTGTATGTTACGCTACGGTAGCTTCACTTTAGCAAAATAACTGATTCTTTTGTAACTTTGACTCCATGATGTTAGTTGTGAAAATTATTAAGACTCGCATGAAAGATACGGCTGCAAGAGTTCTGTCCCCTTGTGGTGATGTAAGTGATTTGACTTAGAACTACATGGCGTCATTGATACAGAAGGCAGTGAGAACTTACGTACTCCGACGTGCTGGGTTGTTAAAAATATCCACAACTTTAAATATGGGTGACAAATACACTTTCATGAAACTAATTTTCAGTGAGAGACTTACTTTTTTCACCTCTCAGATGGATCGTTTTCAAATGGCCACCTACAACATTGTGAACACTTTCACCAAAACTATTGACTTGGGCAGAGGAGTCAGGGGTACATAATGACGAGCATATAGCCATGAACATGATGAAGTTCCTCTGTCTTGAAGTTAAACAAGAAGACAAGAATGTGAGTAGTTGTATGTCAACTATATGGGAGCACTGACAGTGGAGTTAGAAGTTCACGGGGATTCCTTGCAAAAAATTCCGTGTGCCAAAATATTTCATATTTTATTCAAGCTTCATTCAATAAGCTGTTCATGTCAGTAACTAGCGAGAGACAACAAGAGCCTATCTCAGCTCGCAGTATCGCTCCATGTGCGTTTATTCATAAGCTATACAGAGTTACGCCCCTTGGACCAGTTGACCGGGACACACACATCGAATCAAGCGGATTTCTCCAGTATCAACGTAATAAACTAAATCACTACATTTCTCCCTTTCTTTAAAAAGAGAACAAAATGTCTTATTCAAAATAAACTTACACCTACATATCTTACATCCAAATGAATAACCGTCAGTCATTTGCACAAAACATTACTTACACACATAGTTTTTGTGATATGCTGGCCTCTGGGCGGTCGAGTAGCCTAGTGGTTAAAGGGTTCGCTCGTGGCGCGGAAGACAGGGGTTCGATTCCCGACATGGGCACAATGTGAAAAGCCTATCTCTGGTGTCCCCCGCCGTCATAGTGTTGGACTATTGCAAAATGCGGTGTAAAACTATACTCACTCACTCACTCATTCACTCACTCACTCACTCACAACTCAACCTGCGAGGTCTTGTTCTCACCGATGTAACTGGTCTTACCGGTTTCATTGCATACAGCTGGTGTGGCAGGTTCTCCAGATACGTCTTCAGGAATATCTGGAGTTTCGTCGTTGTTATCTGGCGTAGTGTTATGCAGTGACTGTTCTCTCCAGTCACTGGGTTGATGTTCATCGTTGTCATGGCTGTGTTCGGCAATAGATGTGGTCACGATCACACTGGTCACAGGCTTGAAATGTGTGGAATCGCTGGTCACACTGCTCCCATCGCGTGATTGTTTCGCTGTTATTTTTTATCCTTTCATACTGACATTGTGCAATGCTGGTTCACATGGTGTCGTCAGTCTCTTCTGTTTCTTCAGTCGTAACAGCAGGTATTCTCCCACCTTGATATAACAGTGTTCCGTATTCTGGCTCTCTGATTTACTTTCTATGTGAATCCTTGTTTTATCACTTCTTCCTCTTTTGTTTTAGACTGTTTCGTCACAAGATCAAGCTTGGCTCTGACTTGTCTCTTTATCATTACGTTGAAAGGTGTGACCCCAGTCACTTGATGGGGCGTTAATCGGTATCCAAACAATATGTTCTCAATGGCATTGATATCTGACAATGATTTGAGCTGCTTGTAAAGCGATTCCAAGTAAATCTGCTGTAGGATCTCCAAGCAGTGAGAGACAGTGACCATCTTGTAATGCCTTGAACACTTTTCCTTTAACAATCCGAAAACATGATGCTGTTGTATCACAACCAATCAATGCAAGCGCTGCAAGGAGGTCCAGAACGATAGGCTCAGTTTTGGAAACAGACGCTCCAATCGTAGTAGAAATGGAACGGCAGGAGGGATATGTCGGTCACAGAACAGTCTCTGGATGGAGTCCATCTGCTACTACTTAAATTGCTTGTTGGACAGTTATTTTGTCAGCTTCTTTATGCGTTGTGGCAGTGTCATGTCTGCTGGATATGATGTAGTGGAACACTTCAAGTGGGACATTATTCTCTCCTTTAATGTTTGTGTTCTTGGGTGTGAACATGAAGCAGATCATCTTCATTAAGGAGGTCATGGGACATCAGATTTTTCAACGCATGGTTGGTTTCATTGATTGTGAGGATAGCCTTCTGGGAAGGTAAGATTGTTTAAACCTTCTTGTGATAAACTCTACTGCTGGTATTGTTGTTCTTCCCGCCTTGTGACATCCTTAGTGCTGATAATAATCTAGGAGTGATTGATCAATAATCAAGACTGTTGTATTTATGATAAGATGATACTGGTTCTTCTTAAATACGTTTCATCGTGAATTTTGCCTTGCATACTCTCACTTTTCCAGCGTCGCTGAACATGGAAGTGGGAACTGGTGCCAATTCATGAGAAAAAAAGCTTAATCACGAGATCTTATCTTTGCTTTGTGTTTATCATGTCGTATTTCATCATTGCGTTTACTATCTTTAACCCATCTTCCTGTGGAGACTTAATACCCATGTCTGTAGCCTTTGAGGCCTCAGGTTAATTCTAAGAGTGCCACCTTGCTAATGACGAATGTTATTTCGATCCACATGTCACACCAGATAGCATTCCAGAAACCAAGTCTGTGTCTGTGTCTAATGACATGATCATCTGTTCTTAAATTTTGATGAGCATAGTTTCAGTGGACCTTAGATAGAACGGGTGAAGGAAGAGCACGTGTCTACAGACGTCGGGGAGAACGTTACGCCGGAAACTGCGTACAGGAAGTGGACAGGTTTTGTAGGGATAGCGTTATGATGTGGGCGGCTATCTCCCATCATGGCAGGACAGGTTGGTCCATATCCAGGGCAGTCTTACGGCTCAGGACAACTCTCGACCGCATACAACACGGATCACAAGAGCCTCTCTACACAACAACAACCTTTATATTCTCACCTGTTCCTCCACACCCCGAATTTGAACCAGATAGAGCACCTGTCGAATGAATTGTAAAACCAACAAACAACCAACAAATGTATTACAGGACTTACAAATTTTAAGTTTACAAATCCATACAAATTACTGCAATTACAATGGCAGTACACATTACAGTGGTAGCGCAATATTTAATGGCAATAAATAATATGATGGCAGTGGTCAGTATCAAATAAAAAAAAACAGTGGTGATAGCAAAAGTCAGTGATAATAATATATATTCAGCCAGCGACGACAGCGGTAAACATTCCGATATGGGCTGGGCAGGGGATCAGGGGTGATGAGCGATCCTCACATGAAGATCAAGCGATCTTGGTACCGAAGCCGTGATGAAATGTGTGAGAGATACGTAAACCCGCCTGTACTATATACTAGTATACATAGCCTAACAAGCTACTGGAAGTTTCCATACCGTGCCCTCACCAGTGAAGCAGCAATAGAACATTACAGAACTTTCCACATGTTTCTATACGATACTATCACCGTCGGCGGTTTATACACCACACTAGCATCTAAATATAGTAACTTACTGACAACTGGTCACTGCCCAACCACAATGCAATGAGCGCCTGCGGAATCTCATCCAAAAAACAATGTAACACAGTTACAATTATTGTCAAACAAGACAATACACTGCCATAAAACAATTGAAATTCCCTAAATTCACTCCGTCACGCACGCACTTAAACCCCAAGCAGACTGTCCTATGGAAGGCGAATTCCCCCTTGGTTCCACGGCCACCTGGTGTCTCTGTATTGTCACCACCGGCTGTTACTCTGTTGATATCTGACCCACTATGTCACCAGAACTATATGGATGATGTGATATCTATCGTTGCATATTACACCTTGTATCGGAGGGGCTTCAATTTGCCCCTTGCTATGTCCATTCTCACACCTATCAGCCCCCATTTGCCCTGTGTCCATTACCAATTACTTAGCTATAATTACTTAAGTGTTGGCTTCCATTGTCTATTGCTAAGCATCTGTTGGCTTCCTTTGATAGGTTGTACCCTTTGTTAGTTTCCACCTTTTGTTATCTTATTAATTTTGTTGTCCTTACATGTACATATACATGCTCTCTGCCTCATGGCCTTCATTCAACTGATGAAGGAGGAAGCATACACTCCGAAACGTTGTGTTCCTCATAATAAAGAAGTTGACATCCATATATTCTCTTCCTTATTTTCACTTCTGTTTTAGTGAACTGAAGATAAAATTCGTTTGATAGGGAAATATTATCAAGTGAAACTAGCTGTAAGGACGTATTCCCCGCAAATCACCCCAGCAGCTGAAATCTGTCAGTGTGAACTCAACACGCTGGTGACTATGTTTCTGTTTTACGTTGTGGCCGGAGGACTCCATGTTTGTGGTATGTATCTGTATATGTCTTCGAAAACTGAACTTGCTAATATCTATAACCGTCCTTATGTTATTTTCCTTGATGCTTCGCAACATTCTATCTGCTGTTACTAAGCTTAAGTTTCAAGGAAGATCAGTTGATTTGCGTGCTGGCGACAGCTGTATATCGACGTAACTCACACACTTCCTGTTGACAAACAAACTGTTGGTGTGTATTAGATTTAATGCTCTATTGAACAGAATATAATGTGTGTGTATAACATAGCTTGTCTGCCTAGTGCGCGTAAAACATACAACATACAACAGACGAAGGGACAGTGTTTCCCAAATTTATTACATTAATGGCGCAGGTCATAAAATATAATAAACATAAACATACAAATGATCATAGCCCTGACATATGTATAGTCACTTAGAATATGGGTTATCAGTGTTAATTTAAGGTGGACTAATTTTGTTTAGTCCTGTACAGGAAAATTTATAGTCTTACACAATCTTCTGGAATTGAATATGTCGCCGAGATTGGTGCAATTATATGATAGCTTATTAATGGTTGGGTGCTGTGATGTCCATATGTAAACGTCAGTCTTCATTTTCAGTTGAATACTATAGCAAACTGATACTTTCATTTGACGACTTTTCTCGAGTTTTTACTATTATTTACTTTTTGACACGAACAAACTTGATACCCACACGTGTGTGGTAGTAGTATCAAGGGGAACGACATGTACCCTTACACGGGATATATCCTATAAGTGAAATTGTAACATAATACCTCACCATAAGAATATGACACGTGTAGTTTCAATCTGTTCCTCCACATCACAGTTACTAGCATGCAGTTGTCGTTCCCGATTCACCATCATACCCAGCTCTGTACAATTAAGGATGCAAATGAACAGCATGTATGCAGAGGTACTCAGTCAGTTGACTATGGCAAAACATTAATCCAAAGCACCTGTCTTACACCTTAAACATGTTTTACAGTGTATAAATGTGGTAATATGTTATGGACACGACCCTCAAAAATACAATATTGCACCATATAGCTGAACAAAATACAGTGCACAAAAATACCAGATTGGAAGGCGATAGGAATAATTTTTCAGTTAATTTGATCGTGAAGGGTATTATATTCCAGTGATAGATCCTTCTCTTGTGAGTAGAACGCAATAACAGAGATTATTGATACAGGGAGCATGTACCTTTCACTAATATTATCGAATTAACATAGACACACATGGAAGGGTGATATATATAAAATCATTTAGAACGAGGAAATCAAAGACTAAAACTATAACTGTTGTCATTAAAACAATTCATCACATCATATCTGAAATAGGTATAACACTTTTGGCAATACCAAATCTGCCCTTAAGATTTCGTCTTCATGGTCTAGTGGAAAGAGCTCCTGTCTGGTTCGATCTCCGGGCCGCGTCACACCAAAATACGTTGAAAGATGATACTTGTTGTCAGCATGGCAAGTCAGTGGGCTGGCATGAAACAACCCGGCATTAGTCCGGACGAGTACAAGCAGTTCTCCTAAACCGTTCAATAATAGTTTATTATTCACAGAATGATCGTGTCTAAAACGCAACATGGCAACATAGGTACACTGTTCTTGCATGTCATGAGAAAATATATTTCTCGATCATACACTTTTTCCTTTCCTCTAGACATACAATCATATTTCGTTCGTTGTGTTTACTTTTTAATAGACATACCGAACTGAAGCTACATTTATGTTGTAAATGAAGCGTGTAAAATACTTTAATACGGCATTAAACATAATTCATATAAATTATGCATATACTTTGGCTTATACTGTGTCTGTCTCATGTCTGATTACACTCACAGTGAATCATGTTGCACGTTATCAATACGATATGCATTTCGCAAAGTAGGTATATGAAATAAGTTTATTATTTTTAGAAGACATGTGTCTGGAATGCAACAATATATTTTGGTTATACTTGTCACTTTTCAGCTTTCGTTGTTTTCTCATACTCGGACACTTAGGGACATACTGACCGCTTTTGCCAAATGTGACCCACTGTTTTCATGAGCTACACGTGTAGCGTATGCACTAGTGGATACATAGGTTTATACATAGAACGTGAAAGAGGTCACGTGAGCCTTGATGGCAAAGGTATCAGTATCTGAGAAAATATAGCAACGTGAACGCAATATTTCAAAAGTTGGGGCATATGATCATATCGTACCGGTAATATAAGCATATAGCAACGATTGAAATACATACCCTTGATATCCGGAATGATACCTCACTTTATAAGGCTTGAAAACATTTGAAAATGTACAATTTACAAATGATGCTCCACCTAAGGAAGTGTCCATATTTCAAACTCTGTAAACTTAGAAGGGACTTGGAAATGTCAGCATATATTACAATAAAGAGAAATGCACTGGGAATGCTCTGTGATCAAGTATTTACTGGGTATCAACTTTTGTATTTCATGTTTGGAAATGTCTGCACATCAGGTCATAGCATTCATGACAAATGGTGCTTGTGCATACAACAATACACGATGATCATATGTTTTAAAGGTGTAGCTTCCTATGAAATAAACACCCGAAGTTAGTTTATATCGGGAAACTAACGTAAATCTGGTCACGGCATGCATTTCCTACTGTATACTTGAAGATCAGGGATAGAATAGGTCTTCAGCAACCAATTCATGCCGTAAAAAGCGGCTATGCTTGTCAATAACAGGCGACAAACAGGATCGGGTGGACAGGCTCTCTGACTTGGTCGATGCATGTCATCGTATCCCAATTAAGTGGATCGATGCTCATGATGTTAGTCACTGGATTGTCTGGTCCATACTCGATTATTTACAGACAGACGTCATATAGCTGGATTATTGCTGAGTGCGGCGTTAATCAACAAACGAACAAACAAACATATTTGAACAGTTTTAAGAGCCAGCAAAATTGCCGCCAATATATACAAAATGAAGTAAATTAATGTGAAAGTAAGTAGTGTTTTTAGCAATTTATCAAACATTTCGACACCCGATATACACCAGAGATGGGCTTCACCCATGGCAGCTGTGTTTGGGATCTAACCCTGGTCTTTGGAATGACGAGACACCCCTTTAACAACTGGGCTACACAACTGACACATTACAGTGATACTTCCTTGATATAAACACACTGGCCCGCATTCTTCATTCATTCAAACACGGAAATTGAAGCCGAGTTAGTGCGTCACTGCTGAGACGAGCGTCTGTGTATTTATTATCCCCACATTCAAATGATATTTCTATCATCACGATTTCGGCATATGTTATACATATTTGTTTTCAAAGACATGTACGCCTGTGCGAAACATATTTCACAACTGTTGATACAAGTCAATATCAAGAAAAGAGAAATCTAAAATATCGATAAGACTGGATATATACATATAAAAACTTGTATGTAACATTAAGATGTGTACCAACCAACAACTGTTTACCGAACTCTTGCATACTATTATCAATGTACATGCATACACATCTGTTAAAAGATATATGACTCGAAACATCCAAGTAATCATCTGAAGCGATACTTTTCAGTTAGGTGTATGCTGCTAAATATATTCACTCAGAAAACATGGAAGCTTGAACAAATATTTCCGTCTCCCTCATCAATGTGCATGTATACACATCTGTTAGGAGATATATGACTCGAAACATCCAAGTAATCATCTGAAGCGATACTTTTCAGTTAGGTGTATGCTGCTAAATATATTCACTCAGAAAACATGGAAGCTTGAACAAATAGTTCCGTCTCCCTCATCAATGTACATGTATACACACCTGTTAGGAGATATATGACTCGAAACATCCAAGTAATCATCTGAAGCGATACTTTTCAGTTAGGTGTATGCTGCTAAATATATTCACTCAGAAAACATGGAAGCTTGAACAAATATTTCCGTCTCCCTCATCAATGTACATGTATACACATCTGTTAGGAGATATATGACTCGAAACATCCAAGTAATCATCTGAAGCGATACTTTTCAGTTAGGTGTATGCTGCTAAATATATTCACTCAGAAAACATGGAAGCTTGAACAAATATTTCCGTCTCCCTCATCAATGTACATGTATACACATCTGTTAGGAGATATATGACTCGAAACATCCAAGTAATCATCTGAAGCGATACTTTTCAGTTAGGTGTATGCTGCTAAATATATTCACTCAGAAAACATGGAAGCTTGAACAAATATTTCCGTCTCCCTCATCAATGTACATGTATACACATCTGTTAGGAGATATATGACTCGAAACATCCAAGTAATCATCTGAAGCGATACTTTTCAGTTAGGTGTATGCTGCTAAATATATTCACTCAGAAAACATGGAAGCTTGAACAAATATTTCCGTCTCCCTCATCAATGTACATGTATACACATCTGTTAGGAGATATATGACTCGAAACATCCAAGTAATCATCTGAAGCGATACTTTTCAGTTAGGTGTATGCTGCTAAATATATTCACTCAGAAAACATGGAAGCTTGAACAAATATTTCCGTCTCCCTCATCAATGTACATGTATACACATCTGTTAGGAGATATATGACTCGAAACATCCAAGTAATCATCTGAAGCGATACTTTTCAGTTAGGTGTATGCTGCTAAATATATTCACTCAGAAAACATGGAAGCTTGAACAAATATTTCCGTCTCCCTCATCAATGTACATGTATACACATCTGTTAGGAGATATATGACTCGAAACATCCAAGTAATCATCTGAAGCGATACTTTTCAGTTAGGTGTATGCTGCTAAATATATTCACTCAGAAAACATGGAAGCTTGAACAAATATTTCCGTCTCCCTCATCAATGTACATGTATACACATCTGTTAGGAGATATATGACTCGAAACATCCAAGTAATCATCTGAAGCGATACTTTTCAGTTAGGTGTATGCTGCTAAATATATTCACTCAGAAAACATGGAAGCTTGAACAAATATTTCCGTCTCCCTCATCAATGTACATGTATACACATCTGTTAGGAGATATATGACTCGAAACATCCAAGTAATCATCTGAAGCGATACTTTTCAGTTAGGTGTATGCTGCTAAATATATTCACTCAGAAAACATGGAAGCTTAAACAAATATTTCCGTCTCCCTCATCAATGTACATGTATACACATCTGTTAGGAGATATATGACTCGAAACATCCAAGTAATCATCTGAAGCGATACTTTTCAGTTAGGTGTATGCTGCTAAATATATTCACTCAGAAAACATGGAAGCTTGAACAAATATTTCCGTCTCCCTCATCAATGTACATGTATACACATCTGTTAGGAGATATATGACTCGAAACATCCAAGTAATCATCTGAAGCGATACTTTTCAGTTAGGTGTATGCTGCTAAATATATTCACTCAGAAAACATGGAAGCTTGAACAAATATTTCCGTCTCCCTCATCAATGTACATGTATACACATCTGTTAGGAGATATATGACTCGAAACATCCAAGTAATCATCTGAAGCGATACTTTTCAGTTAGGTGTATGCTGCTAAATATATTCACTCAGAAAACATGGAAGCTTGAACAAATATTTCCGTCTCCCTCATCAATGTACATGTATACACATCTGTTAGGAGATATATGACTCGAAACATCCAAGTAATCATCTGAAGCGATACTTTTCAGTTAGGTGTATGCTGCTAAATATATTCACTCAGAAAACATGGAAGCTTGAACAAATTTTTGCGTCTCCCTCATCAATGTACATGTATACACATCTGTTAGGAGATATATGACTCGAAACATCCAAGTAATCATCTGAAGCGATACTTTTCAGTTAGGTGTATGCTGCTAAATATATTCACTCAGAAAACATGGAAGCTTGAACAAATATTTCCGTCTCCCTCATCAATATACATGTATACACATCTGTTAGGAGATATATGACTCGTTTGGTCTTTTCCAAAGTACGTTGGGGGACACGGGTGGCCCAGTCGTTTAAGGCGCCGCGATTCGCTGTGCAGAGTTGCGTCCCTTGGGCACGCCAGAAGCCTATGATTTTGGGTTGTGTTTAACGCTGCTTTTAACAGTATTCCAGTTATATCACGGTGTGTCAGCTTAATGTGGGTGGAAAGCTCGAAGTGATGCAGGTCTTAGCCATTTACAACTTCGGTGAAACCGACGAGCACGGGTATAGTGCTGACAAACATAGAAACATAATCGGGGCGAACAGGGATTCGAACCCACAGTCATAGGTTTCTGCACAGCGAATCGTGGCATCTTAGACGACTGGGCCACCTGTTCCCCCTTCCCCGGCGTCTTAACACGAAACTGACAAGACCCCTTCGACAATCATAAGAAAGTCAAGTGTGCGATTCCGACTACACCAGAAGTCTTCATGAATCACTATGATGGTGGTGATAGCAGGTGTTCGTGAACAGCCAGTGCACGTGTCACCCCAACAAAACACGAAAACATATGGTGCAAGACAAAATAAGTCATTTACTCTAATATCAGCTACCCAGGAAACAGTAGGCCGGTAGTTGGCGTGGCCTTATTTCTTCAGTTATTGGAAACAATAGCACACAAAGGCTTGAAGTGTATTTATTACAGTGTCAGATGTTAAAAAATAATTCTTCATTCAGACAAAGGATCCTATAACCTTCGACTCATTGCAAGCTGCGACACTATATTAATGTGTAATATTTTCAGGTGTAATCATCCAATAAAACGGCCATTGAGTATGATTTTAGCCACAAATTTGATCTTTACAAAGTGATATGTTTTCATTATCTTTCATGTCACCATATTGCTTTCTTCTCTAATGCATTCAACTGAGAGTGACTGTGTAGATAAAGCAGTGGGTTCTCAGTTTTGGTGTACTTGCAGGTCTCCTCTCTGTATCAGCAACATCTGACAACGTCGTTACACATATTGGTCATGACAAAGTCATCGATGTCGATTTTCTACTTTATTCCCCCAAGAGATAATTCCCAGTCAACATGCGCGTTGACAGAGACAAAACGCTTTCCATAATCTTAAAAAAAGATCTCTCAAATGTACGATTCCATCTAGATCATAAACATATGTTTATGAATATATCTAAAAAATGATGATACGGACCAGATTTTCGGGAGAAGGTCAGAGTATCCTGTCCCACCGGTGCTACCATCGCAAACCCATTCGAAGTTCACCTTACAAGAAGCCAAGGAAACATATGGTGCAAGTCAAAATTGGGATTTGCATCAGATATCATTTTTGTCACCTACGCGTCAAGTATGGAAATGCCATCCACATGTCAACAATAAAACGTTTTGAAAGCTTACTGATATCTTGAATGTTGTAACCTTGATAAAACAACTTCTGAGCATGCTCGGTTGTATTTCAAAAGCTGTTACATGTAGACACCGAAGGCTGGAGCTGCTCGGATATTGCTCGACATTCAGGTTTGTTTTGTATGTTCGTTATTTAACGTCGCACTCTCGACATAAAGAAACTGTTGGCTGCTGACTGTGTCCTACAGTCTTGTGGCGAGTGTCTGGTCATTCTGAATCTTTATCCATAGATCCAAATATGAAACATATGATGACATTCTGATTCATATGCATAACATAACAGATTAGCCAGGAGGGTTGTCGATCTGATGTAAAGAAACGCTGATATTTTTCTCTAAACAAAGTTTGGTGCTAACCATGATTTTTGGATGGCCCTCTTCCTGCATTAGCCAACCTGAAAAGATAAAATGCAAAAACATGTGTATGAGACCTTCCCATAGAGAGTGTCAAAGTTTGGGTGACCCTCTTCCTGTCATTGTCATGTACATATTTGCATTACCCAACCTGAAAAGATAAAATGCAAATACACGTATTTTAGACCTTCCCATAGAGAGCGTCATAGTTTGGGTGACCCTCCCCTGATTCCCCTCAGAAATGATAGTTGCAAAACTATGCCGCGTTGTTGCCCGACCTCCCTAAATACATTGTGATTGTCTTTCAAAATGCAATTGTCCTCTACATATCTGGACAACCAGTTATTTGAAATACTACTACAGTGTCTCTTGTAAGATGCACTGGTGATAGTAAGGCCTGTATGATAGCGGCTCATCGGTCGTCTGTTGATGTCTTCAGGGTGGGATTGGTGGCACCTTTAATCCAATGTACTGGAATACAGCCCGCATTATCCTACTGTCCACGAATCCATTTTCACCCTTCGTCCCGAGGCAAGAGACTTAACTGACATTAAAAGTCCAGTTTCCACCCTTGCCGAACTAGGCTGGTATTTTGAGTTATATCTTGGCTGGACTAACGAGTCTATGCATAGTCCAATCAAAATCGCGTGAGGAAATCGAAATCCGGTTCGTTAACTGTCATGCAGATTTCAGTCGATTGCAGGATTTGCAAAACATGTGCACCGCTAACTCGGCGTCAACAGATATTTTCCATATCTTTTCATGTTTTTAATCAAAGTGCTCACGTGATTTGATACACTTTGCGATGTAAGACACGTTTTATCACAATATAGATCTGGATTATTGATCAGATCGTCTTGACTGGGCGCCGCCATTTTGTTTGAAGCAAATGCGAGTGATACAAAAGGCAGAATCTGATTGGTCAATAGGAGGGGCATAGAAGGGACACAACTCGTACTAACCACTGGTCGCGCTACGATCGAACCCTGAAATTCCAGCCAAGTTCTGCAAGGGTTGAAACTGGACTTTTTTAGTCAGTAAACTCCCGTGCTTCGGGAAGATGGTCTTCTCCTTGCGTCGTGTATTATACCTAGGTGATTGAAGACAGCTTATCAGTTATACCTATAATATCATTTTTCGCAGATTACTATTTCGTAATTGGGTAAGGTCTTTGTTTACATCATCGATGTTTGAATTATAATACCTTCTAACCACATTAATCTCAGTTGTTTAATTGTGTCCAGCAACCTTGTTTCTGTCGCCGTTAGCCTGTAGTCGAAATGCTGTGTCAAATCTAGAATGGCCTGCCACAAATATATCATAATTTTCGTGCTGTCATGTGACTTGTCTAGTTGTGATTATCGTTTTTCTTGGTTTGCTTGGTCATAGATCTCACCTCTTTGCTTTCGGGCATTAGTCTCCAGTTTTTTCATCCAGCATTAACATGCGTTTTCTATACTCTGTAATGACATTTCCACAGCCTGACATTGGCGACGCCAATGTTAAATTCACAAAAGGTCGTCTGATCTGATCTGATCTGATCTGTTAACGCATACAAAATGTTAAAATTGTGACATACCTAATACAAATCTTGAGTGAGTAAAAATGTTTTGTGTTCAGTACATCTGACCTTCACCTTCAACTCCCATCTACTTGATATTATGTATTTGTTTAATATCCTATTTTGCATCAACATTACTAGCTTCATCATGTGTAGTGATTTCCTCTTCTTGCTTGATTGTCCACTTTTTCAAAGTCAATAGTTCCGTTTGCAATGATAAAAGTGAAGATGGTTTCATACATATGGTTCGTTCATGTTCGCCTTTGAAATTACAATAGGGGCGGTGGGGTAGCCTAGTGGTTAGAGCGTTCGCTCGTCAGGCCGAAGACCTAGGTTCGATTCCCGACATTGGTACTATATGTGAAGCCCATTTCTGGCGTCCCCCGCCGTGATATTGCTGGAATATTGCTAATAGCGGCGTAATTCATACTCGCTCACTCACTCGCTGAAATCACAATAGGTGCGAGTTTGCATGCATATGATTCAGGATGAGTGCAGGTGAGATATGCCTACATTAAAAAAGTAGTGGTAAGAGATGAAAGAAGTAACGAAAAAAATCTTAGAAATATATTCTTTTATGTGTCCAGAGATATACAGAATATAAGACGAATAAATTGCTGTGTTAAGGCTAGCTCTGTGAATGAGTTTTTGTGTCTGTGGTAAATGGTCATACCCGTGTTAGGTGTAAAGCACGATATACTATTTTGTCAAGAAGTCGTCATAAGTTTTTTTAAATTGGTCATTTTCCCAGTAAAGATATATCTGACATAAACGTGGTATATTTGCTGCAGATGATGACTCAACAGAGGGAGGTAGTGGAACCGTTACGGCACTCGATCAGGTCGTTCTGATAGCCGTGATTATCGCTGTCGTCGTTGCTGGCATAGTGAATTGGCGAATGCGGAATAAAAATAGGTGAGTACTCCGTATGACAACGACTTCAACGAATATTGTTTAAATGTAATATATGCATAAATCGTTTTTTCAACAACATAATTTCGTTTGTTGTTTTACACCGCACCCAGCAAAAGCTATGTAGAGGCGGTCTGTACATAATCGAGTCTAGACTAGACAATCCAGTGATTGACATCATGAGCATCGAGCATACGATGACCTGTATCAACCACGTCAACGAGCCTGACCACCCGATGCCGCTCGTCGCCTCTTACGAGGGCTCGTAAATCTTTCCCAAACGCGTGTCCAGCTTTCAACCATGGGCCACAACAAAGTGAACTGGTAAATGTAGTACATTGTTTGAGTAAGTCACTACAAGTGGGGTTTGTTTGTTGAGGCCGTATATTTG
This sequence comes from Haliotis cracherodii, assembly GCF_022045235.1. Classification (NCBI taxonomy): domain Eukaryota; kingdom Metazoa; phylum Mollusca; class Gastropoda; order Lepetellida; family Haliotidae; genus Haliotis; species Haliotis cracherodii. Next base: position 3,516,659 of record NW_027266267.1, on the reverse strand, counting down.
GGACAGCCAGTTGAACGTGATAGATATGGAAACATCTACTGTCATACTTCACTACCGGTTGTAATGTGTTTCCCATTCGTTGATTATTGTCATACTATATTACTAGAAACTAATACCACTCTAGACCCGTGAAGATTCTGGGGTAGAATAGGTCTTCAGCAACCCATGCTTGTCGTAAAAGGCGACTAACGGGATCGGGTTGTCAGGCTTGCTGACTTGGTTGATGCATGTCATCGATCCCAATTTCGCGGATCGATGCTCATGATGTCAATCACTTGATTGTCTGGTCCAGACTCGATTATTTACTGACCGCCGGAATATTGCTGAGTGCGGCGTTAAAAACAAACAAACAACAACAATAATATAACTATATTACTAGAAACTAATACCACTCAAGGGTGATTTTGATTAGCCTCCGACACCCGGCCTATTTCTTATGCTTCTAACGCGTCTGCGTACAGAATAGCTGGTGTGACTACATGAAGTTGAATGTTCTGTTTGTTTATAACAATTCTTGACGTGAAAATGCAACTTTTGCCTCGACCAGCTATTATTGACAACATGCACTCTTATTTGTTTCTATATTTCAGCTTTAGCACATGCGTACAATCTCTAACGGGGCTGACAACGCCACCCAACCACTGGGAGATATCGCCACCTCTGGAAATCCACTTTTATGCGTGATGATATAAATATATCAACACTCATCGGTAAAAGTTGGAAACTCCGCAAGCCGACATGTGCATTTGTATTGAGTATTGTAGTTACATACACTCTATTAGTGTACTGTAACACTTCTGAATAATAAATCTTTGTAACGAACATTATATCTTTCTCTGAACATACGTTTATGGTGGTAAGCCAAACGCTGGAACCTAAATAGTTTATAATAATAATAATAATAATAAGTCCATTTATACTGCGCCAGATTCCATTCACCAAGTTCATGCTCATGGCGCTACATAGTTTTACCAAATAATGCTAATGAAAGGGGGAATAGAGTTGATAGTGTTGTGAGAAAAGGTGTGTTTTCAGATGAGCCTTAAAGGATGAAAGCGATGGCGACAGCTGAAGATCAGATGGTAGTTTGTTCCATAGCGAGGAAGCGTAGAACTGGAAAGATGTCTGACCAAAGGTTTTGAGACGGGTTTCCGGGACTTGTAACAGGTGGTTATTCTGAGAACGGAGAGATCTGGAAGGCTTGTAGTTAGGCAATAGTTCGGCTGTTTCCATGTAACATTTGTAACATTTGTATTTTGAATTCAATTCTGGCCTTGAGTTGTAACCAGTGTAGGTTACATTACACACAGTTTAAGTTCACACAGAAATGTTATCTAGGACTACACTTGAGTTGAACACATGCATGCTATTGTTGTTACTGATAATAAACTGTTAATCCTCCACCTACTATATATATTCTGTGCTATGTGTCTCATTCAGTCATGCTTGACAACGGTATAAGGATCTATACCGAAACGTCGTCTTTACAGTATTAAGGAAGTTGTCATCCATAAATTGTGTCTACTTTGTCTTCCGTCAACTTCAAAGTAATGCCTATCAAACAATTTACACTTGAGTTGTTCATAAAAGTAAGCACTTCGTGTTCACTTGCACTAAACGCTTAACGTTCCAGTCGTAATGTTTCTTCGTCAAATGGGGGTAGGGTAGCCTTGTGGTTAAAGCGTTCTCTCGTCACACCAAAGACCCGTGTTCGATTCCCGACATGGGTACTATGTGTGAAGCACATTTCTGGTGTCCCCCGCCATGATATTGCTGGAATATTGCTAAGAGCAGCGTAAAACCATACTCACTCACTCACTTCGTTAAATGGTCCTCTGTTATAATGGCCCAAAAGGTGGTCGTTATCGGCACAGACACTACACAAATGTACCCAAGGTATGTTTCTGTATACAGGCAGTATTGTTAAATGCGCTGGACCGGTACCTTGAAATCTTATGTGTGCACAAAATCCGGGATGCCCAACAGCGGTAAAATGTAACGTGGCAGTACGAACTGTATATGTTTCTCTCGGAATTTCCGTTCCATACAAACACAGTGACGTAAGTACAATATTCCACGATACATAGCATTACCCAGCATGCATTCGTCATCAGGCGAACAAGAACTACAACATGAACTATAGGTGAGGAACATGAACTCGTCCACCGTTTAGGTTACCGGATACCTTTCTGTTTTCTGATATTAGCCAGGGTATATTGCTATATACAGAGACGTACCTTGGACGTGAAAGGAAAAACATGGGCACGCTACTCAGTGATTCGTCTTTTAAAAATGTACAAGATAAAGAAAGTAGTTTATGGTAATTGTAATGAAGGCTATGTTGAGGATGAGTTTCATGTACTTCTCATTGGTAAATATCATCAGTTTCTTAGAAATAGATACCTCCCTATGATTTCAACTATGTACAAAGATGAACAACTGATGAAAAATTTGTTGAACTCCCGCAATGCTAACACAATATCATCTCTGTCAATATTCCTGAAGAAGATTTTTTAAATTAGACCTTAATATTATATGTAAACTTAATATTACCTACACGTGACTGTGCAATGTTGATACAAAAAAACCACTTCTGTACTGTAGGTCATATGGCCTAAAATATTGAATAAACTTCTGTCTGTCTGTCTGTCTGTCTGTCTGATTCGTCTTGTACTTCTCTAAGCACTTAAAACATGTAGGTGTCAATCTTTTCTCATATGTGCCAAACGTGCGTTCAACATTTGAAAAGGTGTAAATTCCTATTTGGTTCTTACGGTGACCCATAAGGGACATGGAGTCTGTTTTTCAACATTTTGATATTTCACTTACTTTTATCATAATCTTTTGCAAATTAATACTATTTGTCATACAAATATATGATAAATCATGTATAAAAACAACCGAAAACATGGAAAATGTACTCTCAAATAACTATTGAATCGCTGAAATATGAAGCGAAAATGTCAAAAACTAAAATGAAAATGTCAAATGCTTGTTTTTATATGTATGGGCTACAACAAAATGTTCTATCGCGTGTGGAAAGAGAGTCAGAAGAATCTGAGCTACACACACTATGAGTGAGTTGACCGCCGCTGTCAGCAGTATTTCAGATATAACACGAATTTTAGGTTGATTGTTTGTTTGTTGCTTAATGCCGCACTTAGCAATATTCAAGCTCTATGACGGCAGTTTTTTGTAGCCACATGCAATCAGTAGAATGTTTCCTATTCACCCAGGTTCCATCAAGGTAAATGACCTGGAAGCCGTCACAACGATAGTTATAAATGTTTCAGAGATAATGTGACCTCAGACAGGATGGAATACAACTCCCTTAACCCTCTCGGTCATCGCTACGTACGGTGTGTCGACATCCCGTCTCTTGGAGAGCAATATTTAATGCAGTCCGTTAAACCTTAATTGTCATTTCACATCCCGGTTATGTTTTTGAGACCACCCCTAAACCTTCTTTGTTTATGGTATCGTAGACTTGTTGGTATGAACTGAAAACCCATAGCTTGGGCAGTTCGATAATACACCCTATCAAAACTAATATCCCTCTATCACCCTAAAGTGAAAATAACTTTATGCATTTCCTACTCCAGACCCTATGTCGTGTACCGTGGGTATGGCTATGCAAGTGTAATGTAACATGCATCATGGGAGCAGTGAGAACAAAACAAATTCGACGTCATTTCGTTATTTTCGAAGATGCACTCTAGAATCTTCTCAAAATGATTTTCTATAGTTGATTTGATGTTTTATGAAGACAACATTATTATCATTATAACGGGGTCACGTGCGCATTATTCAATAGTGCATATAGTCTCTAGTCTCTAGTCTATACTAACGAATCTGAAATTACTCTCTTCGTTCCAATCATTCTCCTTGTGAATATAATTCTTCAAACCACAGGTAAGTCGATCTGTAGTTACTCGATATTTTAACAGCATCAATCTGTTAAAAAATCTATCTTTTTTTAACAGGCAAAAACATTTTTCTAGCATTTCCGACACTACTTTAGCGGCTCTAATCTTTGAAGTTGGGGCCATGACGCTGACAGCTCGGGAATTGCTCATTGTGTTTGTCACCTTCCACTTTTATACCCGAGCAAGTCTCACACACCCGTGGTTATCGAGCATGTTTCTCAGCCATCTTTAATTCGAAATAACGCATTAGTAACATGACCGTCATTATAATGTGCATCGGTGATACTTTAAGGAGATATTTATTTGCAACTAAGTGGAATTACAATAACAGCAGAAAATGTAACTAAAAACCCGAGGGAAATTAGGAAGTCCCTACATTTTAATACCAAAAACATTAGAAATGAGAAACCATGCACATTACTAGTCGTTACATATTAACTGCGGTGCATGTTTCATATACAATAATAAATCAACATTAGACATACATTTTGACTAAGCAATACAATACAAAAGAACTGTCAATCAATCAGGAACATTGTCACAATTTGATTAAAACTAAATTTATCTCTTTGGTCCTCAAATTACATTCATGGGGAAATGAATGCAATAACACGTGACCACTTCAGCTAATCAGAATGCAGGAATTAGAATATTACAACACAATGTATATATAAGAAAAAGTTCATATACTCATGTATCATTGAGATTGTTGGAGTAATTAAAAGGACAGTTAGCATGTGCTATTTACAAATGGACACTTGCTTACAATATACACATTGTTTAGTATAAGCAGCTTCGGATGACTTCATCCCACATTTTATCTGCCCCACCAATATTTATCATGCTCTCTGCCCATACATTGTAGTCTAATCCATCTTCAAGTTTTTCAGGTAAACCTCCAAGCAGAAAAGACAGAAAGGTATCATCACCTGTCCAGATTCTAACAAATATTTTAACATCAAGCAAATCAATGATCTTATCAAATAGGATATTTCTTTCTTTTAAATTCTTTTGACATGGAAACGTGTCACACTATATCATTCGCAAATGTTCCACAAATACATTCCTTTGATTCTAGTGGCATTAAACCTAAGCGAACTAGTCTAGCTAAGGAAGTGAAATATTCTGGTCTATCGAGAGCAAGTTTCCATAATCTATGTTCTCGTCCGGATCGTATAGTAAGTTATCTAGAAAGAGATAATCTGTAAGTAATTGTTTTGCATGAAGGTGTAGGTGTAGGTGTAGTTGCAGGTGTAGGTGTAGATGTAGGCGTAGGTGTAGGTGTAGGTGTAGGTGTAGGTGTAGGTGTAGGTGTAGGTGTAGTTGCAGGTGTATGTGTAGGTGTAGGTGTAGGTGTAGGTGTAGATGTTGGTGTAGGCGTAGTTGCAGGTGTAGGTGTAGATGTAGATGTAGGTGTATGTGTATGTGTAGGCGTAGGCGGAGGCGGAGGCGTAGGTGTAGGTGTAGGTGTAGGTGTAGGTGTAGGTGTAGGCGGAGGCGGAGGCGTAGGTGTAGGTGTAGATGTAGATGTAGGTGTAGGCGTAGGTGTAGGTGTAGGCGTAGGTGTAGGCGTAGGCGTAGGTGTAGGTGTAGGTGTAGGCGTAGGCGGAGGCGTAGGTGTAGGTGTAGGTGTAGATGTAGGTGTAGGTGTAGGTGTAGGTGTAGATGTAGGTTTAGGCGTAGGTGTAGATGTAGGTGTAGATGGAGGTGTAGGTGTAGGTGTAGGTGTAGGTGTAGGCGGAGGCGGAGGCGTAGGTGGAGGCGTAGGTGTAGATGGATGTGTAGGTGTAGGTGTAGGTGTACGTGTAGGTGTACGCGTAGGCGTAGGTGTAGGTGTAGGTGTAGGCGTAGGTGTAGGCGTAGGGGTAGGTGTAGGTGTAGGTGTAGGTGTAGGCGTAGGTGTAGGTGTAGGGGTAGGTGTAGGTGTAGGCGTAGGGGTAGGGGTAGGGGTAGGTGTAGGCGTAGGTGTAGGCATAGGGGTAGGGGTAGGGGTAGGTGTAGGTGTAGGCGTAGGTGTAGGTGTAGGGGTAGGGGTAGGGGTAGGGGTAGGTGTAGGGGTAGGGGTAGGGGTAGGTGTAGGTGTAGGCGTAGGTGTAGGCGTAGGGGTAGGGGTAGGGGTACGTGTAGGCGTAGGCGTAGGCGTAGGTGTAGGTGTAGGTGTAGGCGTAGGCGTAGGGGTAGGGGTAGGGGTAGGTGTAGGCGTAGGGGTAGGGGTAGGGGTAGGTGTAGGTGTAGGCGTAGGTGTAGGTGTAGGTGTAGGGGTAGGTGTAGGCGTAGGGGTAGGGGTAGGGGTAGGTGTAGGCGTAGGCGTAGGGGTAGGGGTAGGGGTAGGTGTAGGTGTAGGCGTAGGTGTAGGTGTAGGTGTAGGGGTAGGTGTAGGCGTAGGGGTAGGGGTAGGGGTAGGTGTAGGTGTAGGTGTAGGTGTAGGCGTAGGCGTAGGCGTAGGTGTAGGTGTAGGTGTAGGCGTAGGGGTAGGGGTAGGGGTAGGTGTAGGTATAGGCGTAGGCGTAGGTGTAGGTGTAGGTGTAGGTGTAGGCGTAGGGGTAGGTGTAGGTGTAGGTGTAGGTGTAGGTGTAGGTGTAGGCGTAGGCGTAGGGGTAGGGGTAGGTGTAGGTGTAGGTGTAGGCGTAGGGGTAGGTGTAGGGGTAGGGGTAGGGGTAGGTGTAGGTGTAGGTGTAGGTGTATGGGTAGGTGTAGAGTTAGAGGTAGATGTAGGTGTAGGTGTAGGTGTAGGTGTACGCGTAGGTGTAGGTGTAGGGGTAGGTGTAGGTGTAGGTGTAGGTGTAGGTGTAGGGGTAGGTGTAGGTGTAGGTGTAGGTGTAGGTGTAGGCGTAGGTGTAGGTGTAGGTGTACGCGTAGGTGTAGGCGTAGGGGTAGGTGTAGGTGTAGGTTTAGGTGTAGGTGTAGGTGTAGGTGTAGGTGTAGGGGTAGGTGTAGGTGTAGGTGTAGGTGTAGGTGTAGGTGTAGGCGTAGGTGTAGGTGTAGGTGTACGCGTAGGTGTAGGCGTAGGGGTAGGTGTAGGTGTAGGTTTAGGTGTAGGTGTAGGGGTAGGTGTAGGTGTAGGGGTAGGTGTAGGTGTAGGTGTAGGTGTAGGTGTAGGTGTAGGCGTAGGGGAAGGGGTAGGTGTAGGCGTAGGGGTAGGTGTAGGCGTAGGTGTAGGCGTAGGTGTAGGTGTAGGTGTAGGTGTAAGTGTAGGGGTAGGGGTAGGGGTAGGGGTAGGTGTAGGTGTAGGTGTATGGGTAGGTGTTGGTGTAGGTGTAGGCGTAGGGGTAGGTGTAGGTGTAGGTGTAGGTGTAGGTGTAGGTGTAGGTGTAGGGGTAGGTGTTGGTGTAGGTGTAGGCGTAGGGGTAGGTGTAGGTGTAGGTGTAGGTGTAGGTGTAGGTGTAGGGGTAGGTGTTGGTGTAGGTGTAGGTGTAGGTGTAGGCGTAGGTGTAGGTGTAGGTGTAGGTGTAGGTGTAGGTGTAGGGGTAGGTGTAGGTGTAGGTGTAGGTGTAGGTGTAGGTGTAGGTGTTGGTGTAGGTGTAGGCGTAGGGGTAGGTGTAGGTGTAGGTGTAGGTGTAGGTGTAGGCGTAGGTGTAGGTGTAGGTGTAGGTGTAGGTGTAGGTGTAGGTGTAGGGGTAGGGGTAGGTGTAGGTGTAGGTGTAGGTGTAGGTGTAGGTGTTGGTGTAGGTGTAGGCGTAGGGGTAGGTGTAGGTGTAGGTGTAGGTGTAGGTGTAGGGGTAGGTGTAGGTGTAGGTGTAGGGGTAGGGGTAGGGGTAGGTGTAGGTGTAGGTGTATGGGTAGGTGTAGAGTTAGAGGTAGATGTAGGTGTAGGTGTAGGTGTAGGTGTAGGTGTAGGTGTACGCGTAGGTGTAGGCGTAGGGGTAGGGGTAGGGGTAGGGGTAGGGGTAGGGGTAGGTGTAGGTGTAGGTGTATGGGTAGGTGTAGAGTTAGAGGTAGATGTAGGTGTAGGCGTAGGCGTAGGTGTAGGTGTAGGTGCTGCTCGACAGAGTAGTCCCAGAAAGAGAAGCTTCGTACTTATATACTGAACGTGATATACTGTATACTGTACGTTATATATTGTACAGTGTACTTGACCTACTGTAAAGTGTACTTGAGGTTATGTATACTGTGCGTGATAAACTGTGTGCTAACGTTAGATGCTGTATATTGCATGTTATATAACATATACTGCAGTTGGTATATTGTATATTGTACGTGATATACTGTATAATGCATGTAACATAGCATCTTTTACTTGATATACTGTATTTGTACGTGAAATATTGGAAGTTGTATGTAATATAACGTATACTGACTGTACATGACATATTGTATACTGTAGGTGGAGGACTGTATACGGAACGTGACAAACTGTATGCTGTCCGTTAGTAACTGTAAATTGCATGTAATATAACATGTCTGCAGTTGATATATGATATATTGTACGTGAAATATTGTATGTTGCACGTAATAGAACATATCCTGACTGTGATATACTTTTTACTGTACGTGATATGTTGCATGATGTATGTGATAAACTGCATGCTGTACGTGATATATTGTATACTGTACGTAATATACTGTTAGTGATATGTTGCATGTTGAATTAAAAATATTGCATGCTGTACGTGATATACTCCATACTGTATGTGATATACTGTATACTGTAGGGGGCACGGGTGGCCCAGTCGTCTAAGGCGCCGCGATTCGCTGTGCAGAGTTGCGTCCCTTGGGCACGACCGAACCCTATGATTGTGGGTTCGAATCCCGGTTCGCCCCGATTATGTTTCTAGGTTTGTCAGCACCATACCCGTGCTCGTGGGTTTCACCGAAGTGGTAAACATCTGAGACCTGCATCACTTCGGGCTTTCATCCCACATCAAGCTGACATGCCACGATATAACTAGAATACTGTAAACGTCTGAGACCTGCATCACTTCGGGCTTCCCTCCAACATTAAGCTGACATGCCACGATATAACTAGAATACTGTAAACGTCTGAGACCTGCATCACTTCGGGCTTTCCTCCAACTTTAAGCTGACATGCCACAATATAACTGGAATACTGTAAACACCTGAGACCTGCATCACTTCGGGCTTTCCTCCGACATTAAGCTGACATGCCACGATATAACGGGAATACTGCAAACACCTGAGACCTGCATCACTTCGGGCTTTCCTCCGACATTAAGCTGACATGCCACGATATAACGGGAATACTGCAAACACCTGAGACCTGCATCACTTCGGGCTTTCCTCCGACATTAAGCTGACATGCCACGATATAACTAGAATACTGTAAACACCTGAGACCTGCATCACTTCGGGCTTCCTCCCACATTAAGCTGACACGCCGTGATATAACGGGAATACTGTTAAAAGCGGCGTTAAACACAACTCACTCACCCACTGTATACTGTACGTGATATACTGAAATCTGAACGCGAAATATTGCGTTATCTATGTGACATATTGCATGTTGTACGTGCTATACTGTATAGTGATATAATGACAGAGAGACAGACATTCTTTATTTCCTCCAATAATTGAAGAGTACATATTAAAGTATGTTAGGTCAACTCATAGATGACCTGTAATCAACCAAAACGCAGATAACGAACAACAAATACATAACATGTCCTTCTCGGTAGATGCTAGTGAACAGTAACGGTTATAACATGTTTTGTCTCCCCCGGAGAATCTGTTCTGAAATAAAATCTCCCCCGGGCGGATATGTTTCGCGCCCCCCTCAGTATAAAGTCTCCCCCCTGATTATTCGGTTTGTTGCAATGTCTTTAAGTACTATATTCTTTAAATAGTTATCTTTAATGTAAGGAGGGTTACTTTAAAAAATAGATTATAAAATATGGTCATAATGAATTGATATTTCAGCATATTTTATTTGGTAACTGTACCTTTCATCCTAAAATACTTATAAGACATAATCATGCCAAACAAATTTGAATGAAATGACTTAATGTAACAAATACATGTTCGGTTACTGTTGTAACAGAATTCAGAAATCTTATTAATCCTCGCAAACATTCGGTTTTAACACTAACTACGTAAAAACTGTCAATATATCCACGCGCGCCTCCAGCCCAGGCTGTCCGTTAATACTCTGATTTAAGATCTAAAATATATTCCTTAATACAGGCTACGATATGAAAATGGTATCAGTGTAATATCAGTGGCTAGAATATCATGGTGCAAGCAGGTTTCTGTTAAACATACAACATCATAACTATCTAATTCAGCACTGATAAAATCTACTTTGTCTTTAAGACTGCGTACGTTTAGATATATAATCTTTAAATCTGGACTATGCAAAGGTCCTGGATTCGGATGGATATCACCGCAGCAGAAGAGAAAAAGTAAAACTATGAATGATAATCGGAAATTATATAAGCAAAGTAACCCAAAATATATCATCTTCCCGAAACGATTAGCATGTAGAATAGATTTAAAAACACCCACTATCAGCCTGTATTGAACAACATCAACCGGCATCGACAAAGCAAAGTGATCATGTAATTGTTACAATCGTGCTGGCGGTGAATCTGAGAAGGGATTCATACGTTATATACAACTTTAAAAAAATATGATTATGAAAAACGAAAGGAAAAGTGCCCAGGCACTACTCAAACTATACAATCTCATCTACCTAAACGGTCAGGTTCCTACTCCCTGGAAACAGGCCCTAGTCATACCAATCCCTAAACCTAATAAACCAGCTAATCAAGCTAACTCATATAGACCAATATCCCTAACTTCAAACTTATGTAAAGTAATGGAATCAATGGCTAAAAATAGATTACAACATTACCTAACCCAAAATAACATCAACTATTGAACTGCATGGCAAGTATTTATAAAACGACCGGGGGAGGAAATATTCTGGGGGGAGATTTTATTTCGTAGGGTGGGGGAGAGTTTATTTCGAGAGGGGCGGAACTGTACCGGTATAAATTCGCCGGGGGGAGATTTTATTCTGTGGGCGAATATATTTCGTGACACCGGCAAATATGTACAAACTTTGAGACAACCAACACAAATTGTATGCAAGTGCTAAAATCACCACGACATAAAGTGTTGTGCTATCCAAGCAAACAGTTCAACATTGCAGTGTCATCCTGGTCACAAAAGTTAATAAAATCGTTTATGTGCAGCACTGATGGAAGTTTATCACACATTTTATTTCTGTGTTGTGAGAGTCCTTCACAGTCAATGTTTACATGTTTTCTACAGCCCGGTACTATGATGTGGCATAATGTACACGTAACCTCACCAGGTTCATCATGGATTATATGTACAGTTTGTGTCGTCGATGACGTATGCTATTTTCCACAAATGATGCATACGCACCGTCGGGTGAATTTCATAAAAGGTTTGTGGTCCTGGTTCGTTGTTCATATTGATTAAGAATCTTCTTGACCACAGACCCTCATCTCTGTTTGTCTATAAACGTGCCACATTTGAGATCAGCAAGCAGTATTTCTATTATATTATATTTTCTAAACAGTTAAACTGTCTCTTGCATAAAACTATTGTTAATATTGAAACCTGATATACAGTTGCTTTATAGCCATATGAAAAGTTTCTTCGATAAAAGGAATTATTCTGTCTACATAGTCGACCAAAGAATATCAGTTTACACTTGTCTATATATGCGTGCATTGACCACAGTTCAACTGCTGTTTGCTATTTGGATGCAAGTGCCTGTGAGTTCCAGTTCTTTAATAAGTTCATCAATGTAAACCTGAAAAAAGCCATTCTGATAGGAATCTTCCTTTATCAACATCTCTACGTATTGCAAAATATTCTGATTTCTGACCTTGAAATGTAATATAAGATCTTGCTGTGGTATAAGAATGTTTGTATATCGCCAACACTTTCCATTTATTCCCAGTGTGAATAGTTTCTTCAGCAGTCCATTATGCCAAATCTTATCAAACACCTTTTCGTTATCGAGAAACGTGCAGTGGAGTGCTGATTGGCATTGTTTGAAATATGCAATTTATTCTTGCAGAGTAAGTGCTGCAAAGTGAGCCCTACTGCTCTTCTGAAATCCAAACTGTAATTAATCAGGGAATATATGTTATATTTGATCAATCTCTGTATTCTCTCCATGATTACTTTCTCCAGCAGTTTTCCCGATAGCTGATGTAATGGTGATACCGCGGTAGGTTTTGGGGTCACATTTGTCTTTTCCATTTTGTTTCTGAAGTGCAACCGTGAACCCAGTTCTCTAAGGTAGCGGATAATACTCGTGTTTTATCAGTAGGTTGAAGAGAATCACAAGATGATGTAGTAACCTATCTCCAGCATGCCTTATATGTTCATTAGTCGCTCCATCAGGACCGGAGGACTTCCGATATTTTAGTGTCTTTACCACACAGATAATCTCGTCTGATGTAAATGGATCTTTCAGAAAAGTGTTATCTTGTCCAGTACTTGTATCTCGTCGTCAGATATATTGAATTTATTATTTCAGTTTGAATAGTCAGAAGTTGCTAAATCCCTGAAATAGTCTCTCCAAGTGTTAACAATACTGATAGGATCGTTTGCTACTTTGTCGTTGTACTTCAAAGTGTTTATTGTTGACTTATTGGGGATGGGGTAGCCTAGTGGTTAATGTGTTCACTCGTCACGCCGAAGACCCGGGTTCGATTCCTCACATGGGTACCATGTGCTAAGCCCATTTCTGGTGTCCTCCGCCGTGATATTGCTGGAATATTCCTAAAAACGCCGTAAAACCATACTCACTCACTCTGATACTTTTGATTCTCCTGTAAAAGTAGTCCACATTTACATCACAACTCTGTATAGCTCTTCTGCAAGTCTACATAGTCTACATTCAGCTAGATGTTTGTTCCTGCGAAAGTTTCTTTTAGCATTTTTGTAGTTTTTATCTAGTATTGACTACCTACGCGTTTCCACCGTCTGCGTTGACATCTCATATCATAGTTGTAGTTACTATCTGACTTCCAGTAAGATCTCAGGTAATGTCGATATTCATTATTAGGGATTGTTGTTACCGAGGCTGAGAGGAGACTGTTTGTTACAGCAAAGTTGTATCTCTCTGTCATAGATACCATGTCTGTCTGGTGTTTTCTGTCTATTGTGAAGTTCAGGAGCTTATCAACTTCACTGCTGTACAATTTAATATCTGTATCATCAGCTTTTAACCATTTGACTGAGATCTTAGAGGAGCGATAGTTGAAGGACGAGCAACGTAGAATACGAAGTATGCTGCATACCGGATAGTGATCAGATACATCATATGACACGTCACACTGCAGCTATCTATGCAGCTCCGCATATATCCAGGAACAGTTGAATTCCTCGTATTGTCCTTGGAGCGAAAGGTAGCTTTGGGCACTTCAGGGCAGATAGTGGTTGTTTTTATTATATTCCTTTCGTTGAATAGACGTTATGTTAGAAGCTTTGTCCTTTGGCTAGTTGGATAGTGGTTAATATCAGCGTTGAGGTCACCAGCTATTACACATGTCCCGACACAAGAATACAGTAAGCTACGGTTATAACGAACACGCTTATAACGAACTGACGGATATAACGAACTTACTTTTTGGTCCCGACTATTTGCTCTAGTTATGCTGTATATATGCTTATAACGAACTTCGGTTATAACGAACTCAAATTAGTAGTCCCTTTGAGTTCGTTATAACCGTACTATACTGTATTTGTCATAAGTGTTACATGATACTGGCTAATGTTCCGATCAGTTAGTCTTGCCCCAAGTACATATAGATCTTCAAACGTAGGTTTAACAATCCTTGTTATCACAACGTGATTATCTTCAGATGGTACTTGCTTCGCTGTATATGTAAAATAGCAATACCACCAGATCCAGATTAAATTTATTATCTGATGAATGAAGATAGTTGAGAGTGTCTGCTGTTAGCCGGTGTTCGGTAATAACAACCACATCGTTGTTATTAAGGAGCGAGATGAACCGTGGTGTTCCATACATAACTCCCCTGACATTCCAGGTCGATATTCGAAGGGTGCACATTAAAATGTATAGGATGCAAATGTTGATGGTGAATATATGTTATATCCTAGTGGTCATATACTGTGTATACTGTATACTGAACGTGATATAATGTATACTGTATGTGATATACTGTATGCCGTACCTGGTATACTGTATACTGTACAGGATATAGTATATATTGAACGTAATATACTGCATGTTGTGCGTGATATGTTGCATGCTCTATGTGATATTCTGCATGCTGTACGTGATATATCGTATACTGTACGTGATATACTGTAAACTAAACTTGATATGCTGAATGCTGTTCGTGATATGTTGCTTTTTTTATGTGGCATACTGCATGTTGTACATGATAAACTGTTTACTGTACGTGATATACTGTATACTGTACGTGATATACTGCATACGTACGTGGTATAGTGTATACTGTACGTGATATGTTGCATGTTGTATTTAACTGCGTGCTGTACGTGATATACTGTACGTGGTATAGTGTATACTGTACGTGATATGTTGCATGTTGTATGTGACATACTGCATGTTGTACGTGATAAACTGTTTACTGTACGTGATATACTGTATACTGTACGTGATATACTGCATACTGTACGTGATATACTGTATACTGTACGTGATATACTGTATACTGTACGTGATATACTGTATACTGTACGTGATATACTGTATACTGTACGTGATATACTGCATACGTACGTGGTATAGTGTATACTGTACGTGATATGTTGCATGTTGTATGTGACATACTGCATGTTGTACATGATAAACTGTTTACTGTACGTGATATACTGTATACTGTACGTGATATGTTGCATGTTGTATTTAACTGCGTGCTGTACGTGATATACTGTACGTGGTATACTGTATACTGTACGTGATATGTTGCATGTTGTATGTGACATACTGCATGTTGTACATGATAAACTGTTTACTGTACGTGGTATAGTGTATACTGTACGTGATATGTTGCATGTTGTATTTAACTGCGTGCTGTACTGTATACTGTACGTGATATGTTGCATGTTGTATGTGATATACTTTTGTTTCAATTATCACATTGTTGTTATGGCATACAAGTGGGCGCATCTAGTCGATTACTTCTCAGTAGCCTGAATTAAGGTGTAATATGGTAATATGCCGAACGCATGTGAATCCTGCATCTCTTGTTTTCAAGTGTTTAATTTAGTTCTGGATATCAAAGAAAGTATTGCGAATTGTTCCAGACAAGTTAATAATTAAGAACGTGCAACAGTCCGCTTCTCCACTTACTCTCATGAATCAAAATTGACGTTTTAAACCACACAGGTGTTAAATCTCCATGCCATGTATGTTTGACTCTGAATACCACTTGCTCCTTGTCACCTACATCCCTCACTAAGACTATAGCAGACCTAGAGACGGCAATGGCAAATAAACCACCTTTTAGCCATTTAATGCGCTTCGCCATCATTCCGCTTACAGTTTCGGATTCATTCAACGTAAATGCACCTTCTCCTGCCTGAATGAGGAACTTTTGTACTGTTGTAGAGAACAGTCCCTGTGCATATAAAGTCATTCTCAACTTCGCATCGCAGGCAAACATGAAGCTAAACGTCATGGTGGGAAACTTTCTGTAAAGAAAATGATATATATAAAGGGAGATAGAGAGAGAGAGAGAGAAGGACAGGCAGACTGACAGACAGCCTCAGAGAGGGAGACACGGAGTGATAGAGAGAGACAGAGAGAGAGAGACACTGAGAGAGCATGAGAGGGAGACAGACAGACAGAGAGAGACACAGAGAGGGAGACAGAGAGAGAGAGACACACAGAGTGATAGAGAGACAGACAGAGACACAGGGAGGAGACACAGAGAGATATAGAGAGAGAAAGACAGAGAGAGACACAGAGAGAGTGAGACAGAGAGGGAAACACAGAGAGATAGAGAGAGAGAATGACAGACACAGAGTGATAGAGCGAGACACACAGAGACACACAGCGAGAGAACAAGAGAGAGAAAGAGACAGACAGACAGAGGGTGACAGAGAGAGAGACAGACACAGAGAGACACAGGCATACATACAGACAGAAAGAGGGATACACAGTGAGATAGAGAGACAGACAGACAGAGAGGCACAGAGAGAGGGAGACAGAGAGAGAGACAGAGACATGGAGACAGATAGAGAGAGACAGACAGACAGACAGAGACAGAGAGAGAGTGAAAGAGAGAGAGTGTACATATACGACACTTGTGCTCCAATGAAAAGGGATGGTATGGTCTATACCGGAGATATCAGACAGGTTTGTACAACAGTAAAGTCAAGATTTTTATGGATGACATCTTCGTTATTCTCTTATGATGTTAAGTTTCGATACACATTCTTCTACCGTTGGCAAGCATGAGTGATGAAGGGGCAATAAGTCACATCATCTGATGATGGGCATTAACAAACCAGGGCGTGCACCTGTATTCTGGAGGCGATAACAGCTTAAATATAAAATAACATAGTTATACATACTGTGTTATGTCCCATTCCCTTTCCAACTCAAGGTGACGTGGAATCTTGACTTCCCGGTAAGAGCGCAAACGCATTAGAACATCAGAAAAAGAGTTTCTCATGCCGTACAGATATATGCAGTACATGGTATCATTTGTCTGACTAAGTCCCGTGTCAATAGTTGTCCATTCACCCAAGCCGTTTGGTCGAGGAAGAAGAACTTTCTCCCATCGGACTTGTTTCTCCAGCGAATTCCCTATGGGCATGTACAGTGCAATGACGAAGCCAATCTCCTCTCTCCTCAAACCATACAACTCATTATCAAATGAGGGGCTCCAAGTCAACGATAATATCGCTTCAGGTCCTGGACCCTCAGTTGTGGTCCAATTGTCTTTCAAATCTGTAATAGGATACCGTTACAGTCCTTAGCTGGCGCAACATACGAGCTTTGAATTATATTTATCATTGGTGCAATTAATCCTGAAAATATAACTAAGATTGAGAAGATAGTTATTTCATATTGAGTATAGTTCCAGCCATGCTGGCTCCCGATTTTCTACCACCAGGGTGTCGTGTCCTACTGACCTGGATCGGATCAATATCCGCAGATGTCCGGAAAGGTTTCATGTATAAGTGTGGCAAGTTTGGTGCTATTATCCTGAAGTGTTTCATTTTGACGAAATCCTGCCTTAACCGCCCACTATGAAACTCATAATACAAACTTCGCGGCCATATTGCCTAGTTTTGATTTTGCCAATTCCACAAAACATCCCATTCATATGCACACATTAGCAGATCAGTAAAAAGGGTATTACAATTGGTGCCACTGGGATGCCCACTTCTTACCTAAATGTTGTATCCCTAAATTGTACATATAGTTTTTTGAATGAGGTAACTTGACATGCATTCTCCACTAACAGGCGCCAATCCACTTTCGTTAACTTTTAAAAATAAACTTTAATTTTTCCTTTCAAAATATGTCTTAGATCAAAGTTGGATAGTGCCTAGAAATGATGTTAAAACGGCTTCCCTCCAGCAGTTCTAGATATTTTGATACGGACATTCACATGCAGACCAATGATTTTGTCATGTGACAGATACGTTACATTTAGTATGTCAGGTTGATGTCAAGTTTGTATGTTTTACATTTCTCTTGCAATTGGAAATGTTTTCATTACGAACCTTGGTATCAAGCATAAGTTTTGAGCAAAACATACATTAACTGACTCATTTTTAACGTTAGTGTCACACAGTAAGATATTTTCTTATTTCTTGACATTGTCCAAAATAATTATTCCTCAGAGTGCAGATAAACTTTTTTTAGCTGTAAGAGTAAGCATATCTTTTGTTATTCTAAAGAAAGTTGTTTTATTTATTCTCACGTTTTGTAAGACACAATGAATGTCGGGATGACATTTGCTTTCATTTTTGACAAATTATCCTGCGCCTCTAAAGATATCCTTCTCCTCCTTCTCCCCCTTAACACAACAAAATACACAACTACAACATATTGGGAAACTGTACGGTGCACTGACTGACCGCAGTTTTTTCGTCAACAAATATCCACATTATCATGAACATCGTCCGCATCAGACACATCACCAGCATCATGACCATCAACACATCGTAATTTACATAAATATAAACTCGATGCTCCACATTCCAACGTATACATATACACAGGCATCGACGCCTTATCACATATTCTAATGGCTCGTCAGCGCATACTCAGAGTATATCCCAAATCCATACTTTCACAACAGGAGGTGTTCGAGATTTCAACAATGGATACTGATCCATCTGACAACGTATTATTATGGGTCGCCAGCACAACTCGCAAACAACGTATACCATCCAGATCATCATATGGACAGTAGCAGCTACTATACACATAAATAATAAAAAAATATAGATTCAACCGACTTGTTCTCCAGTCGGCATCATACATCACTGAACATGTTTAATATAGCCAGCCCCGACTGCACCGCACCTGAGAAAGAAGTTTCAACTTCGCCCCCTTACTTATATACCCCTTACGAAACCAGGTTACCCCACTTTGTTGTGCTTTCCGACGTTAGGAGAAAATAATTTCGTTCTAATTCGTCCCTCAAACGAAAGCTATAAAATCGTTGAATTAAGTTAAAATGAGTTAAGTTGTGTGTCATGATACTTGAAAGAAATACATTTATGCATTTGCGAAACAAAAACATGAGTTTCAAGTAAAGGAACATATTCTCGCCAATTGGCGTGCCGAAGGGCCTACCCATGGGCATATCTTCACCCATGGGCCACACTTCGCCCATAGGCCACACTTCGCCCATAGGCCACACTTCGCCCATGGGCCACACTTCACCCATAGGCCACACTTCGCCCATAGGCCACACTTCACCCATAGGCCACACTTCACCCATAGGCCACACTTCACCCATAGGCCACACTTCACTCATAGGCCACACTTCACCCATAGGCCACACTTCACCCATAGGTCACACTTCACCCATAGGCCACACTTCGCCCATGGGCCACACTTCACCCATGGGCCAATCTTCACCCATAGGCCACACTTCGCCCATAGGCCACACTTCGCCCATAGGCCACACTTTGCACATGGGCCACACTTCACCCATAGGCCACACTTCACTCATAGGCCACACTTCACCCATAGGCCACACTTCATCCATAGGCCACACTTCACCCATAGGCCACACTTCATCCATAGGCCAATCTTCACCCATAGGCCACACTTCGCCCATAGGCCACACTTCACCCATAGGCCACACTTCGCCCATGGGCCACACTTCGCCCATGGGCCACACTTCGCCCATAGGCCACACTTCACCCATAGGCCACACTTCGCCCATAGGCCACACTTCGCCCATAGGCCACACTTCACCCATAGGCCACACTTCACCCATAGGCCACACTTCACTCATAGGCCAATCTTCACCCATAGGCCACACTTCGCCCATGGGCCAATCTTCACCCATAGGCCACACTTCGCCCATGGGCCACACTTCACCCATAGGCCACACTTCGCCCATAGGCCACACTTCACCCATAGGCCACACTTCACCCATAGGCCACACTTCATCCATAGGCCACACTTCACTCATAGGCCACACTTCACCCATAGGCCACACTTCACCCATAGGCCACACTTCGCCCATAGGCCACACTTCGCACATGGGCCACACTTCGCCCATAGGCCACACTTCACCCATGGGCCAATCTTCACCCATAGGCCACACTTCGCACATGGGCAGGCCCTTAGTGTACATATTGAGCTTTTGAACAATTTTTTTTCCATTTTTTCTTCCTTGGTATGTTCCCATGAAAACAACATGTTTAATTTTGTAAATACCTTTGACCGAGACTGGGCAAATACCGTAGAGTTTCTGGACTTTTGGGTTTCCAGATTTAAAATGGGACATGTTAATTATATATGTACACGAAATGTGTTGGCATCACGTTCAGTACCCAAGACCCCATGTATTGAGGAATTACGATCTCCCTTCAATTGTGTGGGATAGCGGTGTAGAGAGAATCAAATCAAATGTCTTGAAAGAATTGCAATAGGGTATTTCAGTATTGGGTTTTAGATAGGGTTATTCTTTTTCAGAGTGTGCATTCTACCAGTGACAAGACTAATCACTGACTTTATCCACTCTGAAGGACATACAATGTTCATATTGATAGAGACAAACCGTTTACACCAGCAAATGACCTTCTCGATGGGAAACTAAAATTTAGGGCGAAACCAACATTATCAGTGGTTCGATAAGGGAGCTAACTCCGTTTGCCTAATCGAAAGTTCGAGGTGGGCCCACATTCGAAACTAAACGCACTTGTTGTTGAGAATATGTACAACTTAAACAAACCCGCATTACGAACTGCTATTTTGTCTATTAAAATAAGTATTATGACTTATAATTGGATTAGAATGTACAAATGCGATGACAGTACAACAGAACTCACTTCTACGAACATCGCCAAACTAGGTCGTGGGGTCATAAATATTCATGAGTTATTCCTTTTATGGAACAAGTTCTCGGAAAAGTGTGAGGCTTGCATCATGACTATCATGTCCGAGATCAATTCAAGTGTAGACATATTTCCAGCGGCAAACTTATGATTAGATTGATGTGTTATACTGGAAAAAGTAGAATGAGTGGTATTGTAAATGTAATTTGAAGTAGATCGAAGTTTCTTGCTTTGTAACTATTTTTGCAAAACTAGTGCGGTCAGCTATGATGACGTTATTAAAACTTCAAAGACAGTGTGTGCATTTATATAGATATTTCCCATCAATATTACAAAATGAGAATAATATGTTAGCTCAACACGAGTTGTCGGCATGGCGGGCTTATTTGTGACGGTTCTCGCTCACTCACCCACAGAGTTGAAAATATGGCAGTTGCAACGTTAAAAGTTTCAAATATTCGCTGAGCGTTATGGGAATTGTGCCTGGAGATTTGTCATGCAGGATATGTCTCGCCTAAAGCAAATATTTCGGTTGATACATACAATTTTTTTCACTTTTGTTAGAGCTCTCACAATGTCAGCCTTCTCCCCGCCTCACGCATGCGCAAACTTCAAAGACTTTGTGTGCATTTATAAAGATATTTCCCATCAATATTACAAAATGAGAATAATATATAATGTCACACACCCATGCAAAGTAATGACAAATGTGAGTCCACTAGCCTAAATGACTCAGTCAACCCAATGAAGCCCAGCGATCTACAAATGTGGGCCCACCTGTTTCGATCACTATAAGACGCGAACAATGTGGGCCCACATTTTAGAAAATGATTACTATTATCAATATTTAAGTAGAATTTCGCGATTAATAAATGTGGTCCCTCCTGCTGGAATCAAATGACGGAAGAACGTCTGTCCACATTTAGGAATTGATTACCAGAACTAATTAAACAACCTAACGAATCTAGGCGATATACACACTTGTTTTGATCACCATATATGACGGGAAAAATGTGGGCCCACATTTTAGAAAATGGTTATCAGCACTAAACCAATCTAAGAATATGTACGGATGGAAACATATTTATGTAATGCATTCAAACATTTAATTAAGAATACGTTGTACCTTAGTGATAAGCTGGGCATTAAATAGCTGGGCCAACAACGTACAGCGTGACTGACGCCATTTCTCGCAAATACGAAAACAACGGAGATAGCTCCCGTTTGAAATTCCCCAAGATGAACCACTGATAATTCGGTTCAGTGATACAAATAGGCTTTCGCCACCAACAAAACATAACGAAATATTTCACCCGGCAGATTTACAATACATTTCCACATGCCATAGTTCATCCTCAAAATCAGTTATCCTCCAGTGGCGTGTATGATAGGAACTGGCAATCCACAACATCACTAGGGACATAGATGGTCACAAACAACTAGAGTATGATGACGTGTGTGTCACGCTGACTCTCGAGACAAAACAGAACAGTTGTCAGGCTGGTCTTTGTTTTTTGTTTAGCGCCGCACTCAGCGATATTCCAGTTATATGAATATGCTTGCCGTAAAAGGCGACTACAGTCCGTTTGATTCCATTTTGTTGCAATTATTAGATTTTGAGTTAATGAGCAATTCATCGGTCTCAGATGGAATCAAACGGACTCTAACTCTTGGTGAGGACGAAATTACCGATTGAACACACGTTGGATTTTATGTCAAATTGGTGTCATTCTTGAACATTGAAAAGCTAGGACTCCACTACTGACAATGTACGTGACCCTTAATCCAACATCCGGTCTTCGTAGGTTCGAACCTCAAGTTTGTCTCTATTATGATTATGATTATTTGATGCACTACTGCCTTGAAGTTCATTCCGCTTGCCTGCGATGAGAATGCGTGTAAAACGCTTGTGACACGGCTGCTCAACGGGTTGAGAATCAGTCGAGGACGCGTGTGCAACGAGGGTACAGTTTAATTTGACAAATAAAACCGATGAATAGTGAGTTAAACGAAAACAATCAGATGTCGACGATGTGGTGTTTGTGTTGGTGACAGGCCATTGACCTATGTTCACCAGACCATAGGGGCGGTCGGGTAGCCTAGTGGGTAAAGCGTTCGCTCGTCACGCCGAAGACCCGGGCTCGATTCCCGACATGGGTGAATTGCGTGAAGCCCATTTCTGGTGTCCCTCGCCGTGATATTGCTTAAATATTACTAAAAGCGGCGTAAAACCGTATTCACTCACTAGACCATAAACAAAAAGTCTGTCCGTCTTAAATAGTTTTCAGTTGTTTAGACTTACAATGTATATGCATGAACCATTCCACTTGGGCCTAGACATTGTAGTGGAACAGACGATGAGGGAACTGGATAGCCCCAACCTGTACCAGGCCAGGCCCTAAACATGCTTCCATGGATGTCTTACGATATGTCGATTATAGGCGAGGTGAGGTGAAATGGGGTTTAAAGGGGCACTGATCTAAAGCAATTCCCCGGGACTGGTTGATGCCTTTGTTATTGTTTTTCCGCCGTGAGTACCCGGATGATACGCAACGCAACTGAGCGTGACAAAGAGACTGGGCTACCGCCTGCAAGGACAGCAAAATAAACTTGGGACAATATTTGTTTTACCCATTTTTGAACACTGATTGGTTAACTGTGATCTATAAAGATTTCGACAAAGGGCACATGTTAATTAATTTCTTCAGCCTAAACAAACAGACAAAAAGAACGGCGGAGCTTATCGGTTGTCGTCATTTGGAAATACCCCTAAATTGTTATAGTTATAAAAAAAAGTATCCATGCAGTGAAAGCATTTTCGGATTTCGGA
Organism: Haliotis cracherodii; assembly: GCF_022045235.1. Taxonomy (NCBI): domain Eukaryota; kingdom Metazoa; phylum Mollusca; class Gastropoda; order Lepetellida; family Haliotidae; genus Haliotis; species Haliotis cracherodii. The sequence goes on along the minus strand of NW_027266267.1, from coordinate 3,493,427 downwards.
TTGCGTCGATAATACGATTACTACTTCCTTGTTGTCATCCACGTGTTCTGGTATTGATTGATCACTGTTATCTTGCACAGTGGATATGTCAAAAGTGAGTGTTTACATGTCTAGGTTTACTAAAACAAAGGGAATACACTCATATCCTTGCGTGAAGTGCCGGTGTAAAAACACCATACTTTGTGCAAAGGGTTAACCGATAATACGTTGATTAATTGCTCATTGTGATTGTTATCTAACTCAATGGATTTTTTAAGGAACCGTGGACGTTATGAAAATAGTTGTCACGATGGCTTTCTCAGCCGACCTTTGAGAGTTGACGCCTATGTGAAACACCCGAAACAATCTAAGTGATCAGTTTAGAAACAAACACAGGTTATAATATCCCGAAACGATGTATGTATTTTAAAATATTTGATAGTTTCAGAGACACGTGACATCGAATACGTTTCTTTGTACAGCTGCAGACGTTTGGGATATTGTTCCTTTGTGTGGATATTCACGGGTACTTTCCTCGAACAAGAAAGCTGCCTAAAATTATACACATAAATTTGGTAGGTTGTAATTATGATATTCGCATTTTGTTTTCCTTCATTTGCAGTAGCATTGGACAGATTTGTTCTTGTTACTCTACGGGGAATTCTTCGATGCACGATAGACGTTGTTTTCACAAGTCTTTTCCTCTGTATATTACAGTCAATTTGTAAAATGTGATTCTCTCAGGCAATTTATAAAATGTGGAAATATTTCAGTCAATTTGACTGAAAAATCTGTCCGTGTCTTTAACAGATTGACCAAAATTGATTAAGACAATCAACAGGGCCTACAAACATCACAATATATTATTATGTAGGATTAGAAGCCAAACAATATAGATATGTATTTTTCATCGTAACATTTTCAGTCTCATGGTGATGATATTAAACATAAAAAATGTTATAATCTGTAAATAATACAGATCGACATATATTTGTCAATTTGTAAAATAACTGAATATTCAGGCGTTTAATATATTTCAGATCGACATATATTTGTCAATTTGTAAAATAACTGAATATTCAGGCGTTTAATATATTTCCTAAGTGAAAGTTTTGCACATTTTGACTGCAAAAATATAAACACGATAAAATAAGCAATGCTCAGGAGAAATATTTACATTGTGTTGCAAGTAAAAATAGTGTAAACGAAAATAGCACAATTACCAGGCAAGTGTCTTATCAAAACTTCGTCACCATTACCGATGCTCCCCACAAAGATACCTACATTTTCTTATTATTTCCAAGATTGTATTTCATATTGTTGATCAATGTGACCATACGCCCTTATACGATCAATACAAGCGTCATCATAAAGATGACATATCCCCCCGGCAGCTGTCTGTAAAGTAACCACAAGTAAATGTGCAATTCTGTATGTAATAGCCAATAGTTGAATGTTCTTTAAGAAGCATACATTGTTTACCCACGGATTGGTTTTCGAATTCTGGCCCGGAAATGAACCCGTTCCCCAATGGAATCTAGGTCCAACTTCATTCCATAAAAATTGTAAAAAAAATAAAAAGTCGTCAAGAAAAAGAATATCAAAAAGCACCACTTCAGTATGTGCCTAATAGATTTGCCAAGTTTCGATCAAATACACTGAATGGTTTTCGAATTCTGCCCCGGAAACGAACCCTATCCCAAATTGAGTCTATGTCTAACTTCATTCCATAAAAAAAATTTAAAAAATAAAAATTAGAAAAATCCCAAAATATCAAAAGGCACCACTTCAGTATGTGCCTGATAGATTTGCCAAGTTTCAATCAAATACACTGAATGGTTTTCGAATTCTGCCCCGGAAAGGGAAATCATTACGGATGGACGGACGGACAGACGGACTAGTCGAACTAGTCTAGGTTTTTGCTATATCATCCGGGTATTCACGGGAAAAAAACAATAACAAAGGCAACAACCAGTCCCGGGGAATTGCTTTGGATCAGTGCCCCTCTAACGTTGCGTCCATGATTATTGCACTTATATAGCGACGTGCATATACGTGTGTGGCTGCTTGCACTAGTCCGGACTGATGCCGATTTATAGTGCTAGCTCAATGAGATACCATGCCGCAGTTTAACATGAATACCCAACTCAGGCACAGTATACTGACTCCGAGCCGACCACTCCTTGTTTTAGCCCCTTAATGCTGAGCGCCAGACAGAGTAACAACAAGTACCATCTATTAACGTCTTTTGGTATGACGTGGCCGGGGATCGAACCCCGGACCTTCTGCTCTCCGGGTGGACCTTCTACCACTAGACCACGGAGGCGGTCATGACGATTATATGATGTCAGTCATATGATAACATTAAGGCATGTCCACGCAGTCAGAAATACAACTACAGTTAAAGATCGATAGCATCCTAAATCAAGCTAAGAGTATTACGTGCATCGGGGGACCAACACCATCAGATTGGTCATTAACATTTGCACAATGCTGCGCAAATTTTATTCTTGAAAACATTTTCTTGATGCTCATCAGTTAATCTTTTTTAATGAATTTTCCAAGTTTTAATGAAATCAATATTTTACCTGTCCGTGCTTCCACATTCTTTCTCAGAGAGGCAACTGCATCCTAATTACTTTACCGACTTCCTTATCTTTGGACAACCCTGAAACATCTCACACTTTGTCATTGCTTCCACATTCTTTCCCAGAGAGGCAACTGCATCCTAATTACTTTACTGACTTCCTTATCTTTGGACAACCCTGAAACATCTCACACTTTGTCATTGCTTCCACATTCTTTCCCAGAGAGGCAACTGCATCCTAATTACTTTACCGAGTTCCTTATTTTTGGACAACCCTGAAACATCTCACACTTTGTCATTGCTTCCACATTCTTTCCCAGAGAGGCAACTGCATCCTAATTACTTTACCGACTTCCTTATTTTTGGACAACCCTGAAACATCTCACACTTTGTCATTGCTTCCACATTCTTTCCCAGAGAGGCAACTGCATCCTAATTACTTTACCGACTTCCTTATCTTTGGACAACCCTGAAACATATCACACTTCAGTATTTTCACTCTGGTTTTACGGTAAAGAAAACTACCTGCTCTCGAACAAGTGAAACAAATTACCTCGTTCTGTGATATTGAATAATTGAGAATGTTTTCCTGGTTGCGTCGACGTTCTATCTTTCCTTTGTAAGTGTTCTTGTATGTCTGTAAAGAAAAATCGGGTACTGATTTACAACAATACTGCGAAGAACAGACCAGGTTTTATCATTTTAACATAAGTCATCAGTGGCAGGTAAATTTCCTTTGAAAATATAGTTTCTTATTTGAAAACGAAAGATAGTGGTGAGGAACATGGGAGTATATATGTGGTTTAATGCTACATTCTACAATGTTCAGCTCCATGACAACGGCCTGTTAATATACGAGTCAGGACCAGACAACCCAGTGATTGATCTTGAGAACAACGATCCACACCGTCGGGTCCGATGTCAAGCAACTCACTAACTTTCAGAGTGTGACAACTGTACCCATTTGGTTGCCTCTTTCACCAATCATAGGTGATGGGGAACTATGATTCAAGTCGGAATCCCTAAAATCCTGTAAATTGTATGACGCTATTTGATAAAAAGACAACATATTTTCTACATTCACAGTTTCTGACGTCACCGCATTGAGTAAACAACTGTCACAAACATTGATTTTTCAAGAATGACACAATATGATAACGGGGTATTACCTTCGTGTGTTTCTGTATAGTAAATATCATATATCAGAGATAAATAATATAAACTTTACAAAAAGTTTGTGTAGTACACTGGTTACTTCTACAATATTATATTTACGACACAGACACACACAGCGTTAAAAGATGAACGTTATGCGCAGTTAGATTCATCTTGTATACCCACCATAGTGGACACACTTTGTTTCGCCACTTCGATACTTTACACATCTGCTTCGTGGTTGACACTCGGAATTGGGAACCTGGGAAGTGAAAGAATTTTAATATACAGTAAACTACGGTTATAACGAACACGCTTATAACGAACTGGCCGATATAACGAACTTATGTTTTAGTCCCGGCCATTTGTTGTTTATATGCTGTATATATGCTTATAACGAACCACGGTTATAACGAACTAAAATTAGTGGTCCCTTTGAGCTCGTTATAACCGTAGTTTACCGATTTAAATAGATAATCCAGACTGGTTATGTACTTACACTGACAGTTATTACGTCAGATAATGCTAAAAGGGGCGAGAGTTGGAGGCGTCTCCAACATTTATGGAACATAAAACCTCAACGCCAACGGGTGCACTAGAGAAACTAACGGTGAAAGTGTTATAGATATCTGACTGAATACTCAAGATCAGGTTGTCATGGACAGGATGATATTCATTACACAGACCAGACAATTTAGTGCAGAGATAGCGGATTTACTTACTTTTTCAAACTAAAAATGATATGTTAATTTTGAAATACATCAACTGTGTAGAATTGCAGAGCTTATGCTGCTAATAACTACAGAAAAAACAACGTTTAAGCAATATATCCGTTTTGTAGCACAGTCGATTTTAATGTTTCTGTCCAACTATTAAGTTTTGTCGATGAAACAACACAATTAATAAATACTACTGAGCTTCTGGAAGAAACTCGGGGACTTCATTCCACCTGCAGAAACATTGAGACAGTTCAAGTAAATATAAAACGCAAACGCCAAAGAATCACCGGTCTCGGTTGTCCTCAGAAACAGATTCGTTTTGGTGCCCAACTTCAAATTATATGAATGGATACTGGAAATCAGCGGAGATGGCAGGTGCTTCAATGTGCACGAATATATGTGTGGTGACGCCAGGTGCTTCAATGTCCACGAATATATGTGTGGTGACGCAAGGTGCTTCAATGTGCACGAATATATGTGTGATGACGCCAGGTGCTTCAATGTGCACGAATATATGTTTGGTGACGCCAGGTGCTTCAATGTGCACGAATATATGTGTGGTGACGCCAGGTGCTTCAATGTCCACGAATATATGTGTGGTGACGCCAGGCGGTTCAATGTGCACAAATATATGTGTGGTGACGCCAGGTGCTTCAATGTGCACGAAAATATGTGTGGTGACGCCAGGTGCTTCAATGTCCACGAATATATGTGTGGTGACGCCAGGCGGTTCAATGTGCACAAATATATGTGTGGTGACGCCAGGTGCTTCAATGTGCACGAATATATGTGTGGTGACGCCAGGTGCTTCAATGTGCACGAATACATGTGTGGTGACGCCGGGTGCTTCAATGTGCACGAATATATGTGTGGTGACGCAAGGTGCTTCAATGTGCACACATATATGTGTGGTGACGCCAGGTGCTTCAATGTGCACGAATATATGTGTGGTGACGCCAGGTGCTTCAATGTCCACAATTTATGTGTGGTGACGCCAGGTGCTTCAATGTGCACGAATATATGTGTGGTGACGCAAGGTGCTTCAATGTGCACGAATATATGTGTGGTGACGCAAGGCGGTTCAATGTGCACGAATACAATTGTGGCTACGCCAGGTGCTTCAATGTGCACGAATTTATGTGGGGTGACTGATGCCACATATATCTGATTTGCTGAAACTTATAAAAACGGAATGTTAATTTTGAATTACCCCTGTGTAGAGATGCTGCTGCTAATAAGTTCAGAAAAAACCCGTTTAAAAATATTGTTTTTTCAACGCAGTGGGGTAGTTTCAAACAGGTCCTGACCTACTGGTAGCACACTCCAGTAATACACTTTACCCAACAGAGTAAATGTGTGTTGCCTGATTTCGCACATCAGTACTCCTGTCATGTGACGGCAAACTGCAATCAAACCAATGAGCACGGATACAGTGACGGCAGACCAAGGATCAATCTCGAACACTCTACAACCTGATTCTCCCCCCAAAGGGGATTTCTTCACAGGCAGTTGTAACCCACAGACAATGTGACCAGTAAACATCACACATATGAAGTCCGGACCTGTGAAGATCCGGGGTAGAATTGGTCTTCAGCAACCCATGCTTGCCGTAAAAGGCGACTATGCTTGTCGTAAGAGGCGACTAACGGGATCGGGTGGTCAGGCTCGTTGATGCATGTCATCTATCCCATTTGCATGGATCGATGCTCATGATATTAATCACTGGATTGTCTGGTCCAGACTCGATTATTTACAGACCGCCGTCATATAGCTGGAATATTGCTGAGTGCGGCGCAAAACAACAAAGCAACCATCCAACCAACCATCTCTTTGACACAAACATCCAGACGGACATAGAAGGGGACAAGACTGTTTGAAACATGAAGTCCTCAATCTTGTTTTTGTCAATCTAAATAAGTTGTGTTTTCAAGTGCCCGCAGGTTCTTGTACTTCGTTGTACACAAGCAAATACAGAGACAGCTTTACAAATGTGAGACGTAACTTGTATGCAAATGTCAGCAAAACTGCAGCAGTTGAAATGTGTGAAACACCCTTTCATTACCGTGTTTTCCTGTGGAGATTACCTTCAGCTATATTTAGCTTCATGCAATATATAGCCCAACGGGAGCTAACAGGTAAACGATCACGTTAAATACACACTGTGTTGTTTCAGGAGCCACGAGTTCTCGTTACATTACTAAATCTACAAAGAGTAAGTGCGAATTAATTTTCAAAAAGGTACTGATTTCCCTCATGTCCAAATGTGTCTTTCATCTTTTAACATTAATCTAAGGATGTCCTAGGGAACTGTGACGCCTTCTTCCCGTCAGGTTAAAAGTGACAATTTTGTGCTGTTACAAATCTTACTTTCTTCCGGCAAGTCCAGTTTTCTTCACTCTCTGAATCCTTTGTTTTACCAGCTGACTCAGTATTTGATGCCATGCAGATCCTGCAAACCAGCGACTTGGAATTCAATCTAACATGACTACAACTAGAAAGCTGCAAACATTTGGTAAAGCACAGTAAACTACCATAAGGCTTCAATTCAGCGAGAGGCGTGTCACATTGCTCTTTGTGAGCACATTGTCTGAATACAGTCATGTCCTTGATCACATCTATGCTGTACATTACGACCCACGGCAAGGTTAAACAAAACAAGAACACTTGGTGTAACATTTGTAACAGCTTGGACACGTTGATGCTGTCACTGTTAGAAGAAGAACGTAGAATGCTAGTCTTGCTTAATATTTCGAGAGTACATCTCAATTCAGGGCTATTATCGCCAAGACGTACTGCTAAACATTGCGCAGAAAGGTCACATGATCTGACAACTGAACTCCACGACCCTGCATTACTCTTCCCGACTGCCCCCGACCAATGGAAAGGCGTTTTGCCTCTGCCCACGGAACCCATACAGTCAGTGCTCAAGACAGTTGAGCATTCAGCATAAATACTTAATATGATACCAATTTGAATTGAGGTTAAAGCGTTTCAGACTTTATACATATCAATAAAAACATTCATGTGCCATTGAGATATATTATTGTGTCGTCGTGAGTATTATCAGTACAGTCCCAATCTCTATCCCAAAGCTGAAATGTCAAGTATATTTTTCTTTCAGTCAATATAATGATTTAGCAAAACTTTCCATAAAGAATCTATAGAGTCGATGTAAAGAACTTGAAATTGTATATTCCTTAAAAGAGCGAGCAGTAGTTTTGAGTTGAAAGATCTCATCGTTAGGTTGTATGGTTAGGCGGCTGTTTTAGTGTCGTTCATGACGGGACCAGGGCCCACTTGCACAAAGCGATCTTAGCGATAAGATGATCGTAACTCCCAAACTTTAACATAGGCCTACGATTGTGCTGTGGGCCCAGGATAATATTCATACCAATATGGAGACAAACGTTTCATAAACCAAGTTATGATTACATGTCATTGTGGGCAAGATCTTGAACAATACTCAAGAGTGTTATTAAAAATTCCGTATAAATAAATATATCAAATGTTACATCCGTTACCCTTGGGTGTGTTAGATGTTGGTTTGTTTGAGGGGATAGCCGGAGTACGGCTGTTTTAATCCACCTCTCATCTACATGTAGCATATGATGAGATCATATGTTCCAAATACCACAGACAGCTGTATTAAAAAGTGCTGAACTATTAGATGCTGCATGAAAACCAGTCTGACTGTACAGGTCCAAATCAAAGCAACACTGAAATATACCACGTCTGTACACATGCCCTGAAGATATTTCAAGCTATACCCCACTTTAAATGTTAAACGCGTTTGTAACATTATTATTCTGATCAGCAGCTTATCCTACACTTCCTCAGCCCCCTGGGGAGTATAGAGATTTGCAACTTTACTGTGCATGATTCAGGAGAGAAACAGATGTTTGCAAATATATTCATATGGACAAAAATTCTGTCCAAGAAAATTTCAGAAAAAAAATGCATTTTAACAAAATTACACTTGATCATTTGAAAGAAGACTCAAAACAAAACAAAATGTTATACACACTTACACCCTGAAATCCATGTCACCCATCCCTTGTTTCCAGTCTGTGGTAGGTGATACAATGTAGGCTTGGTCATAGTCCCGACCCAAGGAGATGGAGGACGTCGAAAAGCCATGTGTCATTGTCATCAATCTGAAATGCCAAGTCATATTGTTATCCGTTGGAGGTATCCTGACTGACCTGTAAAGTAAATTGAGATTTGCGTTTATCATGAAATAAAGTGGCTCAGCATGTCTAAATGCCTCAATTATTGACGCAAACGTGACAATCGTGGCTTAGTATTGGTAGCACATCCACCATGACTTCGTCCATTTCGATTGAACATTTTCTTGGTTACCATGACTATTTGTGAATTTTAAAATATCTCTATTGCGCAAAACAATCTGGATCTAACATTACAGCTGTTTTTAACATGTTCCATTGTCGTTTGTTACATGAACGTTTTACTTAATTGCCACTTTTCTGTTTCAAAACCGTTCTGCAGATTGTTTGTCTGTTCCCTTCCTTCTCCATGGAGCGGTGATAAGCCGTTTGGAAATTGTGGTTATACCGACTCCAAAATAAGTATTCAATCGTGTAAATAACTGTCGTACATTGCCATTGAATTTCATAGGCATTACGTACCATTCCATCGCATGAGGTATTTGTTTAGCTTTAGAGTGGTGTCATCAAATAATCTTTACTACTGTTATTTATTAGATTCTCGTAAGTCTGTCGTATCTTTTATCTCCACTCTCCCAACCGTCCCTCGAGTCTGCACCTCAACAGAAGTCTTTAATAATGCAATAAATGTAATGTTTATTGATCTTTGTCAACTATACTGTCAATCTGCGCCAAAAATGAAAATATGAATTCCAAACCAATCGTATTCACAACCACCATTGCATATTCTCCATGTGTCAGTCCTTTCAACTTTTATATCACAAAATGACAACACACATAATACTCATTGAGTGAATACTTTTTCTCTCTCTCCAAATTGGCAGTATTTTAAAAAGGGTTTTACCTTTAAAACGTGTTGATAATTAATATAGTTGTCAAAACATGTATCTCTTTTGTATGACATTTAACTTCATACTTGACATAAGTCTGTAAATATGTCTCTTGTTTAAATGTACCGTGTGCTTATTGCTTCATGCTTGAGAAATTGTGGATGCCATACTAATTATAAAAAAACTACCGGGAAAAAGTAAGAAAACACAGTAAGAAAAGAGGATTTGACCCACTAATCACAAACATTATCCACCCGTTATAGACTGACAACAGTCGCTGAGACACTGCAAACTTAACGCCCAAGACATAACTATGATACTCGTATCAAATACATCACTATACACATTTCTTGTTTGTGTCATTTTAGGTCACCATCAAACAAGGCTTTATACTTTATTTTGCCTGCCAAAACATTACTGATGTATTATTACTGACGTAGGACAGGAGTACTGCTGTGTAAATAGTAAATGCTATTTTTTATGCATGTTGTATTCGCGAACACTCGAACACTGTCATCACTCATTTTCAGTGGTCCATTCACAGAATTTCCACAGCTATTTACATTTTACGCCAGGTGGAATCTGTTTCGGCAGAAAATCTAGGCCGGTTATTGTCTTCCATTGACAATTTAATGTTGTACATCACGTGACCGTCGAGCATTGAGATGAGCTGTTTGTCGCTTATTTCATACCGTCTGACCCGTAACTCATACTCCAGTAGCCGGATAAAAGATTGCAGCAATTCTATTCGCCGTTTGAGCTCGTTATCGTAGGCTCTGGTTCCCGATAAATCGATTCTGTACTTTTGCCATCAACGGGGCCGGTCATCAACATTTTAGTTGGAAGATACTTTTTTTAGATGCTTTAGAAGTCAATTCAAGTCAAGACAACATGGTCTGGAAGCATCGTCTGAGACAGCTTTTAGACGTTTCTAAAAGGTATTTAGAATACATAAATGGCCAATCATATGCCTCTCTCATCTCACATTATATTTCACATTACTTAAGACCAGCTTATGTGTAGCAATCCTTATTTTCGCCATGGGTATCAGCCTTGGCCTATATTGGTAGCTTTACCACTGTTAATACACAATGCCATTTAGAAAGTGGTCAAATGTAACCGATGTTATATTTAGGAGAACACTTTCTTAGTAAAGTACAGATTCTCGTACTTTTTGGGATGAGTCCCGTCCGGGATTCGAACCCACACTTGCCAGAGTGAGGCACCTAACTCCTAAATATAACATCGGTTACATTTACCCCTGTTGCTGCTAGGTGAATATTACCATTTCTATCATATTTTACACTGCCATTGTATTTATACTGACATTGCATTTTGTACTGAAACTCTGTTGTGACTGCCATGGTAACTGTTGTGCAACAGTTTGTATTGTTCATTGTTTGATACATTTGTTAGTTGTATACCATTATTTTGTGTGTGTGTGTGTGTGTGTGTTGCTTTCACACTGAATTGATCTACTCATTTCTGAATTGACTTCTTGTTTTAATTTGCATGTCGTCACGTATACGAAGTTGTATGTCAAAATTATTGGATTAAAATTTTATTGTATAATACTGTGTGAAGCCAACACTCACTGTTGAGCTAAGAGTGGATGAATTTGTTTGCCAATCTTCCAAAAATCAGGAATTTCAACCTACGCACGCCTGTGGCTCTACTGCGTCTGCACGTGTAAACATAGCATCTGTTCCATATCGAGCACTATACCTGCAGCTGCAGCCCGTGGTGTCTACATTTCAAAACTGTTTAGATAATCCAGACCTTATCAAGCTTACACGATTCGAGGCGCCAGTAAAGCTTTTTCAAGGTTCTGTTGTAGACATGTGGTTGGTTGGTTGGTTTGTTGTTTTACGCCGCACTCAGCAATATTCCAGCTATATGACGGCGGTCTGTAGATTATCGAGTCTGGACCAGACAATCCAGTGATTAATATCATGAGCATCGATCCATGCAATTGGGATCGATGACATGCATCAATCAAGTCGGCGAGCCTGACCACCCGATCCCGGTAGTCACCTTTTACGGCAAGCATGGGTTGCTGAAAACCTATTCTACCCTGGAATCTTCACGGGTCGTAGACATGTGGAGGACATTTCAAAATGAGACGCATACGAGACTAGCATGATATACGATGCAATTCATTATGTTGGCTTGTACTACATATATTCGTGTTATTTTTCAGGTAAACAAAAGACTTGCCTTTGTATGTGTTTGTGACAGGTGCCGAACAGCTGGTATCATCACGATTCGATAGTCATAAACACATGCTCGTCATATAGTCTAGGTCGTGAAATCAAATATGCATTTGGCAGATACATCTTGTGAATATGGAAATGATTTTCTCACTTATATTTTGTTGTTATGCTTTACAAAGATAATCGTTCTCATAAAGGATGTTTGAATTTGAAATAAACTTGGTATTATCATTTATATTTCTTGAGGCCCTACTTTTTTTTAAAGAATAAACATTTAAAAAAATATAAGCTGAATTAGGAAACACTGCACAACAACGTTATTCGTGTAGCATCCGTGAATTAGCTGGTTAGTAAAGCCTTAAAACATAAAAGATAAAGCTTGCAGCAGTTAACCTCCGGTTGATAAAATGTACAGCCGAGCAATTAGAGTATACTACCTAATCAAAGTATAATCATTTGGGTGTTCATGAGCAAGAAGTTAAATTATACACGTGGGAAAGTATGAGAGCCACCAACTAATAAATGATGTCTTTTTTTACCGTAGATTTCCTACATCATTATTTTGAAAGAAATAAAGCAAATCTTGAGAACCAAATTCACTGTGGATTTACAAATAAACTAAAATTAAAAAAAATGTCCTTTGTATGTGTTGTGCCTCCCGATACAATACAGTAGAGCTTTCAAATGTTTTATGATAGAAAACATAGAGGACATTTCTCAATTGGGCACATTAGTGACCAAGGGCATGTATTTCATCCTGATCATTCGTACAATGGGATTCTCGTCCGAGCGCACGTCAAATATCATTTCACATTTTTCGAACCCTTGGTATTTTCAGTATTTCATCCTTATCATTCGTACAATGGGATTCTCGTCCAGTCAAGGCAAACGCTTTGCTGAGTATGTTTGTGTTTTGTTTTCACAGCGGACAAAGATGCAATGTGACGATGGATTGGGGAAACGCATTCCTTCATATTCGTTTTGTGGCTGAGCTCGAGTGAGTTGGGTGTAACACGGTTTTGAACAGTAGTCAGTATCATCAAAGCTCTTCAGCAAATTTTATTAGGAATGCCTTAAAAGATGCAGATAGGTGATGATGTATGTCCCGAGTAAAAGTGGGAACTCAAGAGGATACTGTAATAATGACAACACAAACCCATATACACAAATAAACAAATATCAGACATCACAATTTAAAAGTTTTACTCCATGCTAAAATATTCTCTCATGTCCCAACAAGATCCGTCTTAGTCCATTTGCAATACTTACTTCACATATTGTGCATGCACAATTGAAGTTTCAAATAATGCCGACATGGCACTTCTGTTCACAACCAATCTCGACCTGGGAACTGACCACTTTGTCTCGATCTAGATGATAGATAGCAAAAGTAAGCTTTCAACGTGATGAACAAAGAGCACGCACATCTAAAATCGCCCAAGTTCAATGACACGTCACATTCATAGCGTGTATGACCACCCCCTGCTACAAGACATGAAAAAACTCTCTGGCGCACAGAAAAAGTCCGTCATCTGATTTCGTCCATTAGGATACGTCGGTTCTTATTGTGAGGTCTGGATCAGATCCTCGTTGGCTGGAGGATGTGGTCGCTGTTGAATATGAAGATCCAAGAGGTGTTCTATAGATGGACGTGTCGGGGGAGTGTGCAGACCACGGCAACACAGATGCCTTGTGCGATTTAGGCAGCGTCATGCTGGTAAAGGACACCATGTGGCAGTTGTTGTAGAACTGGTAGAACAATCGGAGGATGTATGTCATCCATGTTTCGCTGAGCTGTCGTATTTCCCGAATACTGCTAAAGGCATCGTAAAACCATACTCACTCACTATATGCAATAAACTGTATGTCGCCTTGGGGTGCATGCCTGTTCACTTGTTCCAACCAACTCTTCCCTTAGGCATCTTACCAAGTCACAGTTGGGTCTTCAGCAACTTGGGGATACCAGAGATGGGCTTCACACATTGTACCCATGTCGGAAATCGAACGCGGGTCTTCGGTGTGACGAGCGAACGATTTAACCCCTAGGCAACCCGACCACCCCTTATTGCATGTAATATGCTGTGTCTTAGTGTTTAAAGTTGGAAACAAAATCAACCAACCATGTTCTTTTACACTAGGTAACCGTATACTGGAAATGACATCGAACACAATATAATCTGAAATGACCACGATAGCTCGTGCAAGGCGAGAAGGAATTTGAATGCCCTAGAGAGATATTGGACAAAGAGCAGGTCGTCTGAACCCAGTCTGCTGTGTAAAGATATGGCGGAGAGTACATACATGTAGTACAACCATAGATATGCCCTAAAAAGTGTTTTATTTCCAACTGCTATGTTATACAACTTTAGCTGATGCAAGGAACACCTTCTGTGAGCATCTTTTTGACACTTTAAATATCGAACAATACAGGTGTTTTGAGGACTGTGCAGATGACGAAGTAAAACTTGTGACATTTCTAGGTGGTATAAGCCCTACTGAAGAGGATACGAGCTTTCACGGATGGGCTGAATCCATATCTTCTGTATCACGAGACATAAGCTCCTTGAACCTGCGATCAATGATCTATCTATGGACAGTGAATATCTACCAGGATCATGCCAGCAAGTATTCAGTATTGTGAAACATTCAATTTCTCTGCTAAATGTTCTTGTAAATATGTTGTGTTATCATGATTACTTATAGAATAACCCACGGGGTACGAGTGATTACGGAAAATATGTCACGATTGAAATTAATGTTTTAATTTCCGAGCTTTTGTCTTGTATCCATCCCCGTGTGAAAAAACACTGTCCACTCACTCCAATCGCATTACTCACTTAAAGTTTTGTTACGCGTGAAAAATATAGCTTTGTTAAAAAACTAGAAGATCACATTATTGCAGTTATATTTCTGTCTCATTTACACAGCATTCATCCAAAAAGGTTCATCAGGTTTTTTAATCAAGGCTTGTTTTCACACGATCTCACCACCGCCGTGCATCGGCAGATACATGTGTGGTCGACTTGGGGTTATTATGGGTAAATATATATATTTAAGAACGCAGTGGGTGGGTTAGTTTAAGGGAGAGTTGAACGGCTGACGTAGTACCTATCTTTGTAGTCCTTGTGTAGAAGCTTATGCCCACGCGGGCGTAGTGGCTGGGAAGACGTGACGATGCCAGCTTCTTGCATGCTCGGCTAGGCGGAAGCCATGATTGAGAGAGCCGAGATGTAAGGAGCGTGTTCATTGGTTGTGTCCGTTTTCCTGGTCACATTGTCCGCGTGTTTGCTCTATAAGCCTACCCTGGGTAGGGAATTGTCAGTCGTCACTCACCAGTATCTGGTAAGGTACGGTCGACTCCCGCGTCCTGAACCAGGATCATTTATCATTTATTATAGGGCTTTCGTTGAGATGTTAGATAAAGAGGTATGGGTGGGGGGAAAGTAGAGTAGGTAGTGAATAGGTTCGTTTTATAGACGTTTACTTTTGGGAGTTAAGTTAGAGGGGTGGTTAAGAGTACAAGTTTAAGTAATAAGGTTGAATAGGTTTATATAGGTAGGGAAGGGGGAAAATAACTTAGGTTATAGATAAGAGAAGGATTTTGCCCCTGTTGTTTTTTCCTGTTAAATAAACTTTAAATCCAACGTCATTCTCTGTGTTTTGTTTATAATAAGAATTAATTAGTAACCCGGTCAGGAGCCTCCTAGAATGTAGAGATAAAAGAATACTGCACAGGGAGAAGAGAGCACAACGCAAAACACCGCAGTATAACATCTGACCTTTTGTCAACTATCTCTACAGTTCTACTGTCACTGGGCGCCTTTTACAGGCTTCAGAGGGCGCCTATTACACATGCATTTCACATTGAGAAGAGGAAACACGGAAAACCTGTCAATTTTTCTATATGTCATGTGAAAAAAATGCCAAAACCTTTAACAACACCATAGACGGAATGTACAGAAGTCTTATTTGTTAGAGAAAAGTTACGAAAAGTAAGTAAACTGTCACAGTGTCGGAATACGAGAGCTGTCACAGTTTCGGAACACGATTGCTGTCACAGTGTCGGAATACGATAGCTGTCACAGTGTCGGAATACGATAGCTGTCACAGTGTCGGAGTACGATAGCTGTCACAGTGTCGGAATACGATAGCTGTCACAGTGTCGGAATACGATAGCTGTCACAGTGTGGGAATACGATAGCTGTCACAGTGTGGGAATACGATAGCTGTCACAGTGTCGGAATACGATAGCTGTCACAGTGTCGGAATACGATAGCTGTCACAGTGTCGGAATACGATAGCTGTCACAGTGTCGGAATACGATTGCTGTCACAGTGTCGGAATACGATTGCTGTCACAGTGTCGGAATACGATTGTTGTCACAGTGTCGGAATACGATTGTTGTCACAGTGTCGGAATACGATAGCTGTCACAGTGTCGGAATACGATAGCTGTCACAGTGTCGGAATACGATTGCTGTCACAGTGTCGGAATACGATTGCTGTCACAGTGTCGGAATACGATAGCTGTCACAGTGTCGGAATACGATAGCTGTCACAGTGTCGGAATACGATAGCTGTCACAGTGTCGGAATACGATAGCTGTCACAGTGTCGGAATGAATGACGCCACATGACCCAGAAATGAGACAGACGAAACCAGGAATGACAAGAGAACCGGCGTTACAGTTTAATCCGGACGACAAGTTTAATGAACAACGTTGTTTATTTGAGGCAAGTGTGACTGATTGGAAACATGTGCATGTGGGATTTTAGGACGACTTGTCAAAAACGCTTGTGGAGATGTTTTGATGTCATTCACAGGCTCATGGTCGAAGAGCTGTTGATAGACTAACACGGTATCTGGAGACTTGGTGTCCGCACTCACGAAATTCATTTAGTTTAATATCGGACACAGGATCAGCTCGGTGGGGTAAGTTTTCTTTTCCTTGTATACTGAACACCAAAAGAAATGCGAAATCTTCAAGTTCCTATTTAATATGGGAAAATGGTTGTGAAAACAGTTGGCTGCTATGGTTCCATTGTAATGGGCTTTAATTGTTTCAAAATGACCCTAACCAGAGTTAAGGGCAGTGAACTCTTAATCCACAGCGCTCAAACGCACCGACGTTGAAGTCAGTGTGGGATGGATACGCACGAAATGCACGTGCTGCTTATGCCGCAAAAACTGTCCGTGAAGATGTTGTCTTTAAAAGCCACGAAAGTGTCACTGTGAATCATTCACTCATCAACGTCAGTGGCGATGCCACGACTATCACAGATCGAGAGAGATATTGGGCAACTTCAAGCTGGTGAGAGTGTTTAGAGAGTTGCAAACACCTTTAACGTCCACGTTTCCACAATCTACCGTCTGCAGGAAAGATTCCAGACAACCAACAGCACCAGAGACAGGCATCGTACCGGCAGACCACGTGTGACAACACAACGTCAGGACCGTCACATTCACAGGTCACATCTGCAAGAACGTTTCCTGTCGGCCAGTGAAACTGCTAGGAACGTCGTTGGAAACTACGTGAGGGCTGTAAGTTCCAACACAGTAAGATGGCAACTTCGTGACAGAGGGCTTCAGTGTAGGCGACCATCTCAAGGTCCTGTTCTCACTCAACGTCACCGTCTCCTGAGACTTCAGTGGGTCCAAGCACGCTTGAATTGGCGTCATCAGCAGTGGAGAAGACTTCTGTTCTCTGATGAAAGTCGGTATTGTGTTGATCGTGCCGATGGACTTGTTAGAGTATGGCGACGTCGCGGTGAGCGCTATCATGACCAGTGTGTCCTTGAACGGAACTCATGGGGTGGTCCTAGTGTCATGGTTTGGGGTGGAATAGGGTTAAATCAAAGTACTGACCTTGTAATCTTTCAGAACGTTGGAGCTGGTAGGGGCAATGGTGTCACTGCTCAGCGTTACATTGATCAGGTGTTGAGGGCCCAGGTTGTACCGTTTTTTGCAAGACATGGCAACTTCCAATTTCAACAGGATAACGCTCGTCCCCATACCGCCAGGATTACTCAAGCCTTCTTGCAACAGCACAATATCAACACCATGCCCTGACCGGCTCTTAGTCCTGATTTCAACCCTATTGAACACTTGTGGGATGAAGTGCAGAGACGTTTGAACATGGCGCGTCCGAGGCCAAGGACAGCTGAACAGCTAACCATCCCGCAGGTGTGGCGTCACATCAAATGAACACTATCAACCGTCTTATTCACTCCATGCAGAGACGGTGTGTTGCGCTTGTGAATGGAAATGGGGGCCATACCAGGTATTGAGGTGTACCCATACTTCAGTTGACTTCAGCATGGTCATGTGGTGTTGTGTTGATGGATACAGAAGATGTCTGATGTCCAGAGAACTGACTCTTTCTTATTGCTAATGAATTGTGTTGTATCCATCATTATTATGTTTATACCAGCTGAAACAAAATACATCATGTTTCCTATACCTTCTTGATTCGCGTTTCTTTTGGTGTTCAGTATATTTTTGATTATTTTGACTTTGATTTCTAAGTTCAAGAAAGTGACTCGATTTCGCGAGCAGACGTTGGTAATCATGTCGCTAATCTATGCTACCCTTGATCTCCTTCAAAGTAGACATTTCGAATTCTGAACCATCTGATTTGCATGCCGAACTGATAAACTTGCAAAGAATAATGTTTAGTTCCACCGTTCCTGTGTCATTTATCCTCATGGTGCCTGGACGTCAGTTAGCCTGCATAGCGCTCAGCGCCGTACTGTGCTGACGTCGCGGTTACAAAAACATATACATGTATAAAATGGGTCTCGACGTTCTTATTTCTTCACACAACGTTACAAACAGCTACGCAATACTGGAACTTTATATTGTCTTTCGGAAAGTCTAAAAGTTGTTGCAAAATGAGTTTCTTTTTATTCTAATGCCATCGTTGAAAGTGTGTTATTTTTCGTGTTTTTCTGACCTGTATAAATTTGTGTTCATCTCAACTTGTTAAGTTTACTCTTTTTCATTGTATTTTCATTTTCATTGGCAGTTATCGATGGCATCATCGTTCACAAAGGCAAACCTGTCTGTACTAAGTCTGTACTAAAATTCATCTAACAGCAAGTCCTCTAACACAGACGCAAATTCGGACTTAGTCGTGATGATCTTGGCGCACTAGAAACAGTCTCTGGCAACATCGCAGTCTGAATCTTGGAACTTCAACCTGGCTATTTGCAGTTTTGACAACAAAAACATTAAATGTGTTCAGAGGTTGAATTATACAAATAACTCTTCATGTCAGTTAGATCTCCGTCCGCTTAATCGAGGTAGTTTACTTTACTGTAAAACGGAAACCATGTGAAATACATGGAAAAGAAATAATGTGAAATCATGTTGTTGATATGAAACCATGTTTCTTGTCTTACAAATCTCGAATCAGTCAGATTGTAGCACGTAAAACATCTGAGTGAATGGCGTGGATTTGTGAATGAATGGGATGAGTGAAAAATAGCCCAATTGTCCAAGGAAAATTGATCTCTGACCAGCTTCGAGAATCACTAATGGCACACTGTGCAAATATCAAAAAGATATTACACTGCATATTTGAGCCCATATAGGTGATGGAAATGTATATCACTCTCCGAGATTCATGGAGGAAATAAAGATTAATTCAATCATTCATATACTGAATAGAATGTGAACTTATGGGATTAACTATATACTCTACTTGATATACTGTATACTGTACTTTATATATTGTACACTGTACTTGATATACTGTATACTGTACTTGATATACTGAATACTGTACTTGATATACTGTATACTGTACTTGATATACTGTACACTGTACTCGATATACTGTATACTGTACTTGATATACTGTATACTGTACTTGATATACTGTATACTGTACTTGATATACTGTACACTGTACTTGATATACTGAATACTGTACTTGATATACTGTATACTGTATACTGTACTTGATATACTGTATACTGTACTTGATATACTGTATACTGTACTTGATATACTGTACACTGTACTTGATATACTGAATACTGTACTTGATATACTGTATACTGTACTTGATGTACTGAATACTGTATTTGATATACTCTGTCCTGTACTTGATAAACTGTATAGTGTATGTGGTATTATGTATACTGTACGTAATATACTGTACGTGGTATTATGTATACTGTGTGTGATATGCTATATACTGTACGTGATATATTGTATGTGACATACTGTATGTGATATACTCTATACCGTATGTGATATACTCTATACTGTATGTGATATACTCTATACTGTATGTGATATACTCTATACTGTATGTGATATACTCTATACTGTATGTGACATAATGTATACTGTACGTGATATACTGTATACTGTATGTGATATACCGTATACGGTAAGTGATATACTGTAGGTGATTGAAATAAAATATAAAATTATTTATTATGGAGATGTATACTGCACTGATAAAATGTATACTATGCGTGATATTCTGAAAACTGTATGCGATATCCTGTATACTGTACGTGATATACCGTATACCGTATACTGTATGTAATATTCTGTATAGTGTCCGTAATATTCAGTATAGTGTGGGTGATTTACTGTATACCGTTCGTGATATACTGCATAGTGTACGTAATATATAGTATACTGTACGTGAGCATTTCAAATATAGGCCAGTCGGCCTAAGTAAAGTTCCATCTTGTTGATGGAGGAACATCGGATACAGGTTTGAAAATAGTTGGGAAATGATCACTGCCACATAGGTCTTGGTGGACGGACCATTCAAATACGTTTAATAAATCAGAGTGAGTGAGTGAGTGATAAATCAAGAGCAGAGTAAGTACATGCACCGGGATGTAGATATGTGTTTGAACCATCATTATGGATACACAAGTCGTTGTTCGAAATGAAATCTTCCAACAGTTTACCCTTGTCATTTGTCTGAACACTACCCCAGAGTGGATTGTGCCCATTTAAATCGCCCATAATGATACAGGGCCATTGTATAAAATGTGATGATTGAGTCACGGTGGCTCAATGGGTGATTTATCACGTGAACGTGAGGAAGAAGAACTCCTATCACTACTGTCAGACGATGGAGTCACCTCCATGTCTAAAGCTCTGAAGGAGTTGTGGAGAGATACTTCTGAAGGAGAAGGGATACTGGGTGTCTGATTTCTATTTAACTTTTTTCTCTGTTTTTGTGATATTTCCTTTTTTGACAGATTGACAGCTTCAGTAGCAGGCTGCTCAAATACTGGTTCAGGAGGAGTCTGACTCTCTGCCTGTGAAGTTGAAGGTGTTGAGGATTGAGCATGAGATTGGTGAGGCTTTATGGCAGGTGCAGTTGCCACGGGTCGATCAGAGATGACCCATGTCATCTCAGTCTGGCACGAGACAGATGAAGTTTGAGCTTGCTTGGAGACAGCAGCAGAGTAATTTAATGTTCAAGTTGCAGTTGTCTGAGAATTTAACAGATTTCTAACATCTCGGAATATGATGTTTTTCTCGCACTTTATTTTCAGTATTTTAGATTCAGTTTGCCAAACAGGGCATAATTTGGAGGAGGCCATATGTTGGCCATCACAGCTTGCACATTTGAGGGCTTGTTGGCAATCAGTATTTTCATGGCTATCGCCACAGCGTTGACAAATAACTGAACGAGTCCATGACTTTGAGCCATGGGCAAAATGTTGACATCTAAAGCATCAAAGTGGATCGAGGACACACACCTCCACTCTGATGATGACATATCCAGCTTTAATTGACTGTGGGATTGAAGAATGCGTAAACGTGAATAAGAAAAGTGTTCGTTTGTTCAATAGTGGAATCCTCCTTCTTTCTGGTGAAACGTTTCACAGATGACACACCTTGATTTTTCAACTCTGAAACTAATTCTTGTTCTGACATGTTAGGCAGGGAACAATGCCCCGACAGATTGAGTGTCCTGTTCTCGGAATCAACAACCTCTACATTGGCAAATTGACTGATACATGTAGATAGCAGATTGAGGGATTGTTGTTTCCTCACACATTCAACAAGAAGGGAGCCAGAACGAAGGTGGGTCACATTTTTCAGCTCTCCACAATATCCATGAATAGCTTTCGAAATAGCAAAGGGATTCAGTTTGATGGGTAAATGATCTGCAGCTTCGATCACAAGGAATCGAGCTCAGGAATCAAAATTTGTAACAGTCAACTCAGATGAGGTTGATTCTTAGTGTCTACGCTTTGAACCAGAATGATTTAGAGCCATGGTGAAAGAAAATTATTCAGCAACTCTGTTCCCCACCCACCATGGAGTGTCACCAAGGACAGTGTTAAATTGCATCGGATCTCCAGGATACAAATAAACGGGATACAGGGTTGTTATACTGCAGCAAATACGACACGAATAGTTTTAGTTATCTTAGCCAGACTGGTTCGTCCCTTGACAAGAAATTGGAGACATACATTATTCGGAGGTCAACATCACCAGATTGACCCATTAGCCACCGCCTTCTGGCATAAGACTCTAGGAAAGTTAATCCATCAATAATTGGTGAATACTGACAAGTGATACACGGCCAAGACCAAAATATACATTACAATAAATCACACGTGCGTACATACAATATTATGTACAGTGCTTGGCATGACCAGCCGATTGATAGGATCGGGTCCATCCTACCACCCGTCTAGGCAAAGTTAGGGTCAAAGTGGTGTGTTGGACTAAGGAACACTGTTGCCGGTTCCGGCGTCCTCAACCACCAAAATCCCTTCCTCTGCCGACACAGGGGCGCAACCCACGGCAAACAGGTTGCCCAGTTTAGTCGCCTCATATGGGGTGCTGTGGACACATTCTACCCTGGTTCCACACGGGGGTAGAGCTAGTAGCGTTACCCAGCACTCACCACGGGGAGGTTGCTCTTCACGAGTGCCATATACTGTATGTGATATAATGTATAATGTACGTGATATATTGTTTTGTACTTGATATACTGTATACTGTACTTGATATACTATACACTGTACTTGATATACTTGAAACTATACGGGATATACTGTATACTGTACTTGATATACTGTATTTTGTACGTGATATACAGTACAGTGTATGTGATATACTGCATATTTTACGTGATATACTGTATATGACATACTGTATACGATACGTGATATCACCACTTGGTGATATTGCCCGACATCATGGAATACATTTTCATCTGTATGCAGATGACACACAACTCTATCTGTCCTTTAAACCGAATCAACTTCACTCAGTGCAAAAATCCCTTCAAAGGTTGCAGACCTGTATAGATGACGTGAAGAACTGGATGCTGACAAATTTTCTCAAATTAAACTGTGACAAAACTGAAGTTCTCTTTATGTGCAACAACGCCATCAGAAACCGAGTGAGCTATCCTAGTCTCGACATCGGAGGCAATATGATCGTTCCAGGCAAAGAAGTTCGTAACCTGGGTCTGATTTTCAACTCATCACTATCTATGGCTTATCACGTGGATAACATCTGCAAGCGAGCATATCTGAACATCAGGAATATTGGACAGATTCGCCAGTGTATAAATGCAAACAGCTGCTTCTCTAGTTCACGCATGTGTTCCATCACATCTAGATTTCTGTAATGGACTACTTATCGGCCTTCCTCATAACCTTTTGACTAAACTTCACAGAGTTCAAAACTGTGCTGCCAGGCTTGTTACTAAATCGAAAAAGTTTGAACATATCACATCGATTCTACGCAACCTCCACTGGCTCAAAATCAATGAGAGAATCCAGTATAAAGTGATGCTGATAGTGTTCAATGCGAGACACAATCAAAAACCAACTTATATCAGCGAGCTTCTTGAAGAGTACGTGTCTGGGAGATCTCTCAGATCAAGCTGCCAGTCCCTATAGGCCGTGGGCTAGGTATGACCCACGAGCACCCCCCACCACATCCAAACCCCACTTAATTTTTTTAAAGCCCATAAACATACTAAACATGATTTGAATGTTAACAAGAAAAAAGTTGGGACGAACTTCTTGTTACAGCCTTTCAAAGTATAGTACCCTATATCGCGTTTTCGCCCGGTTTTGCCGTATATCACTTGGGGGTATGATTACGTTTTGGGTTGTCATCTCACTAGTGATCCACTGATCTTCAAGTGTGATATATCACTGGAATCCATATATAAATACCTCTCTAATGAGGTATCAATAATTGGTATTGAGTGAATATGGACCAACCCATGGTAAATCGAACGTCATATATCCCGACAAAACTATTTTTCTCTCGTAGAAACCTTTAATCCGGTATATGTTCTAGGTACGTGTGCCTGATTCCACAATAATCGTCTAACACGTGTTCCAGTACATTTCTTAAAGTACTTACTTAACATGTGATGTTACCAGGTGAAAATCTTTTGCACAATTTGGAACAAATTTACTCTTATAATGTCAGAGTAGGATACCTAATATTGCATTCTCGGCTTAGCTACATCGGAACAACGCTTGGATGTATGCTCAGGATTTGGCTTGTCATTTTGTGTGTTATTCACCGACCTTGATGTGTTATATGCCATGGGAAACCATATATAAACACCATAATTTGATGTAGGCCAAAGGCCCAAGTGAGCACATTGTCAATGACTTTTTCTTTTTCTCAGTACAAACTGGAAGTCTGGACATGAAATTTAAGGATATCATTATACAAGAGCTGATGTTTGTTCATTAAATACCATTAACATCTGAAAAGGACAAAATATGAAATTGAACAATTTTCTTCTCCAAAAATGTTTTAGGAGGATATTTACCATTAAAATAACACAGAATATTACAACAGGTACCTGTAATGCACAGGCTAACATTATTTACCAGAAGCAAGTCATGAAGAAAATTTGCATCCGGATACCTTCCGGAAACCTTCCGGAAACCTTCCGGAAACCTTCCAGATGCCTTCAACAACCTTCAAATTGCTTGGTATTTTCAAGTTATTTTTTTTATGTGTTTCACACTTAAGTGAACAAAATGCACCCCCCAAATTTTGACATTTATTTTGGAAGGTTTCCGGAAGGTTTCCGGAAGGTATCCGGGCCGGATCCAAAATGGGAAGGTATCCGGAAGGTTTCCGGAAGGTTTCCGGAAGACGGAAACCTACACTTATTTTGCTGTGGAACCTGGCAGTATATGTACCAAGTTCAAAAACAAGGGTCATAACCCTGTGAAAAATATGTTGTCAACACCAAAGTTTTGAATTTGTTTTTTCCGTTGCAATTCAACACTTTTGTTTGCAGATTCTCTGTCTGCACCTCTGGTTTTCAGTACGCGTTTTCCTTATGCCATTTCTAAGACTTGCTCCTGGAACTCGAAGCCATTCTTTTACACACGTCACCATGTACTTGTCAGTGGCTTGTAAGAGCCCAGCTGCAGGCTTCCTCCTCAGCTTCTGTTTACAAATGATAGCAAAAGATGTCAGTGTGCATATCAAAAGTCATTGCATGCACTCTCACAATTACAAGTAATGGACTTCACAAGTGTGTCAAAACAAGTTATTGATAACATAATGGAATAATAGAATAAGTAATACCCTGTTCACCTGCACCACCTTACATATGTGTGTATATATTATTTTAAGTCTTGACACCTGTTAATAAATACAGGGTTCACTCAAGGAATTTTCTGCCATGGTCCCTTTATGTGACAATTTCATACATTCCCTAGGTACACCTGCACTTGCCCATACAGCACAATGTTAAAATGCCCCATTGTATTTGAAAATGTGGGCCTTTTTCCAAATTTAGGGGCTAAAAGCAGAAGGCCCCACCGTAGAATTATCGGAATACCAGTAAGTAAATTGATGAGTTAAAAATATGCGTAAATAAGTAAATTGAATTATGTGTAATTATATATGCAAATAACATAACCCCTCCCAATATTGCATGGTAGGTCCCTAATCTGTTTCTTATGTCAGTTAAAAAAGATTTTATAACTGACATATCACCCTATTAATTTAGCCCAATAAACATCCCTAATAACCACATGATAATTCCCCTCCCCCAATCTTGCTGGAGAACAGTTTTAGGTGTGCAATGTCTCTTGTATGTCCATCAAAAGTAAGTCAGCATGAAATTTCGTTTGGAAGATTACCATAGTAAGTGTCAGGGGCCCTTAATAGGGCAAACATGATATTAAATATATGCTAATAAATATTTCAATCAGAAACATGTATCAGTTGGTTTGGTTTGTTGTTTAACGCCTCACTCAGCAATATTCCAGCTATATGACGGCTGTCTGTAAATAATCGAGTCTGGACCAGACAATCCAGTGATTAATATCATGATCATCAATCCACGCAATTGGGATTGATGACATGCATCAACCAAGTCAGCGAGCCTCACCTCCCGATCCCATTAGTCGCCTCATACGACAAGCATAGTTGCCTTTTACGGCAAGCATGGGTTGCTGAAGATATCTTTTACCCCGGATCTTCCATATGTATCAAACT
This sequence comes from Haliotis cracherodii, assembly GCF_022045235.1. Lineage (NCBI taxonomy): Eukaryota > Metazoa > Mollusca > Gastropoda > Lepetellida > Haliotidae > Haliotis > Haliotis cracherodii. Next base: position 3,467,268 of record NW_027266267.1, on the reverse strand, counting down.
TGGAGTAAATTTCCCATACTTGATACATCTAAATAAATTTAATCCACTCACCAGTGCTCTCTCAGTTGCTCGATTTTGGAAAAGCTGCTAAGAGTTCATTCAGCTCATCCATGTTTTCCAATAGGCAATGGCTGAACGTCTGGTTTTCTTAAATGGAAATATAAGAATATTATATATCAAGTTTGTGTAGCAGCAGTGAGCACTTAGCTATTATGATGATAATATCAAGAGGTTGAGGTTGCTCAAAACATAAAAGTAACATTTAAATAAAGCTTTGGCCATACACAGTTACCAGGTCCTTTCCTTAATTCATACATCTTATCTCGTATATTTGCACTTGTACATACAGTCCTTATCTGGATCCATGTAGCAGAAATAATTTCCTAGGGAAAGTAGTTTCACTTTAATAGCCATAGCCGCATCCATTGAAAAGCAGTGAGAAAATCCCCATATTGACATAATATTGAACAGATCCTGTGAAGTCTGGTTACCACAAAACAGATTTCATTTATTATATGATACCATATATATGTAGATTACATCATGGTAAACCAAAACTGCAAATAAACGTTTATCATTAAAGAATCAGATACAAAGGTATGTACATATTACAAACACTTGTATGCAAAAAATAGCAGGAAAGTATTGGGAACAAGTAATTTTATGCACAGTTTTATTGCTTGTAAACATAGGAAAAGGGATAATGATAAACTGAAATAATATATCTTCAGTTAGAATAAATCAAATTTGAAACAAGGTTCTGGGTGTTTTTCTACAATGGAAAATGTCCTGAAAAATCTGTACTGAAGTATCTATTCTTCCTCATCAAAGTTTTACCATTAACTTGAATTTGATTAAATAAATGACATTTTAAATTGTCTTGTAATATATACCCTCGCGTCACGTGTTTCCGTGGTATTAAGAAAAGCATTACGATAAACCAACCCGCTGACTTCGACAAGCAATAAATGTGAAATAAATCGTTAGAACACTCACCTTTACACCATTTAATTACAAGGAAACATCATTTTGTCCACAAATGCCTCCGTATCGGCTGCTGTACAATAGCGGCCATTTTTACACAACATGTAGTGACGTCATATGTTTCCGTGGTAAAGTTCATCGGGTCAAGCTACGGGTGGTTAGCACATGCCACAATGTCAAAGTTCATTGGAATCGAAAGTAATGTTCCCAAGGCACTTCCAAACGTAACAAAATACAGATAACACTGTACTGAATTATGAAATATGAAATAACTGTCACTTGAACACACATTTTCAGATTATTTACAGTTTATGATCATGATCATCACAAATTTCGTTATTCTTCTTGGTGTCTGCAAGGTAGACCGTGACACGGACAGAAAAACACATCATGTCGTCGAAGAAAGGAGATGTCACAACAGTATTTTAAATGCACCCAGTGTTCACAATTTCCATGCATGCACTGTCCCCACTAAGTGAATTCAACATGTGGACATCGCCTCAGTTCATCTTGCTGAAACTTTCCGCATACACAACACTTTTCGTCATCATCGTTGATAGATTTAGAACCTGATCGGTCGTCGCTTGAGATAAGGAGCTTATCAATCCCAGATGGTCCAGGTTGTTGGGATGACATACTGTCATGCTTATCCTTGCTAGTAGACTTGATAGTTGGTTTAGTTGTCTTTGGCTTCGCAGTTGATTTTGATGCCTTGCTTCCTCCGTTTGTTGACTGTTTGGACTGGTTGATGTAAGCCGTGACTTGACATGATATATCTGGTTCCGTAATTGCTTGTCCACCAACGATCTTATGGATAGAACGTCTGTGCTTCGATTTCTTAATGGTAATAACAGGAAGATGATCTTCAAAAAATCTTGAATCTGAGGGCTGTTCAACGATGTCAGGACATGTAACTGAAATTTCTGATGCTTTTTCCAACTGTTGATTGGCAAACGGAGATGGCTTCAGGAATGACTTGTCAATTGCCGTTGGGTCAAATGGATAAATACCACATTTCCTGAAAGCACTGTGCAAGTTACTGGCAGACAGAGAAATCTCATATGCCTTACAGGCCAAAGAACAGACGCTATATCGGTTAACTGTTCCAGAATTTGACCGCTGCCATTTCCTACATTCTGAACTGAAAATCTGCGTGAAAGGCCCAAAGCACCCAACATCCATCGGCTGGAGAACATGGCTTGTGTGAGGTGGTAGAACAAACAGGATTATCCCCTGGTCAACAGCGTAATCTATCAGATGAGGGGTGATGTGAGACCTGTGGCCGTCATATAGCAGCAGAGTTTTCTTGTCACCTCCGACTTTGGCATATTTCACAAAATGGCCTGTCAACCATCGCTGAAATATGTCTGTATTGGACCATCCCGTCTCGCTAACAGTTCCACAAGTTCCAACAGTCGAACCATCTAAGAGGTAATCGCGCATGCGTGAACCAGGAAAAATGAAAAAAGGTGGAATCTTCTGACCCAATACATTGCCGCATCCCAAAACAGTAACTGTAGAGGATTTCTCTGGGCAGATTTCAATTGGAACTTCGTCTGCAGATCCAACGATTTGCGGTGAAGAATGTGTGAGATTAATTCCCTTCTCATCGACGTTGTAGATCAGCTCTGGGCTTGACTTTAGGTCATACTTGTCAAGAACTTGTGAAATTGTCTTACCATTGTTTTAGACCATAAATTTTAACTTGGTGACTTGGGTGAAATAATTATTTAAAAGTCATTTTAGTGAAAATATAGTCTATTTTAAGAAAGTTAACAGAAAAACCATCATTCATACACACACAGGCACGTAACAGAAAGAACTGATAGTATGCTACATCGTTTACATTAAATAAGAGGGTTTGTCACATTCTACTGTCAGCCTCTGAGGCCTCAGCTAGTCTTCAGACCAAGGAAGGGTTGCCAGAACTTCATTTAACTTGCCCCTAGTTGCACCAGACAAAATAAAGTTGTACTCTTTTCCCATAGATTGATCAAAGATGAAACATTGATGGATAAACTGAAAAAGTACATCTCAGACGTCTGATGACATAGTATATTTACATAACTATTGCTGTAAATCATAATAGGATGTGCACATAATCTTGAAGTTTCCACAGTTTGCGTATGTCAAGTTCAAGAAATAACAAACAATAAACAAAGTGTTCAAAGATTGTCGTTGCATGGAAAAGTGAGGGGCAGTCAGACCCAACTGATCACTTACGTTTGTTTCTGGTGTCTCAAAAAGGTACCAAGTCTCATTAGTCAGCTGAGATAGCAAACGTAACAGCTATTGTCATGAGTCCACAGTTCTTGAAATAAATCCATTGAGTTATATAACAATGAGCAATCAATCAACATATTATCGGCTTATCTTTTGAACAAAGTAAGTTGTTTTTACATAGGCACGTCATGCCCAGATATTGATGTGTTCCTTCTGATTTAGTAAACCTACACTTGTAAACACTTAATATTGACAAATTCACTTTGCAAAATAACAGTGATTGATCAATCAACATTGGTTGATCCTTTGATGGGAATTTTTTACTCAGGTGATCATTCCTCTCTTGCTTCACTGTACTGGGCATGCATATCACGTAACATTCATCTTACCCCACTTCAAATCCTGGATTTAGATTGAATAATTACCCCAGGAAAGGCCAAATGGGAACCTATCAGGTAATCTAAGTGGAGCTACCACTAATTACACCTGCAATAAATTCATTAACTGAGCATCAAGTAAAAGACGACAAATACACAGGTGTAGGTTATACCAGGATACATGGATGAAAACAAGGGATTAGCAATTGTATTCTACACAATCCAAAATTGAGCAAAGCCTCGTTCTAATCGTGACGGATTAATCACTCGTGTGTAGATTTTTCGGTAACAACCGAACACAGTGGTTAATCATCTATATCATTGAACTTTTGTATTCTGGTGCCATATAGAAATGTCGAATAAGTATAATCCAATGTTCATATTTTTCCGAGAAGCTACATATATATACAAAACATAAATTAAATGTTTTCTAATTTGTCTGCAGGTCTTACAACACAAAATCAGATTCAGTCGTTCAACAAGTAGATTTCATTGAGAGCCTTTTTGAATCATCTGGCATCTGAGATTGGAAGTTTGTGTAAGATTTAAAGGTTTTTTTGTAATGTACTTCCATCCAGGATTTAAAACTGACAATGTTTTTCTATATTTAGCGCTGTGTTTTTTAACATGATGAATGTGACCACAGATATTTTCAAGCAAGTGACATTTGGTGCGGCACTGGGTGTAGTGTGTTTAGCTTCCTGTACTCGGAAAAAGAGCTGGTAGCCAATTCTTTTTGTTTCAAAGAAGTTGCTAGAAGACAGGAAGGGTGCTACATTTTCTGTTGCACATTTAAAGATGACTTTTGGCATTTTTATTTCTCTTAAAAGGGAGGTGGCGTTTACAGAGCACAACTTGAAAACTGTTTTCCCTGTTTCCATGTAAACAAGTTAGACTTAGCTGAAACACTTGTAGGTTTCGTTTGGGAGCAGAACTTTTAAAAAATTCAACATTTTTCATCCAAACCTGGTTCATGTATTAATCAAGGGCTGAAGTTGTGCCTTTTGCTTTTAAAGAATTTCAATGACAACCAAATCCTCTTACCATGGAAACATGGCTCAGTTCATAGTGATGTGTTTGTCTGGACCATATCCCTAAAACTATTAGGTATTCTTTCATGACACATAAGACACTTTAGACACCCCGTTTGCTACTTGGGGATGTTTAGAATTTATATTGTTTCTGTTTCCATGGCAACAAGTTTGATTTGGGCTCTGTTGATATTTTAGTGTATCTGACATACAAATACAAAGTTCCGAATCCCAATGACATGGTATTGTTTTGATAGCTCAATAACTACTCGTGTAAATTGACAGAGAGATTAGATAGTTTTTCTCTCATCAAGTTAGACTTAAAGTAACAGTCAGATAAATTGTTCTTTCGAATTTCTGTGTGTCATCTTTTGATGAATCTTGTTTATTAATGTAGCAAGATGCAGAGGAATTTGTTTTTCAGATGTTCCCAAACTTCAAGTAATTTCATTCACCCGAAGTTGATAGCCTAGTGGTTAAAGTGTTCGCTTGTCATGGCAAAGATCCAGTTCCATTCCCACATGGGTACAATGTGTAAAGCCCGTTTCTGGTGTCTTGTAGGGAAATACTGCCTTGTGTGATCCTTAAGATATGTGGGAGCAGTTCCATGCACTGCTTAATATACCATTGAAAGAAGTTTGAAATAAAGTCAACAATACCCATAGTCAACATTTAGCACATCTGCCTTCCAGGCCTCCTAACATGATGGATGTTTGTTTGGAGACATGTTTTTCAGTCATGCCATATGATAAATAAGTGTTTCAAAATTGTATTTATGGAAATATTACATAGTATAATACCAAGGGCAGACTGTTATCTTAACTGTTTGATGTAGCAGGTCTGGCTGCATATTTTTGTGACATTTAAATACTGCCAAAGTTTGTTTGCATCAACCAAGTCAGCGAGCCTGACTACCTAATTCCGTTAGTCGTTTTACCACAGTTGAACTATGAATTGTTATACAGTGATGTTGCACATCAGTAGTATGTCTCACAGTCTCTGAACCATAGTATTTGCCCTTCTGCCAAGGCCTTTCTGTGATGCAAAAGCCCTGAGTGAAGCAACTCTTGATTTTTCTCAGGTTCTGGAATCTCCCATTTCACCAGGTCTCCTTTTCAATTTAAATAGAGTCATTTGTTTTGAAAAAGATTATATATTTCCAGTGACTAAGCGTTCATTTAGGACATCAGCAGCTTTCTGATTTTGAAGAATGAAGTAACAATAGATCTAATTTCAAGGACATAGACATGAAACACATCTTGAAACACATAAACAACCATATGGTGGCATTAAATGAGCAACCATTGGAAGACACACACTTACATACACAAGTTTGGTGACACATGTATATAATACTGTATTCGACATAATAAGCGCCCCACTCCAATAAGCTCCCATTAGGTCAAATAAGATATATTAAGTAAGTAGCCTTTGGGTGACTTATACGATATATTAAATAAGCAACTATTGGAACGCACACAAATATATATATATAATGTGACACAGCAACCATTGTGTGACGTGTATCTTATAGATCTGATAAGCAGCATTGGGCGACATATATATACTATATTAAACATAGAATGCTAAACGAGCTCCCGTGTAATACAAATTTTATGAAACGAGTGAATAGTTGTGGTATCACAACTATTCACGAGTTTCATAAAACTTGTTTTTAATTTGTTTTACACGGGAGCGAGTTTAGTATTTTCTTTATAACTTGAAATTTATAACGTTTTTAGAATTATACTGTTGAGTGTGAATAGGCTGACACCTACACGAACAAGACATAATCCAATTGAGTTCAACATAATAATACTTCAAACATGTCAAAAGTTGAAACGTATGAATTTAATACCATACAACTGTCTACCTTCAGAATTCAGGCGTCCGTTCCACAAAACTATTGTAGGCGTTTTGGTATAACACAATGTGTAATACAGCTGTATGTTTATTAAACGGGGGATCTCTTCAGGGGCAAGTAATAAATTAGCAATAATGAGTGACAGTAGCCTAATGGTCTAATATATACATGCACACTTACACTTTACCTTTGGGCGACAAGGTATGGGCGACACCAAAAATATTGTTTTTTATTTGCTTATATTTACAAGGTTGGTCATTTGTTTATAGGTATGTATCAACTTTGCTAGCAACCCTGTCGACGTTAAATTTTAACTCACTCACCCACTCATATTTGTAAGTATCCTTGAGCAGAGGAAATACCAACAGGTAGGCAATTAAAACAATAGACACAGTTTGTGTAATGAAGCAGGTATGTAAAGAAAATTACAGTGGTGAACGGTGAAGCCGTGATTTAACATCCAGTTTAGTAACTATTTGGGCTCCACTTTGTTGACTGAGTGTATGATCCATTGCAACCCTGTCAATTAATTTGATGCAAAATAAAAGAAGAATCCGTCTACACATACAGGAAACAGAAGCAGATGTCCTGTTCCCATTTCAAGCGCACCACTGCTTATAACATTCATGATTTCCTTTGAAGCAAACATATTTCAAGCGAGATTTTCAATAAGGTATAAAAACGGACGAATTAGTGAAGACATAATGAGACATGACTGCTCAAGTACCAGGTGTAATGATCGAAATGATCCCTGTATTATGCCTCCACTGGTAAACAGATTTTTGGCATTGCTAGTAATCAATGTAGCATGTAGCTGTTAGAATGTAGGAAGAAAACGAGGCATCAATAACTTAGTCTAGGTCGAGGTTGAGGCCACCCTGTTGTTAGGCTATTTAAAAGAATAGTAGGTAGATGATAACAATATAAACAATGAATTAGACAGTGCTGGCAGTATATGATATAATGGTCACTAAACTACACACATGTAATGCGGGGTTTCAGTTGCTGTTAACTTGAAGTCGCGAGTAGTTACTTAAATCATTATAGGACGCGGACGGCGCTGTGTATAACCACGGCAACTTAAACTTTGACATGTGTATATAACTTGTAGGGTTGTAGATATCACAGGATAAAGGTATCCTATGTTCTACAGTGTAACCAATCTGTTAACAGGGAGTATCATCTCCTAACAACCGTTGTTCCAGATTGTGCCTGTGCTGCAGGAGAAAACACGCCTGTTCTGTGCTGTAATTAGAAACTGTGTGCCAGTCTTATCTTCTTTATGGTAGAAGTGATAAACACAGAAACAAATGGCTGCATCGCTTTATGTGATAGGTGCCAAAAATAAGTCTAGATATGTCTTTGCTTTTACTTATTCAGAGAAGATACGGTTTGTAACCTTTCATGTAAAATAAATAAGTACAATTGCTGCTATTTTAACATATATTTAGCTTTCTACAAGACAACGACACCTGAATTAGATGTTAATGATAGTATTATGTTTCTTTAGAGCTCGCATCTATCATGGTACCCGTTTTCTTTTTTCAAAACCTTGTTAATTTGGTAAAGAGTGGTCGACAAAGACCATGTTTCTTGTATGGCTGTGTCTGTTGTTTGGCTTAGTGGGCACTGTTAGACCAATGACTCCTTCTGATTTAAAGGACCGGAAAATTGGAAATGTGGTGTTAGGAAGGTTTGATATGTTAGGAGTCCAGATGTGCAGTCACGAATGTACTACCAGAAGCTCATGCATGAGCATTGGCTACGATATTGGCAACCTGGTCTGTTATCTGCTGACGGTGAAGTTGAACAAGACAGAAACACGTGGAAGATTCACTTTGATACCAAAACACAAAGCAAATGTAAGTAGTCAAATGAACTTGAACAGTGTTTTCTCTGGCTGTGCAAACTAGGAATAAGGTTCGAACAGGTTACTTTCGAGAAGTTATCATTTTCACTATATAAGAGCAACCAAAGCCTTTCCATGAGAAGGCTATTGTACGATTATTTCTATTTCATACTATGTGTGTAGGAAAGACTGAAGATATTGATGTACAACCGAGCATGATCTTTCTACGATAATATCAGTGGAGCCTCATACGATTCTTTTTCAAAAGTTATTTGATCAGGGTTACAATATGAAAGGTCTCGTTGAAGCCTTCGAAGTTGTATAGGGAACATGACATTATAGAGGCATTTTCAAATCCGATGCACCAGTGACCAAAATGATGTCAGATGCAATTTCTTTTTATTACTTGCACCATATGTTCCCATGTTAGTTCAGGTGAATGTCTGACTTTGTTCTTTTGCCAACGTGTATTAAGCCTCCAAAATTATTGAGATTTTGAGAACTTACATGTTTTGAGATTTGGTATCAATTAATCATCCATCAATCTGTGCATGGCCTTATTGACATGTCGTTCATGGCCGACATTTTATTGACCAATAAAATGGATGTCATAATATTCATCATCCATCCTCATATTCGTAAATATCCTTCAGTTGAAGAACAATGGACAGTTTGTGTAATGAAGCAGGTGCGTAGTAAAGATGACAGCAGTGTGTGCTGAAGCCCTAATTCACATCCTATTCAGTAAATATTTGGGCTCCACGTAGTTGGCAGAGTGTATGATCCATAGCTAGAAGAGATACAATCTCCCATTTTACATCTGATTGGAGCTTTGTAAGGTCAACGCATATTCTCTTTACCACACCAGTCTGTGAGGCAGTCAACATTTGATATGATTCCACTGCTCTACATGGACTAAAGTTTCCAGAATTCGGTTTGAATCTTATAGTGCATTGACCTTCATTTTCCCTACACCAGACAAATTCACAGCAAACAAATGCAGTATCCATTTTCCGGATCCCTTCCAGATACCTCCGGATACTTACCCAAAACACATCCGGAAAGCATGCCTTCTGGAATCCAGGTATCCGGCAGAGGATACCTCACCGGATACCTCAGTCCGGAGTATCCAAGCACAGCAACTAAAGTGTATATTTTTTTTTAAAATGTCAAAATTTGGGGAATGCATTTTGTTCAATTAAGTGTTAAACACATAAAAAAATAATATTTGAAACTTACCAAGAAAATTGAAAATTGCTGGATATATCCGGATGCAAATGTTCTTCATGAATTGTTTCTTGTAAATAATGTTAGCCTGGGCATATCACATAGCTGTAGTAACATTCTCTGCTATCTAAGCTGTAAATATACTCTTAAAGCTGTGATCTCTGGGCATGTTCTTTTGGAGAAAATATTTTTCAATTTCATATATATGTCTTTTTAAATCTTAAGCGTATTAAATGTACAACTATCAGTCCTGGTATGATGATATCCTTAGATATCCTCTTCAGATTCCCAGTTTATTCTAGCTTTGTGGTTGAAGCGTTCGATTCGCCACAATGTGTGAGGCCCATTACTTGGTGTCACCAATCATAATATTGTTGGAATATTGCCAAAAGTGGCATCAAACCATGCTCACTCTGACAGACAAATTAAAGTCATTGGCTTTGTGTTCACTTGGGCATTTGTTACTGATGAGATGAAAAGATTATTTTGGAATGGCATCAGTACTTGTTATATTTAGACAGACGAGTTTCATTGAAGTTCTTAACAGAATATAATTGCCCCAAATAGGTGCATAAGACTAATGGCATACACAGAAAACAGCTAATAGAGTATCGGTACATAAAAATATCAATGACATTTTCCTACTGACATGGAACTAAAAACTTTGTTCAGTGAGCTGTATTAATTGTAGGAAAACATTCAGGGCATTAGTATATTTGATGTATGTTCAGCACGTATGTTAAGGCTGATTAAATTTATATTTCGTGATGCTAATGAAGCAAAACAAAGAATTATTTTAGATTATTTGATTTTATGCCTTTACATTGGTACAGTAAGGTGTTTACAAAAACTTGCAAAAACAGAAACGGACGCTTCAATACCATTTTCTAAATATATAAATTAAGTCAAATCTCAGAAAAATGTCAAGGAAGAAGAATATCTTAACTCTTTCAACACCGGTCAACCAGAAGTGTTTACTGGTGGGACACCGAGTTCCCAGAGACTCTTGTGTGATAGATGAATCCAACTTTTGACAAAGACAATATCTGCTTGTAAAATATATTTGCAACTATATGTTATACAACATTTGAAAGGTCGGATCCTATGGTTTATATTTATGTTTATCACATAATTTACATAATGCATTTACAACTTAGTTTAGTTCGTTTTTAATAAAAAATGTAAGCTAACACATTGATAATGTCCAGATTAAGGACCAAGGAAGCGGCGAACAAATTTACGATTTTCGGCAAATGTAAGATAAAATAAAACCCACTTCCCTTTTTCTGTTTTACTTTCATTGTTTACATAAATGGAATTAAAAAAAGAATCATGAATAATATATGTCATCACCCATTTCGCGATAACAGCGGCTGTCCGTTCAGTAACATGAAGAAATACACCCGTTTTCGAGGCTTCGTATGAATAACACGTTCGTCGAAGACTGGCACATGACACATCGCGAGAGAGCTTATTCCCTCATCTACACGTTCGTCGTTGTCGTTGTTATAACTTGCGATTCCATTGGATAAAAATGGGTTTCTTATGACACTTTCTTGCCGAAATCTGCTACAAGCTTCGTGATTGGTCAAATTTGAGCATGTGATCAAAGGCAGCCTATCAAATTACAGCTATGCTACTTCATAATCTTCCCCTTGAGACTGTCATATTTTGGGTGCCCCTCCCTGTTTGTTCTGACCTTAATTCGGCTACTGGCAATATTCATGTGTAAAATCATTATCATATTTAATCATTTATCCTATCATTTTTGAAAATTAACTTACTGAAGATATACAGTATCAGGAAAAAGTGCCAAATATATTGGTGTGGCAAAGTTTAATCATAATCAAAGAAGTTATGGATCTTGGTCTTTTCAAGGGTAATTGTACTTGTATATTTCCTGCTCGAATACTGATCTGAATGTTATAAAGTTAAACAGTATTGGATCTATCATCTTTTCTCTAAATACAATGAAACCTAACTTTGACTTGAGTGCCATTATTGACTCATCCCCTAAGTTCTTTATGCATTGCTATGCATCTGCAAGGAGTGGTCAAAGTCCTTGTCTGACAAATAGTTTGCTGCAAGGGGGAATCCAATATGTACAGTTGAGACATCAGGTTGTCTCCAGATAAACTGTCTGATAATCTACCAAGGGCGGTGTAGGCACAACAAAAGGGCATTGATTCTTGTACTCTTGATTTACTTCCTTTTGACATTTGTGTTTACACAGCAGTTTTTTACACGTGTACATTGTACATATTCCATTATTAGTCGTCGGTTCAAGCTAAAACAAATAAAATGTTTCCACTCAGTCTAGATATTCAAATATCATTAAATATGCAAGATATTGAAAGCTTTACCTTGAATGTAATTACCTAATAATAATAGTAATATTACCCACAGTGAACTGAAGTGCTTCTTAGGTAAAACTAACGACAACATGTAACCCCATTTCAGGCTAACCCACGTGGTCTAGACATGTTACCACGGTTAGATATAACTGCACATTATTGGTGAATTTGGCAATGTCAGGTATATATTATACAATGGTTGGATAGATGAACATGTTGTTCACTTAACATAATTATACTTACAAAATGTCTGACCCCCAAAATGCCTACAAGGCGGTTACTTCAGCGCAGCGAAGCACACCGGTCACCTGGAACCACCGTTCCATTTTCGGAGTTACCTCTCTTCCCCGTGAAGTCGTAGGCTATTTCGCAGTCGGGGCCAGACGGAATTTATGTAATAATATAATATTTGGGGAATAAGTAGGTAAACGGCTGGCCCAAAAAACTGTAAATGAGGGGGTATAAAGAAGAAAGAAATACAGTAAAGGTGGTAGAATGGGATAAGAGAGCTCAGTGACAGTATGATAGAGCTGTAGGAACCTAGTCTACTGGGAGCACCTAGTGGGAAAGAAACATGATCAGTTAGGCTGATATGCTAATATATTAGTATAACTACTACAGAAGAAAAGAAAACAGTGGTGGGGTGAGAAACCTAGTCTAATAAACATTGGGCTTACTTGGCTGGGGTGGGGAAGGCTGGTGTCGGGTAGGTCGTGGCCGTGAGCGTGTCGGCTTGGCTTGAGTGAACGGCTGGATAAACGAGCATGGTTATATGTGGCTGGATATGAGCGAAGGAATTTGGATCCCGATCCTAAATTGCAACAGTGGTGATTTTGTATATGGTGATATAGCTGAGATTTGTTTGGATGGTTCTAAAGTTGGCTATATGGGTATATTTAGAGGGGTTGTTAGACGGGTTTAGTAGTAGACTGATGTTGCTTTTGTACTGGTGGGGGGGGGGGGGGGGGGGGGAGTTGTATAGCTGTATTTGTTGTTGTTTATATTGTGTGCAGGGATTGAATATGTGATCTAGATTTTCAGATGTATTGCAATGGGAGAAATTAGGGTGTGGGTGTCTGTTTTGTTTGTGTAATGTTTCGTTGAGGTTGATGTGGCCGCTGAGCATTTGGTTAATAATTTTATCTGTGATAATAGACTTTGTAAAGTTGCGGCATTTGGTAACAGGTTTAGTGAAAAGAGCTTTTATCCATAAGGATTTACAATTTTGAATATTAATTTGGAAATTTTGACTCTGAATGTTTTTTTCTGATAATTGATTTGATTTCGGCCTTACTTGTGGTGAAGTTTATGCTAGGTGATGGATGTGTGGTTGCTAATTTTGCTGCTGTGTCTGCTAAGTGGTTGCCTTGTATTCCGATGTGTGCAGGTGCCCAAAGTAATGTTATTGTTTTGTTTGTTTCTGTGATGTTATTATGTATATCTATAATATTGTTTATGATGTCTTTGCGCGATTTTGATGTTTTGTTTTGAATTTGGGATAGTGAGCCTAGTGAGTCCGAAATGATTAAGAAATTGGTGTCCTTTTAATATAGTGATATGCACATTGGATGGCTAGTAGTTCTGCTGTAGTTGTATGTGTGTAGTTAATGTGGTGAAAGTTAGTGGTGATGGAGACTGGTTGTGTGGTTTGGATTCCCAGACCTGTGATGTTGTTGTCGTTTTGGGAGGCGTCAGTATAGATGTGTGTGTGATTTGGCCAGTTTTGCTGTATATAGAGGTCTGTTTTTTGCAGTTTGTCAGGGTTATTTTTGTCTGTTCGAGTGGTGACTAGTTTGTGAAGTTTTAAGTCTGTGTTAGGTGCATGTTTGTCGTTGATGTATGTGTAAGATGGGGGTGTGTGCCTGATATTTTCAAGTTTGTGGGTTTTGATGAGTTTGTATAGATGTGTTAGGTATGGGGCTAAGTTGTGGTTGTTTTTGAATTTTTTCAGTGTGGCAGGTCTTAGGTTTGTGTATTTTTCTGTGATTTGTTTAAATATGGGGTTATGTTGTGCCCCAGCCCAGTAATTTAGAGTAGTTTGACTTCGTCTTAACTTGATTGATAAGGTGCCGGAGATGAGTTGGAGTGAGTTAACAGAGGCACCGGTTCTGGTCCCCAGCGCTATTTTTAGGGCTTTATACTGAATAGAAGTGAGATTTTTGTCTAGTTTTTTTCGTGATAGAATGAAGGACCGGGGCTGTATGGTCAATTTTGGATAGAATGAGTGATTTATATATGTTGAGTAGTGTTTGTTTGTCAGCGCCCCCTCATTAGATTAATATCTTTTTGGCATGATGTGACCAAGTTATGAATATGGGGGGCCCATGTTAGTTGTTGGTCGAAAGTAACTCCCAGGAATTGTGCTTCGTTTTTTAATGTACTAATTTCGTTATTAAGGGTGAGTTTGGGTGTACAATTTTGCATGTTTCTTTTTTTAAGAGTAAGCCAATGGTTTTTTGTGTATTGATTTTGAATCCCCACTGGGATGCCCAATTTTGTACAAGATTAAGCAGGGGTTGCATTCTTTTTGGAATTTCTTTTATTGATGTAGACGATCGCGACGTCCAAAACGAGATGTCATCGGCAAATTTGGCAGTAGTAATGTTTTTAGGTTTAGGCGGAAATATGTCGTCTATCATGAAATTGAAGAGAGTTGGAGATATGATGCTTCCCTGTGGGGTGCCATTTTCTAAAGGGTGTGGATCAGATAATGAGTTGTTTGTTTTAACTGTAAAGTTTCTGTCAGTTAGGAAAGAATGGATGAAATTTAGAATCCTACCATCTGTGGCTTTTTCTTTAAGTTTTATAACTTCTGACACTGATGTCATGGCTTTCTTGTGTGCCTCTTCTATTTGATGCTGTTTATGTTGTTCCTACGGTTGAGAGCTCCACCATTTCTCAGGAATCTGTATGTAACCAGTTCAGGACGACTTGTGATATTTTGCTTCACAGGTAAATAGGTCCTTCCCTCTGATCCGCAGCAGGAGAGGCTCATCGTTAGGACGTTGAGCTACTTCGATGACATACTGCCATCCATCCCAACTGAAGTCTGTGAGGCCTTCTGTTGTCCAGCTTCCTTTTGACTTGAATTTCTTTCATGAATACGAATTACAAAAGATGCAGTCAGGTTGGAAGATAACTGGCTCATAGGATGGATGCCGAAATGGGTGGCCAGCTAGTTCCAAAGATTCAATTTCAGGTTGTTTCAAACGGTCAAGGTTCATTGTAAAATGCTGATAATATTCTCTGTGATAGCCATGGGTTTCTTCCAGAACTGCGGGCAGGCTTGTACATGTCACTTACATTTGATTTGGCATTTCTGGAGGTTCTGCCATCCTTCTAAGCTTGATCTCTCCTTCAGCTTTTCCATCTTCTCATCAGGATCGTTGGCTTTGCTCAGATGTTGTAGTGGGCCATACTTCAAGCCAGGTACATGTGTGATGTACACCTGCTCTGGATGACTGGGGATACATTTCCATTTAGGTTGAGATGTCAAAGCTGTCTTCAAGTTGTTCCCGCTTGTATAAGATGTTGGTCTCAGTCACAACAGTTCAACCTCAAAAGCCACATAATCATGGTGATGACATTGTTACAAGGTGGGACATTTCCATATATGTTAACTTGGGTATTCTGTAAGAGAATCTTAAGTATGTAATTGGAGTATCATTTATTTCTATGAATGCACGGTCCCTGTTCATTTCAAGCCATATACGATTTGAACGATTCGCATTTGGACATTTTCTGTAAATTGGAAACTCAAGTAGCTAAGTTATGTATGAATTAAATGTTAGTAAGTGAATTCGTCTTTTACCTTCGTTGGTGCCCCCTTCAAATTCACCTTAACTAGTAGCTGTACTAAAGTATCTGAAACTCAACTTGAAATGGCAAAATTTGTCAAAATATCAAGCCTGCGTCCAAGAAATTGATTTGTATATTTGCTGAAATAAATAACATTTACATTATGATCAGTTATTTTTGCACAACTTTATGGTTGCCATCTTGAATATGTTACACATAGGTCCATTTCATTCAAAGTTCTGAAATGGACTCGAGCATTATACTGTGAACCTCTCATATATGCATACAAAAGTGAGTGATATCAGAGTTGTCAAGAAGTATTCTGTATGATTGTCCACAAGTAGATCAATAATCAGCCTACATCAAATTATGGTGTTTATATATGGTTTCCTATGGTATATAACACATCGAGGTCGGTGAATAACACCCAAGATGACAAGCCCAAACCTGAGCATACATCCAAGCGTTGTTGGGGGGGGGGGGGGGGGGGTGCTCGTGGGTCATACCTAGCCCACGGCCTATATTGTTTCTGGGCGAGTGCTCTTTTAACGTCATGTTCCAAATGTAAAATGTGGTCTAGAGTTTGTCGGTTTGTCCTAAAGCAGCTCTGGTCCTCATATAGGAGGTTTTGGGATGAAATTTGGAATTTAAGTCTATTGTTAATGATGGATTCCATTATTTTACAAATATGTGACGTCAGGGACATAGGCCTGTAGGAATCAGGTTCTCGTGGGGGTTTCCCTGGTTTGAGAACCAGTAGCACCTGAGCTGTTTTCCAAGATTGGGGAATAGTGCCGGAGGTCCAAATCTGGTTACATAGTTGTAGCAGTAATTTTTTAATTTTTAAGGGGAGGTGGTTAAGAATAATATAACTGATATTGTCTGGTCCTGTGGCTGGGGCTGTATTTTTACTGTAGATTGCTGTTTGTAATTCGTGTATGTTGATTATTTTGTTGAATGCCTTATGGGTGAGGGGTGGTCTCGGTTTGTGTGTGGGGATGGGGGTGGGGGTGGGGGGGGGGTGGGGGTGGGGGGGGGGGGTAATTTTGTTTTGCATGATTGGTGTTTGATTAGTGGAGCTACTGGTTGCCGAAAAGTGAGCAGCCATGGCATTAGCCTTTTCTTTATCTGTATTTAAGTTAGAAAAAGTGGGGGCTTTAGAGTTTCTTTTAGTTGCTTTAAGTTTTTTCCATAGAATTTTTGTGTTTTGTTTCAACATTTTCAAGGTGCTAGTGAAAGTTTCCCAATGTTTTCTTTTGGCTGCTCTTATTAATTGCTTGGTTGAATTTCTAAGAGTTTTGGCCAAGGGGATTTTGGTTTTATCCCGCTTGGCCTTATTTAATGCTTTTTTTCATTAATTTCCTTGATTTTTCAATATCTGTGCTCCACCAGGGGACAGGTGTGTGGTTTGGTGAGGTTTTGATTGTGGGTATGCATTGAGTGGCTATTTTGTGTATGGTATTCGTAAGGTTGGTATTGTATATGTCGTTATTTTGGTTGTGTATGTGTTGGATGTTTGCCTGGTTGCAGAGTGTTTTGAATTTTTCCCAGTCCGCTTTTTGGAAATTGAATTTTGATTGTTGGGAGGGTTGGTCTAAAGGGGGGTGATGCGGGGATGATAGGGGGTTTAAACTAGATGTGATTATAGTGGTTGAAATTCTTATGGGCAGGTGGTCGCTGCCCCAGGTATCTGAATGGACCTCCTAACTGAGTTTTGATTGGAGGGGGGATGTGTTGATGGTTAAGTCGATAGAGGTGGGAGATTGGAGGGAGATTGGAGGGAGATTGGAGGGGGTTAAGGGGGATTCTGGTTGGTTGGTTATTATTTAGACAAACAAGGTCATAGGAGTCGTTCCAGTTATTAATTAGTGTGCCAAATTTATCGGTATAGTTTTTAGTACCCCACAGTGGGTGATGAGCGTTGAAATCACCAAAAAAGAGGGTATTTTGGTCAATAGATTTAGTTAATATTTCCAGATCCTCTCCTGAAAAGGGTTTTGTTTTGGTATGGTATACATTTATAATAGTCATCTTCGTTTTGTTGATAGTAGTTTTGATGGTCAGGCATTCAAGATTTGGAGTTGGAATGTTAATAATTTCATAATTGAGATGTTTTTTAATAAAAATGCCGAGGCCTCCATATGCTGGTCCGGGGAGATTTAGTGGACGTGGTCTATCCTGCCGAATGAAAACATAGCCTGGTATTTTGAAGGCTTTTTTGGGTGAAATTTGGGTTTCCTGAATTGCAATTAATAAGGGTTTGATTTTCCCAGGGGCTATGAGTGCCTTAAGCTCATGCCCATTTGTGTTGATTCCATTGCAGTTCCACTGTATGAACACCATTGTCGGGTTTTAGAATGGGGGGGGGGGGGGGGGGAGGGGAGAGAGGTTGTATGTCTAAATAAGGTGGTGTTCTGGGGCTAATTTTGACAAGCCAAAATGGGGTGGGATTTTTTTAAGTGCTCTGATAGCTGCCTAGAAGTTTTGGAAGGTTTTTAGGTAAAGGTTGGAGAGAAGGGTCAGGGAGCGGATTTTCTTGGGTGTGGGATTTTTAAGGAGAATGGCTAATGTTAGGGATTCAATGAGTTTGTTTGTGTTTGAGTGTAGTTTCTTGGGTGTGACTGTTAGCGAGGGTACTTACTTACTTATATTGGAGATTTAACGTGCGCTTTCCGACTGCAAGCGTATGTCGCACACGGGCCCGGCCAGGCCATTTAATGTGTTTCCAAAAATGGGAAAAGTGAGTTTGTGCAACCCAGGAGGGGGCTTTAGGGGTTACTTATATAGTAATTTTGAAATTTTGAGATTTGGAAAGACTGCCAAGAGTGGGTGGGGGACGAACTAAGGGAGCTGTGTGTGTTGGGTGGTTATCAAATAAGGTAGTTTTGGTTTTAATATTTTATTTGGGGTTTAAATGCGACTAATTAGTCCTGTTTTTATTAGGTATATGCCTAAGGCTTTGAATTTTTCTAATTTATTTTGTGGATTTAGGATTGATTCTAGTGTAAGTCCGGTTTTAAGATTTAGGGTGGTCTGTAGTGTTGTTCGGTGTGTTTGGTAGTGTGTGCAGTGAATGAGTACGTGTTCTGGTGTTTCTTGTTGTTTGCAATGTGGGCAGTTTCCTGTTGTGTGTAGTTTAGCTATTTTACGGTGATTATTTAGTTTGGTGTGGCCTGTTTGTAGTTTGGTAATTATTCTGTCGATTTTTTTGATGGGTGTAGTATTTTGGGTTTATTTAGGTTTTTTTGAGTACTTTCCTGATTTGGCTATTTGAGTTTTGGTATATATTTTGCCATTTTTTGTTAATTTTTTGTTTAGTGACACTTTTGATTTCTGATTTTGAGCTGGGTAAGTTTAAGCTTATTTCTGGGAGTTTAAGGGATAATTTTGCTGCTTTATCTGCCTTTTCATTTCCAAAGATTCCTACGTGGGCGGGGATCCAAATGAACTCTATTTGTTTACCTACCGTAGTTAAGTTGTTTGAGCTATTGAGTATTTGATTTATTAGTTTGGGGCGGTTTTTAGTGTTTTTATTTTTGAGGGCTTGTAGTCCACTGAGGGAGTCGGTTAGGATGAGGATTTTTTGGTGTTTTTTAGATTGCTGATTGTGTAGTGCTGAGGCCATGCCCATTAGTTCGGCCGTGAATATGGATTGGTTGTTTGGGAGTCGGTAAGATTGTGTGTCTTTGGTTGGTTGTGCGATGTGGACTCTGTATATGTGACACCAATTTGGCCAATTTTCATGAATGTATGCTAGTGTGGTGGTTTTAGCGATGTTAGGATCGGTCTGTTTATTTAGTGTATCGGCTAGTGTTGTGTCTATTTTTGGTATTTTAAGTTTTGGAGTGAAGATATTGGATGATTTATTGTTTTGTTTAAGATTATTTATTTTGTGTTCGTTTAGGTAATTGGTTATTCTTTGGGAAATTGGAGTAAGTAGTGGATGTTTCCGGGCTAGGGCTTGGTTTCTAGGGCTAATATTTTGTTTTATTAAGTTTTCGATTAGTGGGTTTGATTGGGACGCGGCCCAGAAGTTTAGGGTAAGTTGTTCCCTACGTAGTTTAAGTGGCATTTCTCCTGTTAAGGCCTGGAGTGAGGTGGAAGAGGTGCCATGTTGAGTTCGTGTGATTAGTTTTAGGGCCTGATACTGGATTGAGTCTAGTTTTTTAATGAGAGAGTTGTTTAAGGTGTCGTAAATGGCACTGCCATAGTCTAGTTTGGACCTAATTAGTGATATATAGAGTGAGAGGAGGGTGTTTTTAGAGGCCCCCCAGTTGGAGCCGGTTAGGCATCTTAACGTGTTTAGGTCTTTGCTGCATCTGGTTACAAGGTTTTTAATGTGAGCATCCCAGGTGAGATGTTCATCGAAGATTAATCCTAAGAATTTGGTTTGTTTTTGGAATTTGATTGGTTTGTTGTTTAGTTGGAGGTTTAGGGTGGCGGGTTGCATATTTTTGTGTTTAAATACTATTCCTGTGGTTTTTTCTGAGTTTAGGGAGAAGCCCCATTTGTCAGCCCATTTTTGTATTTTATTTAGAGATTTTTGTAGTAAGTTTTGGGCCATTTTAATGCTTTTAGTGCGGATCCAGAGGGCTCCATCATCCGCGAATTTTGATGTGTTTACTTTGGGGGATAGTCCCTCGAATGTTAGCGAGGGGGCTGTCTTGAGTGTTTGTAGTTTGTGGTTGAGCAGCTGTTTCCTTGTTGTGTTTATCTTGTAGTTTATTTGTCTGTTTTGTTGTGGGTGACTGGATGGTATAGGAATGGCTGATCTAGCAGGGTGGGGAGCTTTGGATTTGGGGATGTGGGTGGGAGGGGGGAGGTGATGGGAGGAGTGGGTTCTGGCTGGGTGAAAATATTTCTGAAAGGGTTGGTAGCGGCTATGTTTGTGGAGGGGAGTTTTGGTGCTACAGTGTTGGGTAACAGGGCCCTTTTGGGGTTTGGAGGGGGTAGGGGTGGGACGGGGGTGGGGGAGGGAATGGTGAAGGGGGGGAGAGTGGGGGGGTGGCAGCGGGTGTGTGTCAGCGGGGATGGGGGTGGAGAAGAGTTGTTTACGTTTAGTATTGGGGTGGGCAGGCAAGGGGGGCGGGAGTGGGGGTTCGGGAAGGGAGCTGGATATGGAGTCAGATGAAGTGTTGAGATCGTAGTAGTCAGGTATGGTGCTTGAAATGGGTATGGTTGCTGGTTTAGGCAGGTGTTCTTTTGTTATATGTTTGTTGAGTTTGAGTATGTGTGATTGTTTTATGGGGCAGGTCTTTTGTGTGGCTGTATGTCCTTCTGTTTTGCATTGAATACAATATGGTGCCCATGTGCACTTTGTGGCTTCAAGTCTGTATGAGCCAAATTTCTGGCACCTGGGCGGCTGTCTGCAGGTGGATGTGGGGTGGTCAAATGAGTGGCAGATGTTACATTGTTGAGGTTTTTTTCTGACGGGATGGACTGTGTATGTGCTTAAGGGAAGGGGTTTTTTTGGCTGTTGTATCGTGTGGGGTAATGTTTTTGTTGCGGGTTTCGCTGTATAATTATGTGTGGTTCAAGATGTTTGATTTGTGTTTGTGGTTGGGGGGTAGGGGATGTCAGCGTGGGGGGTAGGATGAGTTCTTCCAGGTCAATGCCAAAGTCAAAGGGAATTGGGTTTGAGGTGTGTGGGGGGGGGGGGGGGGGTGAGACCTGGAAAGTGTTTGTTACTGTCTATGGGGATGTTGGGTGTGTGGGTGAGGACATGGTGTCTTTGGGGAGGAGGTGTGAGATGTTTCACTGTAAGGGTATTGTACTGATACAGATACACAATGATGGAGAACTTGGAGGATAAATAAGCATGCGAGAATGGGAGGAAGGCATGCGAGAATTGGAGGAAGGGATATAGGTAGAAATACTTAGCAGCACTTTGAAAGAATGGCGAGATGAGACGTGCGAGTAGCGGGTTGGCAGGGGCGGTTTAGAGTCCCTTGGCTGATCGGCCAAGTGGCCGTGGCGCGATCGCAGCGATCGCTATTGAGGTGTTGTCCTCTATGTCCGAAATCCGATCTGGGTTTGACTCTATGGCTAGGTTCAAGATCCCAAGATGTAGATATCAGTTTGGCTTTTTCAGACTGGCAAAATGGCGTCCGACCATGCCGGATGTAAACGAAGCATCAAGGGATGTAGCTAATCCAAAGTAAACCTCAAACAAGTGACATCATCTCTTCAACAGAACACATGATCAAAGCCTGCCCCGCCTTTGATGTTTTTTTTCTTGCTATGCTCACAACAGCTCATTAGCAAGATGAACTCAATGTCATCTCATGTGCATTAGGAATTAACAGGACTATTAGTGTAGGGTGGGCATTAGCACTGTTAATTACTCAATTGAGTAGTGACGGCTTAGTCAATGTCGAACAACACTGATTGCTATTCTACTTATCAAGTCAGTTTACTATGTAACATGTTTCCGGGGACCAATGAAATGTATCTTATATAATAGTTATATATATAATAGTTTGTTCTACTTAAAAAAAACCAGTTCAGATATTAAATAATGGCAGTTTTTATATGTATTCCTCCCAACAAAGACATCTAACAATTCATATACATTAACTGTACACAAAACCGTAAGTTTAAATTATCTGTACCTACTGTTGAAACTATCATGATGCAAATATACCAGTCACACACTTGTGGCACCTTTTATGAAATACCATTCATTACTTATTTGTTTGTCCAAAATTTGCAATTATTAGAAACAATATGTATTATTATGCACATGGATATGATATAAAAACAGCTTTCTATGGTAACGTTGAAAATTATGTGCAGGAAAACATTGAAATAATTCAATCTCAGAATCTGGTAGTTTGAATTAATCAACATGGACTTCTACTTCAATTATAATTATACTTATAATTTGATTACTTTGTATTTGAGCAGCATTTAGATAAGCCATCGGTTTGTTTGCCAATCTGTTCATTACGAAAAATGTATGTTTAAAACAAATGTTGTAGAACATATTATTACGAAGATTGCAATAGTTACGGCTTGAAAAGAAGTAATGGATCCTCAAAATGCTATCAACAAGAGCAGGTAGTAGAATCATGTTGGTGTTTGTTGTTTAATCCTGCACTCAGCAATAGTCCAGCTTTATGACGCTGGTCTGTTGTTGTTGGTTTGTTGTTTAACGCCGCACTCAGCAATATTCCAGCTATATGACGGCGGTCTGTAAATAATCGAGTCTGGACCAGACAATCCAGTGATTAATATCATGAGCATCGATCCACGCAATTGGGATTAATGAGATGCATCAACCAAGTCAGCGAGCCTGACCACTCGATCCCGTTAATTGCCTTTTACGACAAGCATAGTCACCTTTTACAGCAAGCATGGGTTACTGAAGACCTATTCTACACATAACCCTAATGACTGTAAAGGGGTTCCAAGGGCTAAGGAGTTTGGGGTAACCTACCCTAACACCGGCACCATTTGGAAGTGTTCAGCGCCAGTATAATATACCTAATAAACTACAAATAATATATGTGTAGTAGTTCCCAAATATAATCTTTTTAGACACTTGCATTTAGAATGAAACGAGATAAAAAACATTTTGAAGAAATAAGTGCTTTCATAAACTTGCAGTTGATATAAAAGGCAATATTTAGAAAACAAATATTCAAAACTCTCAACATCAGTGTGCAACGACTTTGCGTGTGTAGATGATAGATCACTGAGGGAAAGACTTCTGCTCGTATCCCCCCACCAAAAGTTGTACTGGCTGGCGACCAGTTATCCCTGAGGACCAGTTATTGACAACTCCCCGCTAAAGCGTGCAAGTGGTCGCATCTCATTTTACTTTTGCTCGTTTTTATTAGAAGAGAGAAATATTTATCCGAAAATGATGACAAAATGGACTCTTGTGAGGAAATACAAAACACAACACTATAATCACCTTGCTCAAATACAACTTTCGAAAAAAAACACCCAGGGGTGTCACATGACTAATTTACGCAAAGATATAAATCAAACAATAAGATGAAGCACTTTCAGTCCTGTCACTGAAACCTATTTAAGCTATATTAAAAAATGCATAACCTGTATATGTCGCGAAATCCACAATACATAGTGTTAGGGACAAGCATGTGTAGATCGAATTTGGGGAATACATGTGTTGTCTTTTGTCAGTTTGCAGACGATGACAAATCGATAATAGCATTTCTTATCCATTTTGATGAATAAAAACATTGCAACACCTGAGATATTAGAAAAATGTAATTTGTATTGGTGAAGCAGTGTGTGTGGCCATGTGTCACGTGCTGTTAAGACGATAGTGATAACTGGTACAGAAAGATGATGGGGAAGTTCTATTTCCACCCTTTTGATTCCCTATAGTAACGTTATAACCGAAATAAACTGAATCCTATTCCACGGACAGAAATAAGCGCATTTGCTCACAGTTTCACAAAAATGAAAGTTATTTGTACAGTCAAGGAATATGTCAGAATTAATATGTGAGTGAGTGAATGAGTTGGGTTTAACGCCGCTTTTAACATTATTCCAGTTATATCACGGCGTGTCAGCTTAATGTGGGAGGAAAGCCCGAAGTGACGCAGGTCTCAGACGTTTACCACTTCGGTGAAACCGACGAGCACGGGTATGGTGATGACAAACCTAGAAACATAATCGGGCCGAACCGGGATTCGAACCCACAATCATAGATTTCTGGCGTGCCCAACGGACGCAAATTCTGCACAGCGAATCGCGGCGCCTTAGACGACTGGGCCACACGTTCGCTGTCTGAAGAAACCAAAGCTACGATAGCTACTGTCAATTAACAACATCACAGACTAAAATTGACGAAATTCTCCAATATTAACGCCGCTCATATAACTGAGAATAAGTCAGAATAAATGAACTGAGAGCAGAGGTGAATAGATTACGTGAGGAGACAGTGCAAAAACTACTAAATCAGGAAACGTATCACCATAGATCCAACCTACTTGTAAACAGAATACCAGAATCAGGCCAGCCAGAGCCGGGTGTAGAGAACTTTTTCAAAATTTGGATATTGACGGAAGTGACACAATGTTGTTTGTCAACATTCACAGGTTGCCTCGCCACAGTAGTAATAACGCTCGAGCAGCAAACGCACCTAATAAAATGTAATGGACGAGTTTATATGCGTTTTATTAACTCTGTTTTGATTATATATTTGCCTAGGGCTGAAATGTTGGACGTGTTGTTTTGTTGGTTTAAAATTGTCCCTAAAGTTAATTCGGGATTTGAGTTCAGTGAGTTTTGGAGTGTGGGCAGTGAATGAGTACATGTTCTGTGGATTCTTGTTGAGAGCAGTGTGGGCATCTACCTGTAGCCTTGAATTCTATTGTTTTAAGGTGACTATTTAGTTTAGGGTGTCCTGTTTGTAATTTAGTTATGGCCCTGTCTAATTTTTGTAGGGGTGGAGTCTCTTAGGATAATTAGGGTTTTTTCAATTATTTCTTTGAGCTGGCAGTTTTGGATGACCAGAGCTTGTTTCCATGTTGTTGGGACCTGGCCGTTTTGGAAGATTAGGTTGTAAAGTTTTAATAATGTTTTGAGGAGTTTTGGGGCCAGTTGTTTGATTATCTGATATGAAGTAAGGTCGAGGTCTGGGTCTGTACCCTTTTTCCTGTAATGTGTGGATGCTCAGAATGAGGTATCCGGTTGGGTATCCGGTGCCGGATCCTTGGACACCAAGACTCAGGTATCTGGTAAGGTATTCAGTGCCGGAAACCCGGATTCCAGTAAGCATGCTTTCCACTTAGGTGTCCAATGTCGGATACCACGGATCTGGTAACCAGCAAGGTATCTGTCACCAGATACCTGGATAAGTTTGAGGTAAGTATCCGGAGGTATCCTGAAAATGGACACTACATTTTTTTGGCTGTGAAAAGCTTTCGAAACATTCCTTTCCATGCATTGCAACCAACCTTGTCCACAATTGATGAGGTAGGGTGACTCTGAGCTCCATATCAAGAACGAGCTGGACTCCTGACTCAGTAAGCAACAAAACTCTTTCCACTTGTTCAGGATTTCCCCTCAATATGTAGGCTTGTGATGTAAGGACAGATCACTAGGTTTCCATGGAGTATCTGAGGTCGCAATCTACTGTCCAATTAGAGCAAAAGCACAGAATCGGTTGATACCCCAGAACCACTACCATCGGATCCATGCTCGATATAAAGCTTTGATAAAGTTACCTCTGCATAACCACATCCAATATCATGCAACTGACAAGGTATTAAAATTTACTGAATGAAGATGGCGTTGTTCCTCTGCGCTTCACGTGGTCGTAGTTCCTCAGTTGGAATAATACAGGTGACAGCACTTTCCTACTGTTGTTGCACGTGCAGAAGACCCACATATTGTTTTGGCGAACCTGCACATTATTTGGTCACAGCTTTTGTTTAACGGTAACCATGGCAGTGTACTGTTTCCACGTGACATTACAATTACAAATACTTTGGAACTAAGTCGAAGATTTTGACTTTTAATACCGACTGTATACGTTTGGAGTTTCTTGTATACATATATTTGGCCTATAAAAAAAGTGATAGACCAAAATGGTCTTCAAGTTAAGGAACTGAAACGACATGCCATTTCCCTGTTATAACAACATTCACTCATGTGTATAGGTCCGAGACGGCCCCTGTGCATTGAAGATTTGCAAGGGTATGAAATGTCTGAAGACTCGAAGTGGAAAAGCTGTCTGTGTCAAAGGTAATTGCTGAAATGTAAAATAATCAGCCTCCTTGTTCTTGACATTTCTTTTAAAGACTCGATTTTGAATAAAGAGTTATATTAGTATTTCAGTCTTCTTCACACTCTTCCTACTGCGCAACACAGAACTTATGAAGGAAAATGAACACACAACACTTTAGGATGTCCGCAGAATACATTTAATTTGGCCTTTAGAATTATGAACACGTCTCACATCTCATTAAGTCATTAAAAGTTGGCTGGGATATGAGATATCAGCATTCAGTTTGTCAACGTATAAAACTGTTTCCTTTATTTTACCATGACCAATATGTCATCATATTGTTTATTTGGGATATCAAGTCAAAGAAATCAGTAAATTATATTCGTGCTTGTAATATATGTGACTCAGGTTCGGTATATATATATGTATATATTGTGATAGAATTGAAGTGCTTCTATTCATATTAAACATACAAAACAATACCTGTCTGAATGTGAATTGAAAGGCCTTACTATTCTTAAACTTAATACAGACATCATTATTAAAGAGGACGATAAAGGTGGTGCTATTGTTATTATGAATAAATAATTTTATCAAAGAAAGATAATGTCCATTTTAAATGATGATCAATATTAAAGCAATTCTAGTAAAAGAGAAGAAAAATCTGCCCAGAATGAGGTTAAGACATTGATATGAAGACGAAATTCTAGACAATTCTATTTTTTTAAGGCCTACTCTAACTACATAAAAGTAAATGTATTCAAAATGAAATTAATTATCAAAATTGTGAATACTTTTGAAAATCCAGAGGATTTACTATGTAGACATAATGTGGGAGGACCGAGAGCTGTTCTCAGCGTCTTAGCAATATCATGAATATAATTCTTAAGCCCTTATGTTAACATGTAAAAAGTGTTCTCAGAGATGACAATGATTTTTTATGTAAATTACCTACTGGGGTACCGGAAGGATCTATGTCAGATAGTTTTGATGTTGTTAGTTTGTACAGTAATATTGAAACTGAGCTCAGATTTGAAGCTATCAGATACTTGCTGAAAGAATACTGCAATGAAATACCAGATAGATTTTCGGACGATTTTATCATTGATGCATTGAACTTGGTTATTACCAATAACATGTTTTATTTTGATGGATCACAAAAGAAAGGAGAAGCCATGGATACAAAGGTAGCCCCTACTTATGCAACCCTCGTTTGGGGATTTTTAGAGAATATGTTTTATGATAAGGTGAGAGATACACGTGTTGAATCTATGAAAGAAAAAAATAAACAATCATGGAAAAGGTTTTTAGACGACTGTTTTCTCATATTAAAAACCAGTGAAGGTCAACTTACATCCATTCATGAAATTCTAAATTCACTTGATGAGTCACTCAATTTCACTTTGGAAAAAGCGAATCCAGTCTAACCTTTCTCGATGTAAGAATAAATTTAATATCTGGGAGATTTGTACAAACTGATATATTTTATAAAGATACGGATACGCACCAATATTTGAATTTTGGATCATGTCACCCGTATCATACAAAACGTAATATCCCTTACAAAATATGACTTGTGATACTAGAAATGTTATTTATTTGATTGTTTGTAGTGGATGCAATGAAAAGTATATTGGAAAGACAGAACTTAAATAAAAATGAAGAATGAATCTTCACCGTTCACAAATAAAGAAGCCTCACAACCGCACAAGGCCACTAAGTGAACATTTAGACACATGTGGAAGCGGCAACGTTTTAGTTTTCCCGGTTTATAAGCTAAATTGTGATCATGAACCTACATTATTTCAAAAAGAGCAACATTTTATTCATGAATTCGCGTCTAAGTTAAATGTAAAGGCTTAAATTATTTGTCCATTGTCACTTTGGTATTGTGACGTCAAAGTTCTCCTAAAGACGTCACGTAACTATATGTTACAACTTCATGTCTATTATTCAATTATGGCTTGATGTGACTCATACCTGGTACGAGTTGAAAGCGCTAGCCAATTAAAAGTGTGTTCAATCTTACTCCACTTATTTAATTATTACTATATGTATACATATACATTATGAATACATACATTATATATACATTATATTAGAATAGATACACATATATACTCACACATAAATTACAAGCACAAATACACCAGCAAACATGCGTATTATGTTCTGCTGCTACCACATATGACCTATTGTGTTGCCTTTTAATGATTGGAAACTCAATCCTGTGTGTTTAATATAATTTATTAAATATTCATTGATCTTGTATGGTTATTTCGGTACCAGACTTTCCAGTGTACATTCTACCCTCGCTGCTTTACACAGGATTATTATGAGTAACGAGAACATGGAGTTTGCATGAGATGTTTCAATAAACTAATTTCCAAAATAATGTTTGTGTTTGAGTAATCAGAAACATAACAGTAGAATAATTGTCATTTGGATGATTTCAGATGTATAAGGAACGGGACATCTAAGGTACACAATTTAATAAACCAGCTTGAAGTGTTACTATTTTGACAAATAGAAACCAAATATGAGCCAAGTAAGACTATGTCAAACAAGAGGAGTGAGTGAGTGAGTTGGGTTTAACATCGCTTTTAACAGTATTCCAGTCATATCACGGCGTGTCAGCTTAATGTGGGAGGAAATCCCGAAGTGATGCAGGTTTCAGACGTTTACCACTTCGGCGAAACCCACGAGCACGGGTATGGTGCTGACAAACCTAGAAACATAATCGGGGCGAACCGGGATTCGAACCCACAATCATAGGTTTCTGGCATGCCCAAGGGACGCAACTCTGCACAACCTCCTTGTTCTTGACATTTCTTTTAACGAATCGATTTTGAATAAGTAGTTATATTAGTATTTCAGTCTTCATTGCACGCTTCCTAGTGCGCAACACAGAACTTAGGAAGGAAAATGAACACACAACACTTTAGGATGTCCGCAGAATACATTTAATTTGGCCTTTAGAATTATGAACACGTCTCACATCTCATTAAGTCATTAAAAGTTGGCTGGGATATGAGATATCAGCATTCAGTTTGTCAACGTATAAAACTGTTTCCTTTATTTTACCATGACCAATATATCATCATATTGTTTATTTGGGATTTAGGATATATATATTGTGATAGAATTGAAAGTGCTTCTATTCATATTAAACATACAAAACAATACCTGTCTGAATGTGAATTGAAAGGCCTTACCAAACTTAAACATAATACAGACATCGTTATTAAAGAGACCGATAAAGAAGGTGCTATTGTTGTTATGAATAAATAATTTTATCAAAGAAAGATAATTTCCATTTTAAATTATGATCAATAATATGGCATTTGGGGTAAATGAGAAGAAAAACTCGTCCAGAATGAGGTTAAGACATTGTTATGATGATGAAATTCTAGATAAGAAAAAGGACTATCTTATAAATTTTGAACCTAAGACCGCTAATTTGTATTGCCTACTGTAAGTACATAAAATTAAATGTATTCAAAAGGAAATAAATGATCAAAATTGTTAATTTATTACTATTGAAAATCCCGAGGATTTATCATTTAAATCTATTGTGGGAGGACCCGAGAGCAGTACTCGGCGTCTTAGCAATTTCATGAATATAGTTCTTAAGCCCTTATGTAAACATGTAAAAAGTGTTCTCAGAGATGACATTGACTTTTAATGTAAATTACCTACTGGGGTACCGGAAGGATCTATGTCAGTTTGTTTTGATGTTGTTAGTTTGTACAGCAATATTGAAGCTGAGCTCAGACTGGAAGCTATCATATACTGGCTGAAAGAATACTGCCATGAAATACCAGATATCAAAAATGTATTTAAATTTGCAAATGGATCGAAATGCTTCTACAGCTTACTAATTTCAGAAGTCACTACAAAAAATGTACACTGTACGAAATGGGAACAGAATATTCTAACGGATGACTCAATTGATAACTGGTCCCAATACAATAGAATGCCTTTTCGATGCACGAAAGACACTAAACTGCAATGGCTCAAATACAAAATACTTCATAATATACTTCCGACTAATGTTTTCTTGTGTAAATTAGGTTATGTTGAGAGTCGAAATTGCAGTTTTTGTTCAGTTGATATCGAGACCCCAATCCATCTTTTTTGGTCCTGTAATATGGTTCAGCAAATCTGGCGTCAACTTGAAGTTTGGCTACTTTAAAAGGCTAACTTCCAAATCGAAATTACAAAGAAACATGTGATGATTGGCTTTCCAGAAAAGCGCAATAACCCTCTAAATATCATCATTTTGATAATAAAAGATCTTATATTTAAAAGTTAGTTAAATAAGAGACTCCCGTCATTTCAAGTCTTTCAGTACGAAATAAGAAACTACTACAACCTTACTAAATGTGCAGCGATTATTGAGTGTGACATTGGCCTATGGCCTAAAGTATTAAAAAAATGAAAAAATGAAATACCAGATAGATTTTCGGATGATTTTATCATTGATGCATTGAAGTTGGTCATTACCAATAACATGTTTTATTTTGATGAATCTTATTATTCACAAAAGAAAGGAGAAGCCATGGGTACAAAGGTAGCCCCTACTTATGCAACCCTTGTTTTGGGATTTTTAGAGAATATGTTTTATGATAAGGTGAGAGATACACTTGGTGAATCTATAAAGGAACAAACTGAACATCCATGGAAAAGGTTTTTAGACGACTGTTTTATCATATTAAAAACCAGTGAAAGTCAACTTACATCCATTCATTAAATTCTAAATTCACTTAACGCGTCACTCAATATTAATTTCACTTTGGAAAAAGCGAATCCAGTCTAACCTTTCTCGATGAAAGAATCAATTTAATACCTGGGAGATTTGTACAAACTGATATATTTTATAAAGATACGGATATGCACCAATATTTGAATTTTGGATCATGTCACCCGTATCATACAAAACGTAATATCCCTTACTGTCTCACAAGACGTATTTGTTCCATTGTTTCCGGGAATGATGTTAAAACAACCCGCCTTGCTGTACTTAAGTGTTTCCTACTGCATCAAAATTATCCTGCAAAGCTAATTGAAGATAGCATACAGAAGGCGCTGAGTATTGAGCAACTAAAACTGAGAGAAAAGTCTGAAGAAAACAATATGGGGAAAAATTTAACTCTAGTATCTACCTTCAACCCTAACCATGAAAAAACATTGTCCATGGTTCAACGATACCTGACTATTTTGAATCAAAGTATTAAAATGGAGAAGATATTGAGCAAATACGAAATTATTTATTTACCGCCAAAGACTACCCAAAAACCTTAGAAATATTTTGACAAGTTCTAAATTTGATTTTGTTGTCATCACTCCACAGGTGTCTAAGTGCGGTGACAAACGTTGCCTACCTTGCAGCCTTATAACTGAAGGCTGTTCAGTCCAAATTACAAAGGACACTATATCTACTGTAAAACAAAATATGATTCTAGAAACGTTATTTACTTGATTGTTTGTAGTGGATGCAATGAAAAGTATATCGGAAAGACAGAACTTAAATCAAAAAGAAGAATTAATCTTCACCGTTCACAAATAAGCAGCCACACAACCGTACGAGTCCACTCAGTGAACATTTAGATATAGTCCGGCAGAATGTTGACATGACCTTGCAATTTAGGTCCCACAGTTGTTTTTGCATGATTTCATTTGTTCAGACACTACATATGAATAAACTAATGGATGCCACTTTGGCATCCTTGAGGGTTTTGAAAAAAAAGATTTAAAAAAATTGGCCCAATTTTCATATTCGGCATCATTTTTGTAGTCAGAAAGAAACACATAATGAACTTTTCAGAGTATATAGATGTTAAATACACTTGATATACAACATATATGTTAAAAGTTTTGGTCAGACATGTGGTAGAAGTTCTTTTAAGTATTAAAACATAGGGATTTATGATTTTCTAAACCTCTTTTATCCAGACGAAATGTAATCCATACCATGTTACTGTTGAATTGTGAAATATCAATGTATTACAGTAGATTAAAAACAATTATTTGATTTTGAAATTTCTAATATGAATTAAGTTATAATTACTTTGATTAATATCTTGAAAAATAGGATAAGTAAACCTTTTTTAGAGACCTTTCAGATGTTTACTAATAAATAGTATGGATAAAAGAGTGCTTTGACAATATCCATAAAAGTATTTTAACTCATTGTTTCAATGAATATATAACTATATGCATGAGTTGGAAATAACATAAACCCATGACTGAATGGTTTGATTTATTGATTGTATGTTACTTACAATACTATCAGATGAAGAACATGCATCATACAAATCCTTATCCAGGATAATCAGTCAGGTCCCATTCTTGAATCAATTTAAGTCACAATATTCATGAGAGAGTCATAGCCAAAGTCTGTTTGAGTCTATTGACACATCAGATCAGTCACATCAGTCACTTTCATCTAACACACACTGTGTAGTTCTGGTGGCTGGTTTTAACAATCATCACATCCTTCACATTCACAGAACATTGCACATGGAAGTCGAGCAACAGCACATCCACACTTTGCTGAGGCGCAGTTTTCACAGCTACATTTCAACAGTTTGAGAATGTAGTCAGGAGCTGATGGCGTTCCTGGTGGCAGCAGCACTGGAAGCAAAGTCTGGTTGAGGGTGTCTTTCATCCAGCCATGCTTGAGAGGATCTAGAGTCGGGGGGTCTTCATCTAAAGCATGTTTCCAGATGCAGGTTTGCAGATGAGCCCTCAATGCATTCTGTTCACATGCCTCCTGAGTAGGTGGCAATGACATGATCTTCATAGATGAGAGAGCATTTCTTCTTCCAACTTTTGATTTCCATACTTTGAAACGTACCTCATGCATTGTAGATGCAGTGTGACCATAACATGATGACAGAAATAACATGGATTCTTCTGTTATTTCTTTAGAGGACGCAGACAGGTCCCCAACATGATGAAGATTACAATTACCTTTCAACAATTTGACAGCAGTAGATTTTCCAACACCCCAGCACTGAGCCACTGTGTCACAGCCTGTGAGAGCATGAGCTGCAAGAATTTTGGGAACAATAGCAGAGTGTTTCTCAACTGTGGCTTTGATGTCAATGCACTTCTTATTGACAGATGATGTTGACTCCATGCATAGCTGACACGTTAATTGTTGGTATAGGTAGAAATGCAGTAGCAGCACAAACACATCAGTGTTGTCACACACCACTGTGATAGATGCATTGGCAACTGACTCTGCAACAGATATCACCTGCTGAATGATAATAACATCAGCCTCTTCATGGGTTGTCTTGAGATCTTGTCGATGAATCAGTAAACCATTGTTGACCTCCACAGGTACCGAGGAACTTCCAGTTAATACTAGCTTGTGTGAGCAGACTTTCAACGATTCTCTCATCTCTTGCAGATAATCTACTACTAGATCTATCAGTTGAACTTTGTTTGAAGTAACTGTGAGTAGAATCTTCTGTGGTGGGAGGGGCATGGACAGAGAAATCTTGTGTTGTCGGTTGGCTTCTTTGTCCCGTGATGATCTTGTGACACCTTTGATGCTGTATCCAAAGTACCTGTCAAATACAAGGTACACATCAGCGTCTTTCAGTTTCCTCATTACATATGAAGCAACATTGTCAATGAAATCTTTTACTTTTCCATCTTTCGGCCAGTGAACCACCCATAGCATTGCAGAACCATCAATGATAATGCTTTTTTGGTCCGCTTTTTGGGAGGCTTTCTGACAATTCAACCTGCAATTGATTCCTCAAAGTAGCTTTGTTTGTGGCTGTTCTCATGACACCTGCATCTGTAAACATAGAAGTAGGCACTGGTGCCAACTCAAACTTTAAGACCTCAGAAATGTTTATGTCTCTTCCTGAGGCCTGAAGTCCAATGATTCTGGAGTAGTTCAGATTTGTGTCATATAACGTGGCAGATCCAATCTGAACATTGATTCTTCAAGACAGCCATAGTCTTTATCTTCTTTGACAAGGGCCTATGAAATCCATCTGGCCATGACCTTTCAAATTTCTCCATTTCTTTCTGACCCCTGCCAATGCCTTATGAACATTCACAGTACTGTCTGCAAATCTGCCACTCACAACCTGCCAAAGTTTATCAGTAGGGAGTTGCGACACGTCTAGTGGATCACTTGACTCTTGCAGCTTCTGTCGAATGTTTTCCCGATCTTTTGCATCTGCTGCAATTCGGCCTTTCATTTCTTCTTTATGAACTTGATTTGTTGATTTGTCCTGGTTTGTCATGTCATAGATATCATTTGACAAAACACTGCAAATATGAAGACTCAAGGCCCTTGTCTTCAGAGTGTTTGGCTTTAAGGTGATGTCAATGATGCCATCTGGACCTTTCCATATTTCATGAAAGTAGTTTCAATCATCATGTCTGTCCATATTCCATTCCAAGTACCAGGTGTATGACATGTGACGTGTTCCCCTTTGAGAAACTTCTCAAGTAGTCCTGGATTTAGATCTTCTGCTGTTCTAAGATAATAGAGGCCATAACGAGCATAGTTCTGATGTCCAACAGCAAAGAAATATGGCATCATCAGTTTCACTGCAAGCAAATGGAGTGGCCAATCAGCCTCTTTTTCAGCTCGGACAAACTGTAGCATCAGCAAAACTGGTTTGATTAGCATATCCAACCACAGTCGCGTTGTTCTGGCATGTCTTGCTCTGCCTTCCAAGATGTTCAATAAGTCTTCTGTCTTGGATACTTCTGTTATCACATTCCTTAACAGCTCTTCAACAAGAATTCTTAACGCTCGTAAGTTTTGAAGGTATCTTTTTCCTGACATCATGTTTGCTACACTTCCGAAAGAGCTCTCAAGAATGTCTGACAATCTACTTCCAGCCATCAGTGTGCCAACACATCCAATAAAGTTCATAAGGAAATGCATTCCTCCAAGACGCAGAAAGAAATTATGAAATCTTTCTGGGTATGCCCATGAAATGTGAACTGCCACCCTGTACAGTTGTTGGTCACATGTGAAAACAACAATATCTTGTCCAACTTGTTTAGTTAATCTGTCAGCTTCCTTCATAGCAGTTAAAATGGTGTCAGGGTCAGCCGGTTTCATGTCTATCAAAGGCGTGTAAACTGATGTTGTTTTTGATCTCACCGTCATTATATTCTTGAATGATCTTTGGCCATCATCTGCAGTTCTGCAAAGAAGAGATCTCTTCCATCGTCCAGGATTTCTAGAGTCTTTTTCAATTTCACATGGGTTCCCACAGAATAAGCAATGTTTTAGAAAGTTAAAGTCAGTGCTTGAAACTGAACGACGCCTTCTCTTTTTGGATGGTTCTGGCAGGCATTTATCTGAACAAGATTTTGAAAGTCTTTTAAGGTGGGTCTTTGATGTGTAAGTAGAAACACAGTTTTTGTGGTAAAATAATTCATTAACATCAGAAGAAGATTTATTTTTTTCAATTAGTAAATGTAGGCCATCCTGTCTGGTCTTGCTAGCATCAATGATAGATATGATACGTTGACTAGTTGAATTAGCTGTCAGCTTCTGATTTGGGTTATTACAACAGCCAATCAGCTGGAATAAACATTCAACCCCCGACTGAAATTGAAGAAAGAAAGGATTCATTATTTCTCTTAAAATATAAAAAAATATTAATGATATATTGAAAGGTAGTTGAATAGCAAAATATTAACTATAATGTTTCAAAAAGTTTAAAATTCAAATAAATATGAAATTGATTTATGAAATTGTAGCCACTGACAGACATACATCAATTATTTAACATATTTCCAGTGCACCTGTACCAATAATCAATATTGCATTTGATGAAAATTATGTAACATTTCATTTGAATCATTTAGGGCTCATATTGCCAAATACGTCTTTTTTTTCCTTTGTAGGTTGATATCAAACATAATAGTTCTCAGGAAAATAGTATCTACAAATCAAACCCTTTCAATTTATTTTAGTAATCAATTTAGAGACAAATATAAAATAAAATCTCTTCCTTACTTGCATAGTCAATAGAGACCCTATGGCAGTATGATAAGTGGTTTGGAAAGTAGTATATACAGTTTTCATCAAACTATCAATTCAAGTGAATGGAGACATTATTTCCATGAGATATTGTGCATACAGTTTGCAAACATGAATATATTGATGCATATATAAATAGTTGTTATATATTTCAACAACAAATAAAGTTTAATGCAGCTTTTGATAGCATTGGTATGCATAGCCTAGCAGACGACACTTCACTAGTTTGCATTTTGATCTGAATTATTTTTCCCACTTATCTCTCATTCATTTACTCTGCATAACTGCAATGTCTATGTCATAAATCAGTTGGACAACAAAAATAACTTACCATTGTGCCATATTATTTGTGAAAATGAGGTAGAAAATGAGTAACTAATGTAAACAGTCTGTACAGGAAGTACTCCATTTTGTGCTACTTACCGAACAACTTATTTTGCCTCCATACGGTCCTCTGCTGGCGCTTGAGATTCCAAGGGTATATTTTAAAACACATTTTAATTAAAATCCTCAAGGGTGCCAAGTTGGCATCCAGTTGTTTCTTGATCTACATATCTTTAACTTATAAAATCAGCAATAAAACACTGTGGGACCTCAAATGCAAGGTTAGCATTGAAAATTGCTTTTAGCTACTAGACTAATACATGTGGAAGCGGCAACGCTTTAGTTTTCCCGCTATACAAGCTAAATTTTGATCATGAACCTACATTGTTTCAAAAAGAGCAACATTTCATTCATAAATACGCGCCTAAGTTAAATGTAAAGGCGTAAGTCATTTGTCCATTGTCGCCTTGGTATTGTGACGTCATAGTTTCCTAAATGTTATGACGTCACGTAACTATATGTTACTACTTCATGTCTGTTATTCAGTTATGGCCTGATGAGACTCGTACATGGTACGAGTTGAAAGCGATAGCCAATTAAAAAAAGTGTGTTCAATCTTACTCCACTTATTTAATTATGTGTTCAATCTTACTCCACTTATTTAGAGAGAGAGAGAGAGAGAGAGAGAGAGAGAGAGAGAGAGAGAGAGAGATATTGTAATAATTAATTAATGCTTCTAAATGTTCAGTCAGTGGAATCGTGCTGTTGTGTGGCTGCTTTATTTGTGAACGGTGAAGATTCATTCTTCTTTTTAATTTAAGTTCTGTCTTTCCGATATACTTTTCATTGCATCCACTACAAACAATCAAGTAAATAACATTTCTAGTATCACAAGTCATATTTTGTTTTACAGTAAATTTAGTGTCCTTGGTAATTTGGACTGAACAGCCTTCAATTATATTGCTGCATGTTAGGCAACGTCTGTCACCGCACTTAGAAACCTGTGGAGTGATGACAACAGAATCAAATTAAGAACTTGTCAAAATCTTTCTAAGATTTTTTGGTTGTCTTTGGCTGTTGATAATTTTGTATTTGCTTAATATCTTCTCCATTTTAATACGTTGATTCAAAATAGTCAGGTATCGTTGAACCATGGATAATGTTTTTTCATGATTAGGGTTAAAGGTAGATACTAGAGTTAAATTTTTCCCCATATTGTTTTCTTCAGACTTTTCTCTCAGTTTTAGCTGCTTAATACTTAACGCCTTCTGTATGCTATCTTCAATTAGCTTTGCGGGATAATTTTGATGCAGTAGGAAACTTTTAAGTTCAGAAAGGCGAGTAGTTTTAACATCATTCCCGGAAACAATGGTACAAATACGTCTTGCGAGACAGTAAGGGATATTTCGTTTTGTATGATACGGGTGACATGATCCAAAATTCAAATATATATATATATATATATATATATATATATATATATATATATATATATATATATATATATATATATATATATATTTAATATAAATACAAACATATACATTATGAATACATACATTATATATACATTATATTAGAATACATACACAATATATATACACACATATATTACAAGCACCAATACACCAGCAAACATGCCTAGTTTGTACTGCTGCTACCACATATGACCTATTGTGTTGTCTTTTAATGATTGGATTCTTAATCCTGTGTGTTTAATATACCTTATTAAATATTCATTGATCTTGTATGGTTATTTCGGTACCAGACTTTCCAGTGTACATTCTACCCTCGCTGCTTTACACAGGATTATCATGAGTAACGAGAACATGGAGTTTGCATGAGATGTTTCATAAACTAATTTACAAAATAATGTTTGTGTTTGAGTAATACGAAAAATATCAGTATAATAATTGTCATTTGGATGATTTCAGATGTATAAGGACCGGGACATCTAATGTACACAATTTAATACACCAGCTTGAAGTGTTACTATTTTGACTTATGGAAACCAAATATGAGCCAAGTAAGAGTATGTGAAACAAGAGGAAATGCCACAGGATCCTGATCAGAAACAGGCACAAAATGAGTATTATTTGCAACAAACAGCTCGGTTATTGACCAAAATCATAAAACAAAGTATCCATTGGGTTTCTAGTTCTTGATTCTAAGTTATATTATGCGGTGATGTCAAAGTGATATTTTGATATAATAAACAAAAAGTAATGCATCCTGATCCCATATGAAATTTGGTTTCAGCATCGAGTGAAGTGACATGTGAACAGGATGTTCCACCACTTGGGGCCTGGGTAACCCAACCCGCGGATCACGAAGGTAAAGGCATTCATCTGGGCATAGCTTACGTCCCTGCGGTTTAATCTCTGTAGAAGATTATTACAAAACTAGGCTGACCTTTAGAGCTTAGCAATTGGGGCACGGGGGGCCCAGTCGTCTAAGGCGCCGCGATTCGCTGTGCAGAGTTGCGTCCCTTGGGCACGCCAGAAACCTATGATTGTGGGTTCGAATCCCGGTTCGCCCCAATTATGTTTCTAGCTAGGTTTATTAGCACCATACCCGTGCTCGTGGGTTTCACCGAAGTGGTAAACGTCTGAGACCTGCATTACTTCGGGCTTTCCTCCCACATTAAGGTGACACGCCGTGATGTAACTGGAATACTGTTAAAAGCGGCGTTAAATCCAACTCACTCACTCACTAAAGCTTAGCAACAGAAATGTCACTGACATACATCCCCATTACATAGTAACTTTAATATAACTAGTCCATGACACATCAACATGGGATAACAACAGTAATGTAGAATGTATTTGTATATGTAGTCTACGTTCTACAGCACCTGTATACTTATTATAGGTCGTGCATTCATTTCTGTGCCATTACATTTGCCACATCCTTCTGACTACATGAACTACGAAATAAGTGTCAAAAGATTTTCTACTTATTACTTAGGCCTCCCTTTGCTATCCTTTGCGGAGTAGAGTGAAGTTGACATGTGATTTTGTTCATAAATATTATGAACAAAACCATTTTCATAATCATAAGAAATCTCTGTCAGTAATGCTCACAGAAACTGTTGTACAAATGAAATCATAAAATAAACTCTCTGAATCCATTGTTCTGCACTATCATAAGTTTGTGCAATTTCAGTCTCTTGACTATTTGGGCTATTATGCCCAAACGTCTAAAACTGATGTGTTACCGGGTCCTTGGTAATGTTTTGGTTAGATTTGGTTTGTTGTTTAACGCCGCACTCAGCAATAGTCCAGCTATTGACGGCGGTCTGTAAAAAATCGAGCCTGGACAAGACAATCCAGTGATTGACAACATGAGCATCGATCCAAGCAATTAGGACCGATGCCATGCATCAACCAAGTCACCGAGCCTGACCACCCGATCCTGTTAGTCGCCTTTTACGACAAGCATACTCGCCTTTTGCGGCAAGCATGGGTTGCTGAAGACTCGACCCGGGATCTTCACGGGCCCTTTGGTAATGATTGGTCACCAGTGGTATCTATTCCAAAACGACTACATAGACTGGGTCATCAATCCGGTGACGTAGTTGATATTGTGTTATCTTCCACTGATTGCGTCGGTCCTTGCTCATGATATCAATCCCAACATTACGAAATGGGTTGTATTATATGCTACTGAAATTCCATTGTAATTGAAAACTAGCACTGAACAGAACACACATTGATATAATTGTGTAACTTTACACATACTAAACACAATAAGATGAAGATTAATACAGAATCTTCAATATATGTTCCTGATGACTAATAGAGAATATCCCCCGAGTGTCTTTTGATATCAAATATATCAATCACGAGGTGATAAAAGAGGAACAACTCTGATAGGTATTTATTATCTAACATCTTTCTTCCAACTTCTTTAGTTTGTAGACGGTAGTGGCTTAAGTGTTAAAAGTACTGCTTACAGCTTCATTAGTGATGTCATTTGATTGTGCCTTCAATGTAACAATGACGTCACAATGATCTACAAAGCATTCTAATGCAATTTCAATGTAGATCTCACCCAAGTGATATCTACTGTGGAAGCCAGTTTAGCATGATAAATATTGATGTCTTCTTTCAGTAACACAGAATCACATACAATACCAAAGTCAGTCAAACTCTGATCTGTTTGGTGCCTGCAAGAATGGAGACATGTGCCGAGTCAAATACTTATTATCTGAGGGTCATGCAGACATCAACACAAAAGGACAGAACGGAATGACACCACTGATGCTTGCAGCACAGAATGCTCATAGACAAGTGTTTGACTTTCTTGTGGGGCAAGGAGCCAGTATGTCAATCATGAGTAGAGCTGAGATGAGCATCCTTCATGTGGCATGTGAAGGGGGAAATGTTCCAATAGTGAAGTATGTCCTCGAACAGAACGTGACAGACATCAACAGTAGAAGACGGGACGGGTCGACGGCAGCCATGTTAGCAGTGTTTAGGGGACATGGAGACGTATTTAATTTGCTGGTGAGTAAAGGTGCTGATTTAACACTACTTGATGATAAGGGATCTACTTTTGTGGATCTGGCCATTCGGGGAGGAAATACTGAGATAGTAGAATATGTATTGCAACAGAACAGTGTGGATATAAACAAGAAACACTGCGGGCTGACACCTGTCATGCTTGCAGTAGTTAACGGGAAACTAGACGTGTTTAATTTCTTAGTGCAAAAAGGCGCTGACCTGTCAGTAATGCATGCTGATCATGAGACAACCCTTCACATGGCATGTAAAGGGGGAAATATTGAGATCGTGAAATATGCTCTCGAACAGAAAATTGATGCAATGAGCAGCAATGGCATGGACGGCAATGCAGCAGCAGTGATAGCAGCAAGGAGGGGTCGCAGAGACATATTCGATTTACTTGTGAAGAAAGGAGCTAATCTGACAATGAAGGAAGAAAACAACAATATCCTTCTTATGGCATGTGAAGGAGGAAATGTGGATGTAGTAAAGTATGTCCTCAAACAAAATATTGTAGACATCAACAGCAAAAACGGAGAAGATTTGACACCAGCAATGGTGGCAGCAGAGGGGGGACATAAAGAAGTGTTTGACTTACTTATCAGTGAAGGAGCAGATTTGACTCAAGAGAGTGAAGAAGATGAAAACATCCTTCATTTGGCGTGTTATGGCGGAAATGTGGATATAGTGAAGTATGTCTTCCACAAAACCACTGTAGACATCAACAGCAAAGACGAAGACGGATGGACACCAGCAATGATAGCAACATATAAGGGACATAGAGACTTATTTTATTTCCTTGTGAGAGAAGGCGCGGATCTGACACAGCAGGATGAGAATTATGTCAACGTCCTTCACGTGGCCTGCACCAGCAAACGAACTGAAATAGCGAAGTATTTGATCACAAAAACAACTGTGGACATCGACGGTGAAAGAAAGGGCGGCAGGACACCTGTGATGCTGGCAGCACTCCATGGACTTGGAGAGGTGTTTTACTTGCTAGTAAGTAAAGGTGCTGATCTGACAAGGGTAACTGCAAGTCAGGAGAACATTCTTCATCTGGCCTGTGATGGATTAAACGTGGAGATAGTGAAGTATATTCTCACACAGAATATTGTGGATGACATCAATTCGCGAGCATGGCATGGGAAGACGCCACTAATGAATGCAGCATTAATTCAAAATAAAGAAGCATTTGATTTACTTGTGAAGAAGGGAGCGAATCTGATTTTAGTGGATAACAATGACAACAACATTCTTCATTATGCCTCGGAGGGTGGAAATGTGGATATAGTCGAGTATATTCTCGCACAGAATATTGTAGACATTAACAGCAGAGAAAAGACTGGACAGACAGCAGTAATGAAGGCGGCCTGGAGGGGGAAGAGAAACGTGTTTCATTTCCTTGTGACGAAAGGAGCAAATCTGTCGTCCGTTGATACATATGGCAACACCATCCTATATCTTGCCTGTCAATCCAGAAATATGAATATTGTGAAATATATCCTTTCACGTGTCACTATAGCTACTGCCGACAAGGAAAGGGTAATTCTGGCCAATAAGGATGAAAGTGGTAGCTGTGCAGTGAATGAACTTTTACTGCAATATTGAAGAAACATCATACCAGATATATGCGGATTGATGCACTGTTATACGAGTTCATCTTTCTAAATGATGTTCGTTATAATAAACACCCTGTGAGTCAATCAAAAATGTCAATGGAGGTTGTGTTTGGGGATGGTAAATATCCTGCATTAGGAATAAACATTGTATTTAGCGAGCCGTGGCTGTTATTTACAGACAGCCGTCATATAGCTGGAATATTACTGAGTGCATCGTTTAACAACAAACAAACCAACCAGCCAACCAACCAACAACAGGGGTGGCCTGCATGCTCAACCTGCTTTACAGGAACATCTGGTGTAGTTTGTTTTCAAGCAACATATTCATATAACATCATCATTGGGAGAGTGAGTGAGTGACTGAGTATTGTTTTAGGCCGACTTTAGCAATATTCCAGCAATATCACGCAGGGGACACCAGAAATGGGCTTCACACATTGTACCCATGTGGGGAATCGAACAGTTTCTTTGCCTGCGAACACTTTAACCATTAGGCTACCCAACTTCTGGGTGAATGATATTACTTCAAGTTTGGGAACATACTGTACATTTGAAAAACAGTCCCGTACCTCTTGCTTCATTAATGAACAAGCGTCATCAGAAGATGACACCCACCCATCCAGCGACCCCTACCCCCGAACATACATACAAATTCGAAAGAACAATCTATCTGACTGTTACTGTAAGTGTAACTCGATGAGAGAATTACTATCTAATCTGTCTGTCCATTTACACAAGTAGTTATTGAGCTATCAAAACAATACCATGGAAATGGGATTCGGAACTTTGTATTTCTATGTCGGATACACTAAAATGAACAGAGCCAAAATCAAACTTGTTACCATGGACACAGAAAAAATATAAATTCTAAATATCCCTAAGTAGCAGAAGGCATCATTTGACAACCTGGTCTGTGTGTGTGTAAAGTGTCATGAAAGAATACCTAATGGTTTGAGGGATATGGTCCATTATAGACGGAGTCAAAGTCAAACTTGTTGCCATGGAAACAGGATTTTGATGTTGAAATTCCTTAGTAGCAAAAGGCACAATTTCAGCCCTTGATTAATACATGAACCAGGTTTGGATGAAAAATGTTGAATAGTTTTTTAGTTCTGCTCCCATACGTCACCTACCAGTGTTTCAGTCTAACTTGTTTACATGGAAACGGACACAATCAAATTTTGAAAAATCCCTAAACAACAGTTTTCAAGTTGTGCTCTGTAAACGTCGCCTATCCCTCCCTTTTAAGATAAGTAAAAATGCCAAAATCTGCAAATACCATGTTTTCTTTTCTTTAAATGTGAAATAGAACATGTAACACCCTTCCTTAGCTCTAGCAATTTCTTTGCCTTTTTCCTTATCTATTAGACTCCCTCAATATTCCAAAAGGTTGTCTTCGCAAATGTATTTTTTGTAAAAACACCAAAGCCAAAGTGTGAAAATGCAATATACATTATATCAGAACAGATAGGTGCAGTGTTAGAAAATGAAAGGGGTTTGCAAGTTTACACAGTTCACAATCATGGCTCGTTTTAACATGACATAGGATACACACAAACACATGTTTTCCCACATATTGGTGAGTGAGTGAGTTTGGTTTAACGCCGCTTTTAACAATATTCCAGTCATAGTTAATGTTGGAGGCAAGCCCGAAGTGATGCAGGTCTCAACTGGTTACCACTTTGGTGAAACCCACGAGCACGGGTATGGTGCTGACAAACCTAGAAACATACTCGGGGCGAACCGGGATTCGAACCCACAGTAGACAGAAGTATACAGGAGAGGTTAATTTTAG
Source organism: Haliotis cracherodii (assembly GCF_022045235.1). Taxonomy (NCBI): domain Eukaryota; kingdom Metazoa; phylum Mollusca; class Gastropoda; order Lepetellida; family Haliotidae; genus Haliotis; species Haliotis cracherodii. Next base: position 3,422,571 of record NW_027266267.1, on the reverse strand, counting down.
AGCCTGTAAGTCGACATGTTGGTTTCTTTGAAATTTCAAGCCACACAGTTACCGAAACGAAACATACAAATCATGTGAAATGTGCGTGAAATGTTGATGTTTATCTTTTCCAGCAATAAGAGATACTTCAAAATCGTCTTGCTATTCGGAGACTTAGTCACTTTTCGTAATCCTGATAACCCATGAAATTTGTTCATTTTGTTTTTGAAAGAGCTAAAAATGATCCCATTTCGCTAAAGTTAAACGGTCGATATTTTGTAAGAATAAACTATTGCGCATTGAGCGATTATCTCCTTTAGCTATAGGCGTAGTATAGAAGTGATAAATTCACGCACTGACCTTGCATTGCTGTACATCGTATCTTATTCAAGCTGTATCACTGAGAGTGAGTGATTATCTCCCTTACCCGAACAGCTCAATTGCGCACTACCTTTGCAATGTATCGTATGTTATTCAGGCAGCCATCGAGTAACGTTCCAGGAAGGAATTTAGGCCAAGCCTGTCACGCGCACTCAATTTTCACACTGTTTGCAACATATTGTTCAACACGATCAAATAACAGGCTTCTATAAAGTATGACTGTTCAATAAACAACACATGTTAAACAACGGGCTTGATATGAGAATTTTTTTTATTAGTTGTCTTCATAATCACATGTATGGCGCTTGCTGTGCATAGTTGAGCACAGCATTGTTTTAAATACTTCACTGTATGTAATGTATGGTACATACCGTTTCATGCGGCGGTTTACGTTTCTGCATGGTTTATTGCTTTGACAAAAAAAAATTAACTTCCAGCAGAGATCATACACCCGTATATGTTCTTTGCTTCTGGATACATAGGAAATCAACAGGTTGGTCTGTAGTTTGCAATTATTTTCCAAAAAGATAATACGGTTGCATGATATCTTCACGATGTTTGGGTTGAACATAGTAACATTCTTCTAAACAAATTTCCAATCTAAGCCGGAAGCAATCACAACACAAATCCAGTTAAGCAAACGGAACCATACACAAGAGTGAGTGAGGTAGTTGGGTTTAACGCCGTCTTGAATAGTATTCCCTGTCAGCTTGAACTGGGATGAAAGTCTGAAGTAATGCAGGTCTTAGACGTTCACCACTTTGGTGAAACCAACGAGCATGGGTTTTGCGCTGACAACAAAATCGGGGCGAACCGAGATTCAAACACACTGTCATAGGTTTCTGGCATGCCCAACGGACACAACTCTGCATAGCGAATTGCATCGCCTTCGGCGACTGGGCAAACCATGCCCCCGTAAACAACTGTAAGAAACTATTATACAACAAAGATGTTTTAGATGAGATATGCATTCCATGAAGAAAAAGTTGCAATATTACACAATCACAAACTACAAAATACATGCACAATAATCGACAATTAAAAAACACAGGAACATTCAACATTCAAAAGAGGTACAATTTAATTTCTAAAAGAATTGTATTCTAATGATATGGAAACAATATGAGAATTGAGCAAAACTATGGTAATACATACATGTAATTGTTGATATGTTAACAGATCTAGGAAGTTGTATCTGGATAACTGGTAAACTTATAAACAATCTGCTCCTTTTAACAGAGTGTACCAAATTCTTTATCATGATTGGGGATTATTTGTGATTCTCTTTCTTGGTTGTATTATGTAAGACAGTGCGTAATGTTGTTCATCTTCTGAGACATCACATGTTTCACAGAGACGTTGTTCAAATGGGGTTGGTGTTTTTGTATATCTACATTTTTTTCAATTTTTAGTTTGTGATTACTTAAACGAAGTTTTGAGAAAAGTGACCTATGGCCTTTGTTTTTACAATATATAAGATAATTCTCAATATCTATAGATAACGTGACCAAACTGTATGTTCCTAACTTGCTGCTAGATAAATGGGAATTCATTAATGATTGCGTGAATTTTTACTTTTGAACTGAATTATATTTAGAGTGGATTCATTACATTTTTTGTGTTTACTTTTTTAAAAGTTTGCTTTATTTAAACCAACCAACATTTTGACCAGAAATATTGATATTTGCTGCAAAAGCATGCTTTAGAGTGACATTTGTTGTGTTATCTATATAGGATTTTTTTTTATTGGTACTAATAGTGGGTATACATCAAGTTTTGCCTGACAGGCACAGTTTTCTTGCCTGGGTTTTCTTTGTCCTGACCAATTAAAGACACTGTTTCTTTTATAGTGCTTTCCAAAGATAAGTACATTAATAACAACCAATTTGTACTTAACACAAATTCTCTCCTCCCATAGCTTACACTTCCTTCCTCTGCAGATAACATTATATTGTCGGGTGTTATTGATGCTCTGCAGCAATCTCTACTTGTAGGCTTCTGGCGTGCCCAAGGGACGCATCTATTCACAGCGAATCGCGGCGCCTTACACGACTAGGCCACCCGTGCCGCCGTTTTCCTACAGGCTCCTTATGTATATATTTAAAAAACTGAGCATTCAGCAGCTATTTAATAAATGCACATGTCTGCACAATTTTTCCTCAAAGCAGCACTAAAAGCAAAAAAGAATTGACTACCTTTGCCAGCTCCTTTTTCCGAGTACAGGAAGCTAAACACACTACCCAAGATCCGCACCAAATGTCATTTGCTTGAAAATGACCGTGGTCACATTCAGCATTAGTCATCATGTTTAAAAAGACAGCACTAGATATAGAAAAACATTGTCAGTTTTAATTACTGGTTGGAAGTACATTACAAAACTTACTGGATGGAAGTACATTAGAAAACTTACTTAATCGTAAACAAACTTCTTATCACAGCTGCCAGATGATTAAAAAAGACTATCAATGAAATCTGCTTGTTGAACGACTGAATCTGATTTGGTGTTGTAGGACCTGCAGACAAATTAGAAAACATTTGACTTATGTTTTGTATATGTATGTCGCTTCTCCGAAGAAAATGAAAATTGGATTTAATTTATGCAACATTTCTATATGGCACCAGAATATAAAATTTTGATGTACCGAAAGAGTTAAATGATTTATATTTCATTATTGTTTTACAAAAAATGTATTTCTGTATTGATAAGAAGTTTCTACAATCAAACAGAGACCATGGGAGTTTATTCCTGTTTTATAATAGAAGGGGCTCATGGATCAGTTCCATACATGGTTGAGGCTCCCTAGATCATTTCACCCGAAAACTCTTGACTTTGTATATATATGTCGCTCCTCAGAAGGTAATGATAATTGGATTAAACTTATTTACTCCAACTAAATGCCTATCAAAGAAGTTATTCAAATCATTCTATATGGCACCATAATGCAAAGTTTAGATGTCCCGAAAGAGTTAAATGATATATATTTCATTAATTTTTAGTCACAATTAACAGTGTTTGCCAATACCAGCCTAAAAGAGTATTTATCTCCAATAACGTAACGGCTTGTAGGCAAATCAGAAAACATCTGCACAAGGCAAATCTGTGATTTATGTATTGTATATATATGTAGCTTCTCAGAAAAAAATGGAAATTGGATTAAACTTCACTACTTGTTCCTATCCAGCGTGTCTATATGGCACCAGAAATCGTAGTGTTGATGCACCAACAGAGGTGTAAGAGTTTAATGTTGTACACATCATCAACGTTTTACTAAATGTATTTCTGTATTAATAAGAAAGTTTCTACCTTCATACACTGACCATGGGAGTCAATTCATATTTCATAAATGAAGGGGGTCAAGGGTCAATTCAATACATGGTTGGGGCTGCATAGATCATATCATCCCAAAATAATTTTTTAACTAAAGAAAATAAACAAGTCTTTAAACCTAAAAACCATTGACAATATATATTCAAAATTGAGTAGATGTCTGTTGTTTGCCTTCCTTTGCTGAAATCACCAGAACATAGCAGAGTCTGCTACATTCATGGAATATGGTATTGACACTCATGACATGATGGTTGTTGGTTGGTTTGTTGTTTAACGCCGCACTCAGCAATATTCCAGCTATATGACGGCGGTCTGTAAATAATCGAGGGGACCAGACAATAATGGACCCGTCAATCCAGTGATAAATATCATGAGCATCAATCCACGCAATTGGGATCGATGACATGCATCAACCAAGTCAGCGATCCTGACCACCCGATCCCGTTAGTTGCCTTTTACGACAAGCATAGTCACCTTTCACGGCAAGCATGGGTTGTTGAAGACCTATTCTCTCCGGAAATCTTCACGGGTCCATGACATGAAACAATAGATATTGTTTCAGATTGCTCGAACTTACTCCCTGCATTGTTTACATAATTAAACACTCAAATGACTGTCAGCATTTGGTTAAGCATCTATGGAGGGGCTATCACAAATGATTGTGCTTTCATTTATTCCAAATATCAAAAGTATAAGCACCTATTATATAAGCTGGAGACATAAGTACACATGGAAAGGAATCAGGAAAAAGTCGCGAAGTTGGACAGAGAGCATGGAGCTCTGGGCAACAATTGTCAAGGGACACTTTAAGCAGCTTTAAAGTCATCATATATGTAATACTGGATAATGAACTTTACCAGAAAATAGGAAGTAAAGGGGTCGGTTGTTCCTAGCAATGTCAAACACTGACCAGTGAAGCCGAGAAATGGAAATGTCCACTTAAGTAGAAGAAAGCTCTTTGAAACCAGAACATGAAAGGAAATTACACCTAACTCTTTTGATTTATTTAGTTAAGACTTTGAAATACTCCCAGGAAATAAAAAAAATACTTAATGTTTTGTAATAACCAAGTCCCTTGTTCTTTTTTCTGTTTCTTTCATTCTTTCTTATCTTTGTTCTTATTGCTCTTTTACACAATACAGATTGACTGAAACAGATGAGAAGTGCTTAACAAAGACAAACAAGTAAATGTCTATACATTTTAAACGAAAATTAACTTAAAGAGAACTAGGCTCACATTTGAACTTCACGGGCAAGTATGGCAAGGTGAGCTTCTACAGATGACTAACACACACATAGTGAAACAATTATCAGAAGTACTTAAAGTTTAACATAATATATGTAATGTAACATTGCATTTACATTAATTGCTTGAGGCTTGGTGTGAAATTGTGAAATTGTCTTACCATTGTTTTAGACCATAAATTTTAACTTGGTGACTTGGACATATGCCTTCTCAGACCACATGGCTTGAAAACCTGACTCCTGAGCATTCACCTCCCCTTGTTATACATTTGGAAGGGTAGCTTAAGACCAGTTAACTCAAATTTTAGATCTTAAAACGAAATGGGATACTACAAATTGTGAACTTAAATGAAACGAAAAATGAATATACCCTTTTAGAAACAAAATGACAATGGGTGAAATTTTGACCACTACATGTTTAATCTTTCAAGGTGGCAAAGGTAGCCAATTCTTTTTGTTTTGAAGCTGCTTTGAGGCTGCTGAGTGCTTAGTTATTTAAAAAAAATAACATTACAAAAGAAATCTATGGGAAATACATCTGTTTGTGTGTATCCTATATCATGTTAAATCGTGCCCTGATTGTGAACTGTGTAAACTTGCAAACCCTTTTCATTTTCTAACACTGAACTGTTTTCCCTGTTTCCATGTAAACAAGTTAGACTTAGCTGAAACACTTATAGGTTTCGTTTGGAAGCAGAACTTAAATTGTTCTTTTGAATTTCTGTGTGTCATCTTTTGGTGAATCTTGTTTATTAATGTAGCGAGAGGCACGGGACTTTGTTTTTCAGATGTTCCCAAACTTGAAGTAATTTCATTCACCCGGAAGTTGATAGCCTAGTGGTTAAAGTGTTCGCTTGCCATGGCAAAGATCCAGTTCGATTCCCCAAATGGGTACAATGTGTGAAGCCCGTTTCTGGTGTCCCCTGCCTGATATTGCTGGAATATTGCTAGAATCGGCGTTAAACAATACTCACTCACTCACTCTCCCAATGATGATGTTATATGAATATGATGCTTGAAAACAAACTACACCAGATGCTCCTGTAAAGCAGGTTGAGCATACAGGTCACCTCTATTTTTGGGGAACCCCGCAAGTTCCGACTTTCATACAGTTTGGCCCTCACGCTAGCAAGGTCCATACTCCAATGAACTCAAACGAAGTTAACATGTGGGTATTGTATGTAGGTGTCATTGTATTGTATTTAAGTGTCTCAGCGGTTGCAAAACCCATTAGTGGCCATAAGTGGCTACTAGTCAGACAATTTTGCAGATTATAGAGTTAAATGTTATGTTAGAATAACATGTTCTATAGAAAGATAGATCTGTGTGATAGTTCTGTCAAAGGCCTACTTTCCAGATTATGTTTTATTGGTAATTACATATTCAAAACACATTGGTTTAATAGATTCTTTTTTTATTGATGGTTTGTCCTTGTTCAATGGTCTTTACTTCGATTTCAGAACCTGCAGCCTGAATTGTTGATTTTGCCAAAGCATTCTTGTAGGGAAATACTGCCTTGTGTGACCTTTAAGATATGTGGGAGCAGGTCCATGCACTGCTTGATATACCATTGAAAGAAGTTTGAAATAAAGTCAACAATACCCATAGTCAACATTTAGCACATCTGCCTTCCGGGCCTCTTAACAATATGGATGTTTGTTTGGAGACATGTTTTTCAGTCATGCCATATGATAGATAGGTTTTCAAAATTGTATTTATGGAAATATTACATATTATAATACCAAGGGCAGACTGTTAATCTTAACTGTTTGATGTAGATGGTCTGGCTGTATATTTTTGTGACATTTAAATACTGCCAAAGTTTGTTTGTTTGTTGTTTGTTTGTTCTTTAAAAATACTCCAGCTGTAAAACGGCGGTCTGTAAATAATCGAGTCTGAACCAGACAATCAAGTGATTGACAACATGAACAGCCATCCAATCAATTGGAATGCGATGACATGCATCAACCAAGTCAGCGAACCTGACTACCTAACCCTGTCGTTTTACCACAGTTGAACTATGAATTGTTATACAGTGATGTTGCATATCAGTAGTATGTCTCACAGTCCCTGAACCATAGTATTTGCCCTTCTGCCCAGGCCTTTCTGTGATGCAAAAGCCCATTTCACTAGGTCTCCTTTTCAATTTAAATAGAGTCATTTGTTTTGAAAAAGGTTATCTATTTCCAGTGACTAAGCGTTCATTTAGGACATCAGCAGCTTTCTGATTTTGAAGAATGAAGTAACAATAGATCTAATTTGAAGGACATAGATATGAAACACATCTTGAAACACATAAACAACCAAAGGGTGACATTAAATGAGCAGCCATTGGAAGACACACACTTACATACACAAGTTTGGTGACATATGTATATAATACTGTATTCGACATAATAAGCGCCCCGCTCTAATAAGCCCCCATTAGGTCAAATATTTTAGATAAGCAACTATTGGAAAACACACACATATATATATAATGTGACACAGCAACCATTGGGTGACGTGTATATTATAGATCAGATAAGCAACCTTTGGGCGACATATATAATATATTAAATATAGAATACTAAACGAGCTCCCGTGTAATACACATTTTATTAAACGAGTGAATAGTTGTGTTCTCACAACTATTCACGAGTTTCATAAAATTTGTTTTTAATTTGTTTTACACGGGAGCGAGTTTAGTATTTTATTTATAACTTGAAATTTATAACGTTTTTAGAATTATACTGTTGAGTGTGAATAGGCTGACACCTACACGACCCACGGCATAATCCAATTGAGTTCAACATAATAATACTTCAAAGATGTCAAAAGTTGAAACGTATGAATTTAATACCATACAACTGTCTACCTTCAGAATTCAGGCGTCCGTTCCACAAACTATTGTAGCGCTAAGGTTTTTGCAACTCACATACTTTAACTTAGACCAACGACTGTTGTTGCGCTATAGTACGATCGCCTTGTTTACAATCACAGTACCCGATGACGTAATTTGTTGAATTTTGTTGCAAAATCCTTCCGCGAAACAATGCCATGTGACATCAGCCTACCAACAAGGTTGCTGGGGTCATCGAGTGTGCATAAGCTCCTCTCAGTGATCTATTTTTTCCACACACAGTGTCGTTGAATAAGCAAATGGTTGTCGAGAGCTTTCGATATTTGTTCGTATAATGTGTTCCTAGAGTACATAAGCAGGCGTTTTGGTATTACACAATGTGTAATACAGCTGTATGTTTATTAAACGGGTGATCTCTTCAGGGGCAAGTAATAAATAAGCAACAATGAGTGACAGTAGCCTAATGGTCTAATATATACATGTACAATTACACTTTACCTTTGGGCGACAAGGTATGGGCGACACCAAAAATATTGTTTTTTATTTGCTTATATTTACAAGGATGGTCATTTGTTTCTAGTTATGTATCAACTTTGCTAGAAACCCTGTCAACGTTAAATTTTAACTCACTCACTCACTCACTCATATTTGTAAGTATCCTTGAGCTGAGCAGATACCAACAGGTAGGCAGTTAAAACAATAGAGACAGTTTGTGTAATGAAGCAGGTATGTAGAGAAAATTACAGTGGTGAACGGTGAAGCCGTGATTTAACATCCAGTTTAGTAAATATATGGGCTCCACGTAGTTGACTGAGTGTATGATCCATTGCAACCCTGTCAATTAATTTGATGCAAAATTAAAGCAGAATCCGTTTACACATACAGGAAACAGAAGCAGATGTCCTGTTCCCATTTCAAGCGCACCACAGCTTATTGCATTCTTCATGATTTCCTTTGAAGCAAAAATATTTCACGCGAGATTTTCAATAAGGTATAAAACGGACGAATTAATTAAGACATAATGAGACATGACTGCTCAAGTACCAGGTGTAATGATCGAAATGATCCCTGTATTATGCCTCCAGTGGTAAACAGATTGGTGGCACTGCTAGTAATCAATGTAGCATGTAGCTGTTAGAATGTAGGAAGAAAATGAGGCATCAATAACTTAGTCAAGGTCGAGGCTTGTAAGGCTATTTAAAAGAATAGTAGGTAGATGATAACAATATAAACAATGAATTAGACAGTGCTGGCAGTCTATGATATAATGGTCACTAAACTACACACATGTAATGCGGGGTTTCAGTTGCTGTTAACTTGAAGTCGCGAGTAGTTACTTAAATCATAATAGGACGCGGACGGCGCTGTGTATAACCACGGCAACATAAACTTTGACATGTGTATATAACTTGTAGGGTTGTAGATATTACACGTATCCAATGTTCTACAGTGACACAAACCTGTGAACAGGGAGTATCATCTTCTAATCTCCGTTGTTACAGATTGTGCATGTGTTACAGGAGGAAACACCCCTGTTCTGTGCTGTAATTAGAAACTGTGTGCCAGTCTTAACACAGAACCAAATGGCTGCATCGCTTAATGTGAAAGTGGATACTGTGACAAAAATAAACCCTAGGTATGTGTTTGCTGTTACTTATTCATTGAAGATACGGTTTGTGACCTTTCATGCAAAATAGATACAATTGTTGCTATTTTAACATATATTTAGTTTTCTTCAAGATAAGGACACCTGCATTAGATGTTAATGATAGTATCATATTTCTATGGAGCTCGCTTCTATCATTCTACTCGTCTTCGTGTTTCAAAACCTTGTTACTTTGGTAAGGGTTGTCGACAAAAATCATGTTTCTTGTATGGCTATGTCTGTTGTGTGGCTTGTTGGGCACTGTTAGACCAATGACTCCTTCTGATTTAAAAAGGTTTGACATGTTAGGAGTGCAGATGTGCAGTCACGAATGTTCTACCAGAAGTTCATGCATGAGCATTAGCTACGATATTGGCAACCTGGTCTGTTATCTGCTCAAGGCGAAGCTGAACAAGACAGAAAAATGTGGAAGATTCACTTTGATACCAAAACACAAAGCAAATGTAAGTAGTTAAGTGAACTTGAACAGTGTTCTCTCTGGCTGTGGAGAAGTTAACTCATTTTCACTGAATAAGAGCGACCAAAGCTTTTCCATGAGAAGGCTATTGTATGATTATGTCTAGTTCATAGTATGTGTTTAGGAATGATCTTTCTACGATAATATCAGTGGAGCCTCATACGAGAGAGAGAGAGAGAGAGTGAGAGAGATTCTTTATTTCCTCCAGATGTCATTCAGAAGATTACAATGAAAATATATTCAATTACACGCAGTTAACACAATAAGAAAGGCATAACGTATTTACAATTACACACAGTTGATCAAATTCAGATACCTAAATGATGACATATTTTCACTGGAAGATATATATCAGAACATGCCTTAGTTTGTACAGATACGAGGCGAATTGTAGTATAATAGTTTCCCAGGTGTGTTGATCCAGATTGTGAGTAAATTTTGTTAAGTCCCAAATAAGACTGATAACATATCTCCTTCGTCTTGCATTTCAAAATCAACATATTTTTGAACGTCAAGTACGTCAATGAGAGAAGAGAAAAACGCATTTCTTTCTTATATCAGCGCTTCACAATGTAAAAAAATGTGGCTTTCATAGTCGAGAGCATGCCTATTACAGAGCATGCACTTTTTCGAAAAATTACTGCATGATGAGACTTTCACACAGAGTTGTAAAGCAGGTCGATATTCCGGGTACAGATAAGCTAATTGCCAAAGTACATGGTATGTTAATTTCGTATGAATTCTCTTGTAACGGGACATGCTTGCGTTATTTGATACATTTGTGAGCCATGATTGTTCTTCTTATTTGCATATAGTTTGGTTAACACGATTTCTCCATTTCAATTTTGGATGGAAAGTACCGCACTGAGTATGTGTACGAAGGTAGGGACCCAGATTGTATTTATCAGTTTATCAAGTTCTCCACAGATAGTCTTTGAATTGACAGGGCTTGCAATGGACGCGCAAAAAATATCTTTTACAAAGTTATTACAATTCAGATTGCATAAACGACCAAGAAATAAAAGTTTGCATTTATCAATATATGCAGTAATTGTCCAAAGTCCAAGGTTCGAAATAATAGATTCTGAATGCGTGCAAAATATCTTTGCGTGCCTTCCAACAGAGCGGCCTGTTGACCCTTGATGTCATAGAGTAATTCACATCCATAAAGGCTGGTTTTGAGTATCATTCCGAGCCATATTTTCAGATCATAACAATTTAATCCTAAAGATCTTAGGGAGTTAATATTTTGTCTTGCTTTCTGACAGTACTTTTCAATTCTTGTTTTACAGGACAGATTGTATGTTAGAAGCATTCCACCATACACCGTAGAGTCAGTTGTAGTGATGTGTATATTACCAAGTTTACAATGACAGTTATACCCCTTGCGTTTGGCTTTGGTGAACACAATTGTTGCACTTTTTGATTGATTAAATGTTAGGCGCCACCTTGAGGCATATGTATGTACAATATCAAGGAATGTTTGTAAGCCTCTCGGTGATTTGCTAATAAGTGTAGTATCGTCGGCAAGCAAGATTGCACGAATGCCACATTGTGTTTGTCTAAAGGCTGTAATGAGGTCATTCATAAAAACAAGAAAAAAACAAGCAGAGATTACTCTGTTTTGGCCAACACCTTGTTGAACCATATATCTGTCTGATTGTTCACCTTGGTAGGAAATATAAGCATAGCTATTTGTATAAAAATGATGTAGTAATTTCCATGTATTACCCTTAATGCCCAGTTTATGTAGTTTGTAAAATAATCCATCGTGACATATCCTATCGAATGCTTTTTCATTATCTAAGAAAGCTGCATAGACTGCAAAATCCCTGTGTATGTGATACTGAATGCCTTCGATCAAAGTAAATACTGACATGATAGCTCCATGCTCTTTTCTAAAACCAAACTGTAGTATATCAGGAAAGTCTGGGGTATGTCTACATAGTTTGTCTTCTATACGTTTGAGCAATATTTTTTCAAAGAGCTTACAGAGACATGATGTGAGAGTAAAGGGTATCAATTAATCATCAATAAATCCGTGCAGGGCATAATTGACATTAATAAGGATGTCATAATATTCACCATCCATCCTCATATTCGTAAATATCCTTGAGCTGAGGAGATAGGCAATGAAAACAATAGAGACAGTTTGTGTAACGAAGCAGGTATGTAGAGAAGATGACAGTGGTGTTTGGTGAAGCCCTGATTCAGTAAATATTTGGGTTCCACTTAGTTGACAGAGTGTATGGTCCATAGCTAGTAGAGATACAATCTCCAGTTTCACATCTGGAGGGATCTTTGTAAGGTCAAAGCATATTCTATTTTCCTGTGGGCTTTGAAGCAATTACCATAGAAGCGCACCAGCCTTTCAGGCCTTAACATTTGATATAATTCCACTGCTCTACATAGACTAAAGTTTCCAGAATTCTGCTTGAATCTGATAGTGCATTGACCTTCATTTTCCTTACACCAGACAAATTCACAGTGTCCATTTCCCAAATCTGTGGTATCCGACATTGGACACTCTGCGGAAAGCATGCCTACTGGAATCCGGGTATGCAGCACCGTATACCCCACCGTATACCTCATTCCGAGTATCCATGTACAGCAAATAAAGTGTAGGTTTAAAAGAAATGTCAAAATTGGGGTGTGTGTGCTGTGTGTGTGTGTGCTGTGTGTGTGTGTGGGGGGGGGGGGGGGGGGGGGGGGTGTTTGTGTGTGTGTGTGTGTGTGTGTGTGTGTGTGTGTGTGTGTGTGTGTGTGGTTGTGGGGTGCATGAAAATTGAAAATTGCTGGAGGTATCCAGATGCAAATGTTCTTCATGAATTGTTTCTAGTAAACAATGTTAGCCCGGGGGTATCAGGTAGCTGTAGTAATATTCTGTGTTAATTTAGCAGTAATTTTACTCTTAAAGCTGGGTTCTCTGGACATGTACTTTTGGAGAAAAAGATTTATTTCATAAATATTTCATTTTAGATCTTAAGTGTATTGAATGAACAACTATCAGTCTTGGTTTGATGATATCCTTAAATATGCTCTTCATATTCCCAGTTTGTTCTAGACTAGTGGTTGAAGCGTTTGACTGTTGTTGGAATAATGCTGAAAGTGGCATAACACCAAGCTCATTCTGACAAAAAAAATATTTTTTGCTGTGAAAATATCTTTGCTACTACATGTTATACACCATTTGAAAGGTCTGATCTTATGGCTTATAAATATCAAATAAAAAATAAAAAATGTAAGCTAACACGTTGATAACGTCCAGGAAGCGAAAATTGACCATTTTCAGCAAATATAAGATTTAATAAGATCCACTTACCTATTCTGTTTTATTTTCATTGTTTACGTAATTAGAAAATCATTTTCAAAAGAATTAATAATAGTATCTATCATCACCCATTGCCCTATAACAGCGGCTGTCCTCTCAGTAAGATGACGAAATACCACCATTTCAAGGTGTTGTATGAATAACAAGTTCGTCGAAGACGGGCATATGACACATCCCGAGAAAGCTTATTCCTTCATCTACCCGATCGTAACATCGTCAAATCTGAGCCCGTGACCTAAGGCAGCCAATCAAATTACAGCTATGCTACTGCCTCTTGTATACTATAAATTTCAGAAGTTGACCAAAGATTTTTCTTAAATCGTGTTATTCTGAAACAAAGCTTTTTCATGCTTATATTTTTGCATTAAACATTGTGTCCGAGCCGAGAAATCAAGGCAATGAAAGCCGAGATGTGATTTGACTTAAATTACAAACAATCGCACGAAAAGATGGAAAAAATAACATAGATGTAAGTTTGACAACTATTAGATATATATTTGTTGGTTATATTTATCACTTTGTATAATATATGAAACGATTTGCTTGAAACGTCTTTGTTTTGCTCTAGGGCATTTTCACGGGTGCCCGTTGTTAAAGTGTGTGTCCAAGATTTTTATTTTCAATAATATTACGGGACATAGTGAATAACGTAAAATGATAAATTTACATGGAATACATATTTCAGACATTGTGAATGATATGACAGGTAAATACATACTATTTTGACGGTACTACTGCGTGGCCGGTAAACTGGCCTATGGTGTCTGGGGATTAGATGCTTCTTTGCCGGTAAACCGGCCTTTGGTGTTGAAAGAGTTAAGTCAATTATGTTTTGGTAGTGAACCACAAAAGACATTCAGATTTGTATAGTCAGCGTCGGTGTACACCACATAAACAGTCACACTTATGAGGTATTAATTCCTTCAGATTAGATTGGCGTTGTAATAAAACCACCAGCAGAATCACACTGATGTGGCATTATTCCTTCAGAATCATCACTTTCTGAGGTGAATCTGTTGGCAGTTCTGGGGAGGATTGTTCATCATCCCGTGAGTCCTTTTTAATAACCCACGACAAAATGTCGGGAGTATATAGTTATACCAAGGTTCCGTCTGTCCGAAAACTTTGTCCGCGCGATCTCTCTTAAACTATTCAGGGGATTCATCTCAAACTTAGTACATATAATCTGTGTCATATGGAGGGGTGCAGTCAAAAGAAAAAAACATGTTTTTATTAATTTTCCATTTTTTAATGAATTTTTCAAACCCTAAGGTCCGTCTGAAAACTTTGTCTGCGCGATTTCTCTTAAACTATTCAGTGGATTCATCTCATACTTAGTACATATAATCTGTGTCATATGGAGGGGTGCAGTCAAAAGACAAAAAATGTTTTTATTAATTTTCCATTTTTTTATGAATTTTTCAAACCCTATCCTAGCTATTTAATTTGTAACTACTGACACACTAGGTGGGTTGGGGGTAATAGTGAGCCACGCTCACTTTTTGAGAGCAAATTGTTCACTGAACTTTGCACCCTACTACAGATATATAAAACCAGGACAATCCCATATCATCCCTCTGCTAATGGACATGCAGAGCGATTCAACCGCACCCTCCTTCAAGCCATTTGTTGCCACATAGATGCAAATCAATCCAGGTGGGATAAAGTTTTACCACAATTGGCAGGAGCATTGAGGTCTGCAGTTAATCGGCAAACATGATATACTGTCAACATGTTGATGCTCGGTAGGGAAATCAATCAACCTGCAGAGCTCGTCTTCAGTGCCACACAAGAGGACTCTAGATCATTGAACCCTGACACATATGTGCATCAGCTAGCCTCAGTTCTTGATCTAGTGCATCGCCATGCCCGTAATAAATTGCAAATTACTCAGCTCCAAATGAAGATGGATTCTGATTTGAGGATTTTGTCCCGAAAGTTTGAAGAGGGAGAAATGGCGTACATACTGGACACTGCCTCCATACAGGGAAAGTGCATCCGGGAAAGGACGCGGGATAATCACTACTAGGATTTCCAATACACTGTATGAAGTCCGGACAAGGAAGACAAAATCAGTACATGAGTGCCTCAAGCCTTCCCGAGATCGCATAATTCCAAGTTGGATCCAGAGGTTATCTTAGACTAAGACTACTTCTGATACTCAAGGGGGCAGTCGGATAGCCTAGTGGTTAAAGCCGAAGACCCGGGTTCGATTACCGACATGGGTACAATGTGTGGAGCCCATTTCTGGATATGTTCCGTGATATTGCTGGAATATTGCTAAAAGCAGCGTAAAACCATACTCACTCACTCACTCTGATACTCAAGAGTATCTCAACTTGCAGTGGCTCTTCAAGAATTAAACAAATTCTTGTATCTGTAATAAGCCCAATGAAGGATGATTAATGATTGGCTGTGACCAATTTGACAAATGGTTTCATGGAGCCTGCGTTGCAATCACCAAGAAAAAAGCAAACAATCTGGATGAATACATCTGTCCTAACTGTAACACAGGAAAGGACAGGGTATCCTAGAGGAAAAACTCTAATGTTTTAGAAAAATGGTATTCCAACGACGAGGACGCTCCAGGAAACGTCATGGTCACTTCCTACTGGGCTTGCGTTTTAACAATGTATTTTTCTGTTTGATAATAGCTTTATGATCAAATACTAGTTTTAAAATAGATATATGTGATAAACCTAGTAATTATACTGTCCTTTGATGACAGGTTTTAATATAGTCTAAACTGATGTTTTCTTCACGTATAAATTGTTTTAGTCACGATATGGCTGAAATATTACCGATGTGACTATAAATACTCACTCACACACTCACTCCTAATGGGCTGGAGACTTATCATCCATGTCTTCGGACTCTCAGGAAGACTGTCCCCTGTCTCTCAACGTGAAGGATCCATGTCAGATCGACCATAGGTATCCCCGGAACATGTCTCAGGAAGTCGCTTATCCCAGACATTTAAGGATAGTGGATATCAGCTCCAGGCCTCACACTCCAGGAGTAGTATAGGTAATGGGGGTTCTGTCGCAACTCCACTGGCGCCAGATTTATATACTTATACCGCTACTACAGGTGGCATTTTTTATGCCAAAATGATGATGCAATTCAACGATAGTCATGAGACATATTAAAAGAAACATCAATATTAATTAATAATGAAAAAAAATTACTATAGCCCACGAGGATATTGGAAAGGTGTAGGAGCAATAAAAAAATTAGCTACCGCGGCTAAGGTATCTAAAGATGTGGCCAAGGATTGGTTAAAGAAACAAGCGATGTGGAAAATATATTTACCGGCACCGCGTTATATACCGAGGAAGAAGTTTGATATTTTTACAACGAATGAAGTTCATCAGGCTGACCTCTTGTTTCTTCCTCAAGATAAGGTAAAACGCAAAACGTATAAATACGCTTTAACAGTAGTGGATGTGGCTAGTCGATACAAAGAGGCTGAGCCATTAACTCCCAAAGATTCAACAGAAGTAGCTAATGCACTGAGCCTTATATATAAACACGGACTGCTAAAATGGCCTAAGCTATTTCAAGTAGATCCCAGTCGCGAGTTTATGGGATCGATAACTAAACTGTTAACAAAGCACGATGTCAAAATCAGGCGTGGTGAAAGAGAGGCCCATCGCAGTCAAGCTATCGTCGAAAGATTTAACAGGACATTAGCGGAACGTTTGTTTGGCTATCAGTATGGGATCGAAATGAAATCCGAGCGATTGAGATCAACCGAATGGGTGACACGATTATCAGCCGTTGTATCAGCGCTGAATAATGAAGTAACAAGATTATTAGGGAAGAAACCATCCGATGCTATTAAAATGAAATCCGTGACTTCCGAATATTCAGCACCGAGGAGAGGCAAAGAATGAAAACTTCCGGATAGAGTAAGGGTAAGATATTTATACCAGCACGGTGAACTCGAGGGAGGCCTATGTCGCGCAACCGATCCCATATGGTCCCTTAAGACATATAACATTAGTCGATTGGTTATAAAAGAAGGAGAGCCTATTCTTTATTATCTTCAAGATGGACCGGGTAGGGCATTTGTACGAGAAGAGTTGTTCATAGTTCCCGAAGGTACGGTATTACCACCATAACCATAAGCATAGGTAGTTACACCATCATTATCAATCCATCTCTTTGTATCTAAGGGGGATAATGATGTCTTGTTCATTCTTAATCCACATATCCTATGATTGTAACTTCTTAAAGAGTTCATCTCGTGTTTAAACGTTCTACCGTTGAATAATGATTCTTTATACTGTTCGTGTTTGATATGCTTTTTTACAACATACTTCTTAACGCCCTTAGCTTTTCTTATCTCCATATTATCAGACTTCTTTATAGAATACATCTTAGGTCTTAATCCTACATACTCCGCTATAGGGGTCCCAGCACATTCATCCTTCATCTTACCTAACACCTTTTTATTTACTACGCTGTGCAGTGGATTATCTTTTGGGTAATCGCTTGTGTCGTACATATCTATTTTTTCTGCCATATCTTTATATACATCCTCGGTTTGTATTTCCATCAACAAAGAATCTGTGTCGGTATATAACACCTCGCATCTATCGTCGTATTGCTTCTTAAGTTCGTTGTAATAAAAGTCATACATTAAGTGTTTTGACAAGTCGAGAATACTCATACTGACGTACACCGGTCTGTTGAATTTTATATTACTCTTCTGCACATGCAACGCGGCTAAGTCGTTATCGAATATCTTGCTTCTGTTAAAAGCCGGACTATAAGTTTCCTGAGTCTTTCTTCCTCATTAGATCTGACTAATTTAACATCAACACGCTTCCTTAGATTCTCCATAGTTTTACCAAATACTGAGTTATTCATGAGCTTATATAGATTCTTTTCGAAATCGCTGGTAGCTATCTTTCTTAAATCTGTGTTCAGCCTTATATAGGGCTCCATCCAAGGGCTTTGATCAAACTTTAGAACTCTGTGTATTTTCTTAAGTTTCATACCTAACGATAGATATAACTGGAGATTTCTGTAGTGAACTATATATTTTGTCTTATCCATTAAATTTGGTACGAGTTTTTCTACGTTAGCTAACCTACTATTACCCATCAAGGAGCGTTGATATTCCAACATCCAATCTTTATTAACCATTAATCTTTCGGGAGCTAGCAGATAACTGTTATGATCATTATGTAACGAACTTGGATATTCCAAGTCAACTTCTAGTATGTACCCTTTATTCGCATCATTCACATTGATATTATGGATTTTATTCACTTCGATATTATTCTCATCAACCCACTCAAAACCACCCATGGGTAAAGGTTGACTCATAGCCCATCCGTACAAATTGTTAGCGTCGAGATATAATATGTGCGTGTCAGGTTTACTCGGATCGTATCCTTCCACTAATTTATTATTAGCCTTAGTATACCTTAGTATACCTGCCATCGATATACCACCTCTTAATCCTTTCTCAATAAACAAGTGCATATCGTAATCTGTGAGTAGTTTTAGTTCTACACAGGTCTTCTTCAACAATGCATCGCACGATAGTCCGGGACTATAATAGTACCATGCCGGGTCAAAGCCATATTGTTTTAAACATGTCTTTCTAAATATTTCGAATATATCGGCCAGTAACAGTACATCGGTTTTTAAGTAAAGATCGTGATAATCACCTAAATTCTTACAACCTAATTTATCCCAGACCGTCAGAGCGTGTTCATCATCGGCATCTGTTATTTTAGATTCTGTTAAGTTACTATAGAATGATTCAAGGGGTGGTAATTCAGTTTCTTCGAATCTAGACCAATCATCCATATATTCGTAAGGATATACACCTTTTCTCAGCAACAAATGACCAGTTATCTTATCTGTATATTGATTTGTTATAGAAAAGTCATCGGGATTGATCACATTAGCTAAATTGTCCAGGGAAGATAACAGAAACTGTACGGAGTTTATGAATCTAATCGTGACAATGATCTCTTACGGAATCCCCATCCAGGGGTTTATTACAAACATGACATCTCGTTGACTTCTTATGAACCCTCCAATCATCCCTGGTCATACACATGGGTTTCTTACATGATAATTTATCCCTGATTATTCTCTCTTCATTTTGTAGATATTCTAGGAACTTTCCCGCTGCATCAGGACCTCTGTAAATCACGGGCTGGTTTGTTTTCCCATCATACATTACAACTATATATCCAAACCCATAAGGAATATGTTCTTGAGTTCTGTACGTAAAACTACAATCAGTATTGCGTTCAGTATTACCTATGGGTTTGATAAGCGCTTCGAATTCGGTGTAAGTTACATATGGTACTGGCATTTGATTACAATAATGTTCAAATTTTAATATATTTTTCCCCTCTTTAGACATATCGATCCTGATAGCGGTCTGTCCAACACCTCTACAGTCTTCTTTATGCGCTTCTAATAGATCTTGTCTGCTGTACCCATGTAGGCATCTTTCGCAGAAATATTTCTTTTCTTTATGTTTAGTTTGATTGTATACTAGCCTGTTTAAACTCTTTATGCATGTATAATGATATTTTCCATCTTTTTTTATCAAAAATGAATTGATTCTGGGAATATGTTCCGGAGCGGAGCTTATCCTGTTTACAACAATTCCTTTAGAATGTCCGAAAACATTTATAGCTAAATAATTTTGCTTTTCCACCTTATCAATTTGTGATATTGGTGTAGGTTCGTCTATATCATCGAAGTTGAGTCCATCGTTTTGGGGATAGCTAGAAGGTCTATTTGCAATTTTAGAATCTACGGGGAACAATGCAGATCTTATCATCATTCTTAAACAGTCATCGGATTTATTTTTTACGTTAATTATGGCTTTTTTCTTTTTATAATACGGGGGTAAATCTATATAAGAACCACCTTTGAAGGGCATAAAATTTGCTATATCTAAATATAAACTATCGATTTTATCCACATCCCAACCCGAAGCTCTATTAGTCCAACGTTCTAAAGTTTCCTGTATCCTCTGAATTGATGTATCTAATGATGCGTTTATAGTATCGGATTCTTGATTGCTTCGGAAATATGGTTCGGTATATTTGGTGCTATCGTCTGCGTTACTTTTACTCAATAACATTTAATCGTCAGCTGGTATTTTATACTATGTAAATCATCTAACTCCTCGTTAATTTTACTCGATATGATGGGTTTAATATAGTTAACATCCATGTTGGAATTAATATCCATCTTCCAACCTCTTAGATATTTACCAACGCCGGCGGATGCTGGTACAAATATTAATTCTTGTTGTTTATCATCATCATTATTATTAATATCATTATGTTCAACATCATTATTATCTAGTAAAGCAATCAATTCAGCTCTTCTCATTCGAGAATAACCTCTCAGCCCATTGTTTCTCACTTGAGCTTTGAGTTCTCTAACAGTCTGGGGTTTGTGGTATTCCAAACCGAGTAAGGTAATCAATTCAGCTTTTCGCATTCGAGAATATCCACGTAGACCACGTTGCTTTGCCATAGCCTTCAACTCTCTGACAAAAAACATTGTGGTTGAATGGTATATGCAAAATGAGACAAATGTCTAATTGGTTGTTTTTCATATATCTAAATACGTATTCTCCCCAACCTATTCCTCTCATTGATGTAATCTCTCTTCCTAGCATAAATAATCTGGTTCCTGACCCTATCAGCACCGTGTTCCTTACATAAACAATAACGATCTTTGACCCCTATCCCGCATTCAGAACACGTATAGTTTATGTTTCCACGCCTGATGTTATAATTGTGTTTGCCGCAGTAAAAATCAACACAGCGTCGGTTACATAGAGTTTTTTATTTTAACCCATGAGTGTGAATCTGCAATGATTCATGGTTTATACATCTATCATATCATTTGTCTAAATGCAAATCACATCTACACTATTGATTAGGCAGTCAGCCAACGCTATTTATAGATTAGCTAACTAGGTCATGGTATAGCTGAAAATCAATACAGTAGATAACCCCATTATCACAAATGTGACCTCCCGGTTCTTTTGAGCCTCTGACGGTGTATAAAACTGACTCATTGTTGGTCTCGGTATTCGGTCAAGTTTTTTCTCATAAACGAGGAAATATTCGTGCATGGCAGATTCGACATCCTTAAACGTTTGAATTGAATGTCCTTCCTTACGCATTTCTTCATGAATAAAATCTAATCTCTTCATTCTCTGCTGCGTATATTGTGAATGGGCTGCTTCGAGTTGTTCTAAAGCATTGTTATGTCATTTACGGTCCTCTTCAACTTCTTTAGCGTTTGATTCCCTCATCATACTAGAAAATAAAAAAATACTCCCCGTAAAAGCTAGAGCATTAACAATAGCTCCACCAACCATCATCGCAATAGTTGCCATATAAAATATTCAAATGTTTAATAATATAAAATATTCAAATGTTTAATTAATTACCTCATTATGTCTTCTGGGATAAGTTTTTGTTTGATGAGCATATCATTCGTTGCCATAGCCAATCCAATATCCAGAACCATCATACCTATATCAAATCCATTAAAATCTAGCTTGGGAGGTGTGGCTTTAGTAATCATTTTAGCTATACGGGCATAGCCAATGGCCAAGATGGTGACCACCGCTGAATGATACGTTGCGTTTACCAACATTTTGTAACTGGAGTAGTCATGCTTCTTATAGCATTATATGGGGGCTAACCTCTAATTGAACTTGTTGTTGCATTGGGGGTGACGTTTTCTCTTCTCCGGTCTTATAAAAGAACCTTACAGCTGCTATACCAGCAACTCCTACTAGTGCCCATGTTTTAATCAGATTAATATTTGAATTATTTATTAATTTCGCTTTCCTCGCGAGTCCCCCCTTTGTTCCTGCAGCTATTTTCAAAGGATTCTTTGTCACTCTGGCTTTTAGTATTTTCTCATTCACAAGTGGTGGTGGTTCCTCATTCAATCGTTGTTCCGCAATCTGTTGTCCATCCTCATTCCCAATCTGTTGTGGTGTCACCTGTTGAGTCTCCATTATTATTAAGTGGGCACGTATGTTTAAATTGACAATACCTAGCCGTTATTAAAGCTGTGGTGAACGGAGCTAAGAACATTCCGTATCTATGATAGAACTCACGGCTCACTACGCTTATAGCATGTTCGATGAATGGGTCTTTCTCTAGAGATTTGCATAAATACATGCGATGTTCTGCCGGGATAGGGAGAAACGTACTAGCTACTAGCTGTGTAGAGTTGTAACATAGCCGACCCTATCGTTTTAGTCATGGTAGCTCCCAGTCAAGACTCGTAACGTGCGTACAGTTTTTTAATCTCTTCGTCGGTCATGTTATCAATTTTTTCAATGGTATAATTTTCTCCCAAATATTGGAAACATTTTCCACCGGCTACCAAAGCCGCGAGTCTTTCTCTATGTTTATCTAAAGATTTATCTACATTTTGATCTGCATCAGATTCTTTGAGCATTTGTTCGATGAGTTCGTCGAATCCCATAAAGTAATACCTAAGGAGATATTTAAGTCTAACATAATATAATATGGCATATCCAATACAACCCGTAATAATGAACTGTTGCGAAAGAATGATGATTTCGAAACACATTTTATGTCATATTAACCGTTAATGTTCAATTCATCGTAATTTTGCTATAATTTTGCCATATTTTGGTACATTTTGCTATAATTTTGCTATATTTGCTATAATTTTGCTACATTTTGCCACGTTTTGCTACATTTTGGTACATTTTGCTAAGCAATTGCATAAGCAGCTGGTTGATCGGTTTTTGGTCTGCTCTCTGAGATCTTTCAGTACAGAGTTGTATTTTTGAGTAAGTACCCAAACGCTATGTTGAGTATGCCGACCGGAGAATGCTAAATACGAAAGCATATCTTTCTTTTTTGTGAGTTCTCTACTCGTGCTGTAGTCGTCTATTACGAAAAGAGTTGATTCTCCTTTGTATTTTTCGTGACATACTCGTAAACAGTCTTGTAAACAAATGCCTGGATCGACTCTGTGTACTCCGTCGTCATTCATTACCCAATCTCTCGATAAGTATGTTTTATTAACGCTTATAGACGGGCACAGAATAATAATATCGAAAACGTCCCGATAATGACTTTGTAAAATATCTAGAATAAAAGTAGTTGGCCATCGTCCGTTGTTCTCATGTCGAGCCATAGCACGTACTTCGTGGTGAGGTATTCACCCATCGATACACTCCCGAGAGACAGATCTTTCACGACCACGTTAACTTTCGGGCTTCGTTTTATAGAAGGAAGTTTTTTAATCTCATCCCACTGGTGATACGCTAGCATTCCTTGGCTATATAGTTGATTAGGAACGCCCTCTATAGTCAATTCTACTTTTGTAATCATGGGATTGTAGAACTTCTCGGTATTTCTTTTAAATACATCGGAGGGGTCCTCGAACAACATTAAAATACCCTTCAACGATCTTGTGGGGACGTTTAGATTTGATATTCCACATCGTATCTTTTTTGTCTCCCGTGATCTTTCGGTGTCGCAGCACGCGATTGTACAAAATGGCTAAACTTCCGGTATAATGGTTACGAATTTGTCTGTCTAATTCGGGATCCGTTATCATATGGTACTCCAGCAAGATATTGTCAAAGGAATAGCAGGCATCTTCACCAGCTCTGATTACTCTACCATACTCATTAAAAGTGAGTTCGTATTCTAACCTATCGCCTATTGATGCTTGATAAAAGGGCATGTCTAGGGGAATATAGAATCGGTTACCTAATGCGTCGGCAACGGACTTATCTTTTACGACGGTACTATCTCCATTATCAGCACCTACGCGCAGTCTCAATGTGTTCCGATTACAAATACCTTGGTACTGTAATTTTTCCCGCTCTTTATCTATTCTCCAGAGATCCATGTAACAATAGTATACATCACTATCATCTATACTCAAAACCTCATTACCG
Organism: Haliotis cracherodii; assembly: GCF_022045235.1. Classification (NCBI taxonomy): domain Eukaryota; kingdom Metazoa; phylum Mollusca; class Gastropoda; order Lepetellida; family Haliotidae; genus Haliotis; species Haliotis cracherodii. Next base: position 3,398,376 of record NW_027266267.1, on the reverse strand, counting down.
TTAATTTTACTGGCGATTTTCTTAACGATAGCACGACCTATGTTCTGAACGGGCTCCATGTTAACGTCGGTAGAAGTCAAAATAATCTTAAATGCTAGTCGGACAGTTCCGGGAGCTAACACATCGTGTGCGCAGAGATTAGGAAAGCGAAGCCAGAAGCGTTTGATTCTGATCGATGGTACTCGGGTTATTAATTATAGTTACAGACTGACGGATTGCTTTCACCCCTAATGGATCTCGAAGTCTACGTTGTGGGTCCGTATTGCGAAGACATTGTTATATTGAAATTATATAACCATATGTTTAATATAAAAATGGATGATTTGGATCTAGATTATTTCGATAACCTGAATCCAATCGAAGAGGGTACTGATGAAACCAGCTTTATGAATCTTAACGATGAACTTTTGAACCCAACCATAAATGATGAACTCTTGAAACCAGCCGTCAATGATTATTACGATACCTTTAAAGATGATAGTCTGATTGTTCGTGACTATTCAAAGTTTGAGATAGATAGTAAAGGAATATGCGACTGCGTGGCGCTCCGGATATTGATCTTATGCATTCTTGTAATCGTAAGCCCCTAGCCTTGTCTACGATAGCCGGTAAACACGGTATCAGCACTGTTCGTGATAAATTAGGTTTTGTGGACTACTCGCGACTTTCCGCGAAGACTACTAAGGTTTTTAGGACTGTGCGTACTGAACTCGATAACAACACAGATACTTTGGAAGCTTCCTCGAAGGTGGCCTTGGACGGACTCAAAGAAATCTTGGGTACCTACTACGATAATTCCACGGTCAGTGTATCACCATATTCGGAGTTCAGTATGAGGAAATTACGAGGTCTTGACAAGGCAATGCGAACAATGCAGGGAGAACTCACCAATAATATTGCCAAGATATCCGAAATCGACAAGCATATAGTTTACGAGAAAACAAAACTTGAACAGGCGCGCAATGAATTCAGTAGATGCCGCGTAGCAGAAAGATTGCGTAAATTAGAAGACGACAGATCGGCCCACCTCAAGGCTGCTTCCACTAATAGAGAGGCACTTCGTTCGCAAATCAGTCGAATTCGAGAAACTATCGATCAAGTCCTCAACGATGACACTACACTGGCCGATAAAATTAAAACATTGTTCAGAGAACAGGGAATAACCATTGCCAGTATTTTAACCGCGTTGGGAATTATTATATCGACTTTGACTCTCGCGTTAACAGGTGGCACAGGTGGTACAGATGGTAGTACACCGCCTACGTCGGATGGTATAAAAGAGTGGATAAAAAAGCATTTAAAAGCATTAGGTTCAGCACTGGGAAAGCTCGCTGAAAAAGCCCCGGCTGCACTTCCAGGTATAAAAGGGGAGTGTTGTTTCCTGGCTCTTGAATTTATTAGCTAAGACCACCACTTGGCTTAGTCAAAACTTGTGGGCACTGATCGTAGCAATTGCAGGGCTGTTGTACGTATCCGCTAAGAACTATTTAACCAAATCATGAGTAAACCAAATCATGAATAAACCAACCGCGACTCCACCTAATACAAGCGCTGTTTTTTATCGATATGTTGTTGATTTTTAGCCGCAATATGTGGTGGAACTTGTGGTTGTGCGTCAGTGGATGGTTGTGCGTTAGTAGATGGTTGAGCGATAGTTGGTGTTTGTGGCTTGACTATTCCCTTTTCACCTGTGATTGTTTGCGTTATTAATTTGACGTTAATATCTGAATTTATACCTGTTTTTTGTTGATCGGTAGCAATAACAATTTTATTATTATAGCCTATCACTTGACTGATCTTAAGTTCCATATTACTCGGAGACATATATAGTCACGGCGCATAAACGTAGTCCACTTTGGATTGAGCGTACTGTAATACATCTTGAAAACGTTTTATAGACGATGGTATGTCAACTGGTGAATTAATGGCGTCCTCCACGTTTACGACAAACTGTTTTTGCGCATCGAACGCCGTCCCAGTACCGATAATGGACGTTCGTGTTTGCGACTGTGCACCGAGAATTGCCCATACATAAGTTCTTATCGATTCATTAACTCTTTCAAATCCTGGGTTAGTAAAATTATTTTCCGTTTTATCATTAAGAAATTCATTCCAAGCGTCTGTTGTATCGTTTGGATGCACAAACTTTGTTATAATATAAGGAATGCCACTCTCAAAGTTCATGTGATCTGCATTAAACTCTTTACTCGAGAGAGCAAAGCTTGAAGGGATCATACCCTTTTTAATCAAATAATCGCTTTTTTCTTTAATAGATTTTTGTCCAGAGTGCGGAATACCTAGACCATGGCTAGGTCCTTTAATGTGCCAATCTTTACTCGTAGAAACATTAAATTCATTACAAATACGTTTGAAGGCCCTCTTATCAATGATTATTTGGGGAATTCCAAGCTGGATCCAGCGGTAATGGAGCACTAATTTCTTTAAATATACGTCTAATCTGATAGTACACGTGAAATAATATAACGGACTTATATAGTTTAAATCCTGGGGTATTAACAGATACGCCACATCCCGTTGTGGCACACCATATGGAAAAGTTTAACTGATTCTGCCAAAATTGCATCGGACGGTGAAACCAATCGTCAACCATTTTATCGTTAGTTGCCGTGAACCTGTATTTTTCAAAGATATCGTGGAATTTAACGGTAAAATCAGCACCAGAGGCAGTTACTATAATTGATTGATTAGTAATGTAAGTTGATTTCATATTTAAGTTATGATATAGTATCATTGTATATTTAATATGTATGTTACACTCCCGGGAATAACCAATGGTCAGTCTATTCAACTGCTTCATACTATCAATAACTCAGATGGACAAATCGAAGTAGGTCTATGCGATGTAACGTATTACCCGCTGTGGACCAATATAAATACTGTGAAAAGAAATACTGTGATGTTTATATCAGGTGAAAACAGTGGTATTAAAAAATACATTACTATACCTGATGGGTATTACAGCGTATGCTCACTCAATGATGAAATTTTTAAGCCTAATGGAATTAGTATCACACAAAATGAGTCGAATGGGACAGTGAAAATATACACTGGAGAAACAGGTATAGGTATTGTTGAGAATTTAGCAATTGCACTTGGATTTGGACAGTCAGTAACATTACCAACCAACAAAACAGTGAATGTATATGCATTACCCGACTTAGTTCCCTACAAAGAGTTGTGCGTCCATCTTGATCAAATCACGACGGATAATATTCAACTAGAAAGTCCTTCAACTCTGCTCAGATCTATTCCAGTGAAAAATGAAAAATATAATAGCGGTAGAACGGAATCTTTCTCATCATTACAATATAAAAAATTAAAGCGGGGTATTATTTCAGACATCAAAATTTCTGTATTAGATGTAAAACACCAACCTGTACATATAGGATACTTAATTGTAACACTTCATATTATAAATAATGGTTGATGATCAGGCCCTGGAACGCTCAGACAATGTAATACAATTGCGCTTTCCGATCTCGGAGACACAGAAGGATTCTGTAAACCCGGTACTGATGGTAAGTTATACGCTTTACACTTACACGATAATGTATTCATGCGGAAAGAAGTTCACGGGTAATCTAGAAGATTTAAGCGATGTCGACGGTAGTAGACTCCTTAAAAACACTTTGTACAATATTACTCGCAACGGTGAGAATAAATGGACTATGGTCGAAGCAAACATCGAGTGGCTATTGAATATCGTCATTACCCCCACCTTAAGTGATGATGGGTAAGGGACATAATTTAACTAAGATAATCAATAGTGGTATCGTACTCGCGGGGCCTATATCCCGTCAAAACGAAAAAGTGTGTTAGTCTCTCCCCTGCCAGAAGACCCAGGTCATATGTTATATAGTCGTCCGGCCCTAAAAAATGTTAGTTTAAATTTGGTTACTGAATTCGATGATATTAATGTTAACTTGAGTGCAATACCTAATATTTCTACTCTTATTATTGAAGTCTTGTTCGGAGATGCACCGGTAGATGCCTTCGAAATATTGCCAGTTCTATCGATTAAATGGCTCAAGAAACACGAGCGTCGACGTTGCAGTATTACTCATATCGGAGCATCACCCTCGAGGGGGTCCAAATTATTAAAAGTGACAGTATTTCTCTTACTAAGATATTCTTGCCGTATAATATACATTTGATAAGGTTGATGTATACTCTCAAAACATTTAAGCAAGACCAATTAAAGACTATTATATGATCGTAATATACACTATGAGTTTATATCCGGGGCTCAATGAGGCATTTGAAAAGATGGATACTGTTCATGGATTTCGATTACATCAAATAAGCAACATAAAACATGGAATAGAGAAGGATAGGGAGTTGAGACTTGGATTGTATAAAAAGTATCGCAGAGCCGTGAATGCTCTGGACGGATTTGACACCGCGCTTGTAGCAGCTGGCATGGGACTCGGTGTAGCAGGTGTTGGTTTATTATGAACTATAATCGCCGCGCCTATCGTGCTTGGCATTTAAATAGCGGCTGGAGTCTCGGGACTGGCAGGAATAGCGATAAAATTCATTTCTCGTAGGTTGCAAAAGAAAGCATTAAAACACGATAGTATTCGGATACTCGCCGAAGCAAAGTTGAAAAACATTGAGGATCATATTTCGACAGCAATGGTCGATTGTAAGATATCCGAGGATGAGTTTCGTTTAGTGCTGTCAGAACTCACCAAATACAATGCAATGAAGCAGGAGATTCGATCAAATTCTCGTAAGACCAGTGGAAAAAAAGTTCATAGAACAGGGGAAGCAACAAGCGCGTCAATTATTCCATGCCAAAACCAAAGAACTGGTTGGAGATTAAAAATAGATTGCTTACTATCGTTAGATCACATTTAGACAAATGCTTACATAGATATATATATAATAATGGAGATCGAAAAAGCTATTAAATGGAGAGAATTACCACAAGGTTTTTATTATATCAGTGATGTCAAACCAACCAAATACGGTTATCAATTGTTTCTTGTTAATTTACAAGAAGAGTGTAGTTATATAGTCTGGTCTCCTAGTAAAATGAACGAAGAACTTAATAAAAATTTTGAATATCGCTTTATTGATAAAAATAATAAAGAATATTTTTATTACCATTTAGGCTCATCTAAAGCAATGATTGGCCCCAGGTATTGGTGAGCTAGGGTCAATTTAACTTAATCTCATGACTATCGTTGAATCGCATCATCATTTTGGCATAAAAAAATGCCACCTGTAGTAGCGGTGTAGGTGTATAAAACTGGCTCCAGTGGAGTTGCGGCAGAACCCCCATTACCTATACTATTCCAGGAAAAGAAGCACTGATGATACCATCAAGCCTTCAAGGAAGCGATCCTGTCAGAGTGGACTCTGTCGTCCATCTTCCTGTCGCCAGATCGGAGCAAAAAGTCCAGCAAGGCCCGTCCAATACACACTCTCGAATGGGCCTTCATTTTGCAAGCTCCTCACAGCGATATCCCGTTCGCGGAGCTCTCTATACTAGAGTGTAACCAAGGTGGTACGCGCTGGGAAGGACCTTGATCATTTTGTTCCAAAGGGCAATAACTCTCCTTTTGAAATGATATAAACGACGGTCCAACCTGTCGCATCCGGTCTGGTTCTCGGATCAATGCGCGCTGCAACAACTAGTGACATGTTGAGGCGGAGCCAAGCTAAAGCGTTACCCTGCAACAACTAGAAACATGTTGAGACAGAGTCAAGCTAAAGCGTTACCCTGTTGTCTTCTTCAAGAAATCACCATGAAAAACGGTATATTACCACGGTATTTTCTAGGCCAGAAAACAGCGAGGCATTCTATTTTATGTTACTCATATATATTGACATAACATGCAGTTCGGCAACGGATAATGACTGTTAAAAATTCATGCATGTGTAATCTAATACTAGCACACATGCACAAGTATACCAAGATATCAAATGAGATAATAACAGTCATTGTGCAATACAGATCTCAATTGGTGTAAAAAGAAGAAAAGAATAACATTTACCGGTAGGCTACTGGCAACTTTACGCTGCATAAGACTTTCACATTTCGCCTACCGCTGTACAGTTATACATGCATATGATGTAGCCTGCTTGGCGATACTACAACCAGAAACTCTTCCTTGGGGCAGGTGTCGAAGTTGGCAAAAGGATGACATACATCCTACATATGCTTCATGACCTACATTTTCTTCATTTTTGTCTAAAGTGCCTTTTTTCTGCAAAAGTCGTAGTAACTCTTATGCATATAGTGGTTATATCATTTTCATATTTTTTGTCAATCTTACATTGAATTCCACCAAAGGATATCATGTTTGGTTTATGTGCTGGATAGCTCTTTGAAATGTTTTGAGATATCATTGATATTGAAGGTCAAATTCACAATCAAAGTCAAACGTGATAACTCATGAAGGGTTGAAGTGTAAGGTCAATATTCAATTCAATTCTTTATTTCAGTATAAAGGTCATAGGCCCACGTACAAATACTCATTGAAAAATACAGTATGAGGCAGATGACAGAGGGTATTAAGTGACAGTATTTCGGATTGCAAGTGCTTCCAGTTTATACTTAACACAATTAGTTACAATACTAGTGCAGTTACAAGATAATAGTGTATTATATTTAAATAAAGTAGGATTGGAAGAGTTATAAATAGGTAAATACTTATTTCTTAAATATCTGTAACATGGGCAGACAAGCATAAAATGAATCTCATCTTCAATTTCCTGTAAATTACAAAATCTGCACTGCCTATTACACAACTCTATACCGCATCTTCTACCTAAATTTACCATCAATGGCAACTCGCCAACTCTTAACAAACAAAACATATAATGACGGCTTGTGGTTTCACAGAGATACTTTTCAACTGTTAGCAATGACTTATATTCCTTATACATTGATAATTTACGTATTTTACAAACTTTACAATACCAGTCCTGTTGGTTACATTCTTTTAACCTTTGAATAAATGCATTAATAAAGAGGGTCTCGTTACCAACTTCCTGCGAAGTCCACACGTGGCCAAATCCATAACAGAATAATATTCTTTTGTCACAAGTTACCTATGTATTGCGATTAACTTCATATAAAGATTTCAGCATTAAATAACATTGCTTAGGGTATCTATACCTGGGTAAAGATAACAATTTCAACCAATATTTAATACATCTCTTGTGATAATCTATAAATAATCCATATCTACCTCATTCGCCAACGGCAGCAACATTTGTAACATGACTTCCAATTCCAATAGTAAATTTATATTCAAGGCAACAGTGAAGGCCATTCATAAAGTATTTTTTTCATTATCACTAAAGTGCCTATTAGATATTTGTGAAGTATCAAGCATGTAGTATTATATGTTATATTATTTGAATACTCATGTATGAACAGTGGTAACAAAGCACAGTCACCTAATTTCAATGAGTAGCATAAGCCAAATTTTCATTGTTTCATATAATTCTGCCTAGGGCCTTCATTAGTGGCTTATTTTCTGGATAGCCCTTTGGAAGTGTTTTTAAAATGGTCCCAACTGATATTGAAGGTCAAATTAAGTCTTAATGTCTTTCAGTAAAATGTTTCACAGTCACATGGTCAAGTACGATAACGTCAAACGGCCAGAAATGTTGCTGACCTTGCGCATACATTGCAACACGAATGGAGGAACATTTAATAATTCAGTCATACCATGCCTCAAGGTGAATAGCGGACCGACACCAACATGACTGCGCAGCCTGCGACTATACGTGGCGTTGACCACCTCGGTGAAACCCACAAGCACGGGTATAGTGCTGACAAAGCTAGAAACATAATCGGGGCGAACCGGGATTCGAACGCACAATCATAGGTGTCTGGCGTGCCCAAGGGACGCAACTCTGCACAGCGAATCACGGCGCCTTAGACGACTTGGCCACCCGTGACCCCTGATAAAACAAAACTATGAAAATCTATCGGGAAACAATCACTTAGTTGTAAACATTTTCCAAATTCACTGCAGTGACATACAATAAGGACTCACACACTACAGTGACATATACAAATATAAAATAGGGCTAGGAACAGTGTTTTCACGAATCTTGTTATAGCTTTTTGCACACTGGTGGCAGGGATGATGACGGGAAAGTTAACAGTGTGTCATGAGCTTGGAAGGAACCTGATGAAGGACTGTCACTTGGTTTTTTATCCGATGTGCAGCTAGATTATTACCACTATCGGATTGTAGCCTATTCATCTTGCACTTAGGTCTGATCAAACAATTTTGTATATATTTCATGTATAACATTTCTTCTAGTAACTGTACTTCAGTATGAATCCTTGATGATATTTATACGACATCTGTCAATACATACTCATATAGAAATCTCCTCAACTTTAAGGCTTCGATTCACCATTTGCACCTGTATGTTTTCGCTGTTTGCTGGGGGGCATGAAAATCGTACGTGTGTTGTTTAGATGTCAAGTGCTCTTTAAACACTTTGTTTAATTATAGATAACGCTTACACAATTCACAGCTTGCTGAAAATGAAATCTATGCAACATGGGATTGCTTCAAATAAGAATGGTGTAAAATGGTGCTAGAGTTGCCAGAGATTTTAATGTTCACAAACTTATCTCTTTGGAGATTTTATCTGTAGCAGGGCACCACTCATGACTTGCCATGGTCAGGTCGTCCACGTATGGCGTCACGTCAGTAACACAAGTAGTTTCGATTGATGCTTCTATGGATTTCCCCAGTTTATTAGTGGCAGAACTGGTTGATGGAGAAAAACATCTGGCCCCAACGTCCAGCGATACGTCAAATTTTGCTTCCACGTCACCATCTAGCATGCCTAGCTTGGTGTAGACAACATCTCAGGTTCAGAAGACTAGACCTGAACATATGAGTCAAGGTTTCATCTGGACAGATCTCAGAAGCATCCATGGGAACACCCCTCTTTCTCCAAATATTATGTTGCTATTTTCAATTACATAACAGTCACACCACTTTATATGAGGCACAGTTATGTTTTGCCATTAGAACATTAATTGATTAACTCTTTTTTAACGGATTTAGAGTGAGTGAGCATGGTTTTACGCCGCTTTTAGTAATATTCCTGCAATATCATGATGAGGGACACTTCACTCATTGTACCCATCTCAGGAATCGAACCAAGGTCTCTGGCGTGAACTCTTTAACCACTGGGCTACCCAACCGCCGGGTTTGGAAGTAATATGGTACAACTTGAGCTTGTGAATCCATGGCTACCACCTTTATGGATTGGAGATGTCCAGAAATTAGGTCATGTGCTCGATATGAATCTTTGATAAAGTTACCTCTGCATAACCACATCAAATATCATGCAAATGACAAGGTGGTAAAATTAACTGAATTGAAGACGTCCATGCCTTATGGGTACCCTGTATTCATATTCGTGGCAATTGTTGGCAATTGTTTACAGCGACACTCAAAAGTCACTGTTCAGTTACATATCATTGGATATGTATCTAGCCCAGTAAATGAGGTTTTATAACTATTGTGCAAAGACGAAAGGAGCGTTTTATCATTGTGTCTAAATTTAATTCCAATCTTCAAAGTCATATGTCTGGCATACAGCAAAACATATTAAGAGAAGTAACTGTACATAACTGGAAATAAATAATTGTGTGATCCCTGTTGCCTTCACCTCTGCTGTTATACAATTTAGAAGGAATTGGTGGACATGACAGTTACTTAAGGACAGTGGGTACAGTGTAATTCGTCTATGCAATAGATCAAATAACTTAATGAGTTGATATTTCCCTGTTCACGGTTGCTTTGTTCGTTCTGCTACAGTGAGAGGATAACTTCGGATATTGAGTAGTATGTCAGATAATGTCATCCTTTTTAACTAGTAGGCCACCGTTGACTGCAGTCTACGCTGCTAAAATGACAGGTCAAAGATGAAGGACATCGCCAGTCGATAGCGTGTGTTTCCTCCCTGTGAGTTGACTTGTGTCTGACATGTCCTGCCCATCGAACCAATCAGAGTAAGGATTACACACTGGTGAATCGTGCCCCCCTTGTTCTGCAATGCTAGAAACAGCTACGGCAGTGTCTGTGGTTGTGTTTGTCGCTATCGCATGGGTCTGTCCAACGTGTTCCATAAATGTGCTATTGTATTTAAATCCGGCGATCGGGAGGATCAACGTAGGACATCAATGTTGGTGTTCTGTCGAGAGGCAAAACATATGGTTTTGGCGAACCTGGACATTATTTGGTCACACGGTAACCATGGCAGTGTACTGTTTCCACATGACATTACAATTACAAATACTTTGGAACCAAGTCGACGACTTTTACTTTTAATACCGACTGTATACGTTTGGCGTTTCTTGTATACATATATTTGGCCTACAAATAAAGCAATTGACCAAAATGGTCTTCAAATTAAGGAACTGAAACGACATGCCATTACCCTGTTATGACAACATTCACTCATGTGTACAGGACCGAGACGGCCCCTGTGCATTGAAGATTTGCAAGGGTATGAAATGTCTGAAGACTCGAAGTGGAAAAGCTGTCTGTGTCAAAGGTAATTGCTGAAATGTAAAAAAATCAGCCTCATTGTTCTTGACATTTCTTTTAACGAATCGATTTTGAATAAAGAGTTATATTAGTATTTCAGTCTTCTTCACACTCTTCCTACTGCGCAACACAGAACTTATGTAAATGAACACACAACACTTTAGGATATCCGCTGAATACATTGAATTTGGCCTTTAGAATTATAGACATGTCTCACATCTAATTAAGTCATTAAAAGTCGGCTGGGATATGACATATCAGTATTCGGTTTGTCAACGTATAAAACTGTTTCCTTTATTGTACCATGACCAATATGTCATCATATTGTTTATTTGGGGAATCAAGTCAAAAAAGAAATTAGCAAATTATATTCGTAATTTGTAATAAATATGTGACTCAGGGTCTGTATATATATATATATATATATATATATATATATATATATATATATATATATATATATATATATATATATATATATATATACAAAAATTAGGTAAATGTTCACTCGGTGTACATGTAATATATAATAAAATGATAAAGTCCATGAGACAGCGAAAGTACTATGTATATGAAACTGATATAAAGAAGATGATGGACTAACGTGGACTTTGAGACATTGAAAGTACTATGTATATGAAACTGATATAAAGAAGATGAATATATTGTGATAGAAATGAAAGTGCTTCCTTTCTAATCTTAAACATAATACAGACATTGTTATTAAAGAGACCGATAAAGGAGGTGCTATTGTTATTTTGAATAAATAATTTTATCAAAGAAAGATAATGTCCATTTTAAATGATGATCAAAATTATAGCATTTCTGGTAAAAGAGGAGAAAAACCTGTCCAGAATGAAGTTAAGACATTGTTATGATGGTGAAATTCTAGACAAGAAAAAGGACTATCTTATCAATTTTGAACCTTAGACTGCTATTTTTTATGGCCAACTCAAAGTACTTAAAGGTAAATGTATTCCAAAGGAATTTAATGATCAAAATTGTGAATTTATTACTTTTGAAAATCCCGAGGGTTTATTATTGAGACCTATTGAGGGAGGACCCGAGAGCTGTACTTAGCGTCTTAGCAATAGAATGGATATTATTCTTAAGCCCTTATGTAAACATGTAAAAAGTGTTCTCAGAGATGACATTGATTTTTTATAAAAATTACCTACTGGGTTACCGGAAGGATCAATGTCAGTTTGTTTTGATTTTGTTAGTTTGTACGGTAATATTGAAACTGAGCTCAGACTGGAAGCTATCAGATACTGGCTGAAAGAATACTGCCATGAAATACCAGATAGATTTTCGGATGATTTTATCATTGATGCATTGAAGTTGGTTATTACCAATAACATGTTTTATTTTGATGATTCTTATTATTCACAAAAGAAAGGAGAAGCCATGGGTACAAAGGTAGCCCCTACTTATGCAACCCTTGTTTGGGGATGTTTAGAGAATATGTTTTATGATAAGGTGAGAGATGATCTTGGTGAATCTTTGAAAGAACAAATTGAACATTCATGGAAAAGGATTTTAGACGACTGTTTTATCATATTAAAAACCAGTGAAAGTCAACTTACATCCATTCAGGCAATTCTAAATTCACTTAATGCGTCACTCAATTTCACTGTGGAATAAAGAATCAATTTAATATCTTGGAGATTTGTACAAACTGATATATTTTATAAAGATACGGATACGCACCAATCATGTCACCCGTATCATACAAAATGTCTCACAAGACGTATTTGTACCATTGTTTCTGGGCATGATGTTAAAACTACCCGCCTTGCTGAACTTAAGTGTTTCCTACTGCATCAAAATTATCCCGCAAAGCTAATTGAAGATAGCATACGGAAAACGTTTAGTATTGAGCAACTAAAACTTAGAGAAAAATCTGAAGAAAAAAATATGGGGAATAATTTAACTCTAGTATCAACCTTCAACCCTAATCATGAAAAACATTGCCCATGGTTCAACGATACCTGACTATTTTGAATCAAAGTATTAAAATGGAGAAGATATTGAGCAAATATCAACAACAAAAATATCTTTGAAAGATTTTGACATGTTTTTAATTTGATTCTATGTCATCACTCCACAGGTGTCTTAGTGCGGAGACAAACGTTGCCTAACTTGCAGCAATGTAATTGAAGGCTGTTCAGTCAAAATTACAAAGGACACTATATCTACTGTAAAACAAAATGTGACTTGTGATACTAGAAATGTTATTTACTTGATTGTTTGTCGTGGATGCAATGAAAAGTATATTGGAAAGACAGAACTTAAATAAAAATGAAGAATGAATCTTCACCGTTCACAAATAAAGAAGCAAAACCACTCAGTGAACAATTAGACACATGTGGAAGCGGCAACGATTTAGTTTTCCCGCTATATAAGCTAAATTATGATCATGAATCTACATTATTTCAAAAAGAGCAAGGGGCGGTCGGGTAGCCCGGTGGTTAAAGCGTTCGCTCGTCACACCGAAGACCCGGGTTCGATTCCCGACATGGGTACATTGTGTGAAGCCCATTTCTGGTGTCCCCCGCCGTGATATTGCTGGAATATTGCTAAAAGCAGCGTAAAACAATACTCACTCACTCACTCAAAAAGAGCAACATTTCATTCATAAATATGCGCCCAAGATAAACGTAAAGGCTTAAGTTATTTGTCCATTGTCACCATGGTATTGTGACGTCATAGTTCTCCTAAATGTTAAGACGTCACGTAACTATATGTCCGTTATTCGGTTATGGCCTGATGAGACTCATTCCTGGTACGAGTTGAAAGCGCTAGCCAATTAAAAGTGTGTTCAATCTTACTCCACTTATTTAATTATCACAACATATATATATATATATATATATATATATATATATATATACACACAGACACACATACATATATATATATATATGAAATATAAAAACACATATACATTATGAATACATACATTATATATTCATTATATTAGAATACATACACAATATATATACACACATATACTACAAGCACCAATACACCAGCAAACATGCCTAGTATGTACTGCTGCTACCACATATGACCTATTGTGTTGTCTTTTAATGATTGGATTCTTAATCCTGTGTGTTTAATATAATTTATTAAATATTCATTGATCTTGTATGGTTATTTCGGTAGCAGACTTTCCAGTGTGCATTCTATCCTCGCTGCTTTACACAGGATTATTATGACTAACGAGAACAAGAAGTTTGCATGAGATTTTTCATAAACTAATTTCCAAAATAATGTTTGTATTTGAGTAATATGAAAAATAACAGTAGAATAATTGTCATTTGGATGATTTCAGATGTATAAGGACCGGGACATCTAATGTACACAATTTAATACACCAGCTTGAAGTGTTACTATTTTGACTAATGGAATCCAAATATGAGCCAAGTAAGAGTATGTCAAACCAGAGGAAATGCAACAGGATCCTGATTAGGAACAGGCACAAAATGAGTATTATTTGCAACCAACAGCTTGGTTATTGGACCAAAATCATAAAACAAAGTATCCACTTGGGTTTCTAGTTCTTGATTCTAAGTTGTATTTTGCGGTGATGTCAAAGTAATATTTTGATATAAAAAAAACGAAAAGTAACGCATCCTGATCCCATATGAAATTTGGTTTCAGCATCGAGTGAAGTGACACGTGAACAGGATGTCACACAACCCGAGGATCACAAAGGTAAAGGCATTCATCTGGCCCTAGCTTACGTCCCTGCTGTTTGATCTCTGTACAGTCCGTTTGACTCCAAATGAGAAGATGAATTGCAAAATAACTCTGTGTAGCACGTGCAGACCGTGCTTGGGCTGTGCCTTCCACGGTTTGTCCCCCCTACGTGTCATGTACACATTTCTATACAATATTACATGATAGTTTCTTAAAGAACTTCACCCGTCATGGGTCTTAAAATAAACAAAATTCAGATTTTGTTGGGTACAGGGTATTCATGGTCATGTACCGTATTGATGTTTCATACACTTTTCTGGGTTTTGAGTTATTTTGCAATTCATCGTTCGCATTTGGAGTCAAACGGACTGTAGATGATTATTACAAAACTAAGCTGTCATTTAGAGTAACAGAAATGTCAGTGACATACAACCCTATTACATAGTAACCTTAATATAACTAGTCCATGACACATCAACATGGGCTTACAACAGTAATGTAGAATGTATTTGTATATACAGTCTACGTTCTACAGCACCTGTATACTTATTATAGGTCGTGCATTCATTTCTGTTACTTATCATTACCAGTACGTTTGCCACACCCTTCTGAAAACACGAACTACGAAATAAGTGTCCAATAATTTTCTACTCGTTCCTTAGGCCTCCCTTAGCTCGAGAGTCGAGTGAAGTTGACATATGATTTTGTTCATAAATATAAGCAACAAAACCATTTTCATAATCATAAGAAATCTCTGTCAGTCATGCTCACAGAAACTGTTGTACACGTGAAATCATAAAATACACTGACTGAATCCATTTTCCTACACTATCATAAGTTTGTACAATTTCATTTTCTACTCTCTTGACTATTTGGGCTGTTACGCCAAGTCGTCTCAAAGGCATACTGTTACCGGGTCCTCGGTAATGATTGGTCACCAGTGGTATCTATTCCAAAACGGATTTCATTACACTAGACACCACCATCCATTACACTGCACAATTATATACCAATGTTTTATTGACCTGTGTGATTTACTGTTAAGATTGGATTTTAAGTGATCCGTTCATTTATAACAGCCCCCTTTAGGATTCTGGGTTAGTGTTGCCCCCATGATCCTATAGTGCTCACTGGAGTCGACTACATGGACTGGGTCATCAATCCGGTGACTTAGATGATATTGTGTTATCATACACTGATTGCGTCGGTCCTTGCTCATAATATCAATCCCTTCATTGTCTGGCCCAGAAGTGTTAATTGGCAGGACGCTGGCATAGAGTTGGAATATTGCTGAGGGCAGCTCCACAACAAATAATATCAAAAACATAACGACATGGGTTGCATTATATGCTACTGAAATTCCATTGTAATTGAAAACTAGCACTGAACAGAACACACATTGATATATATGTGTAACTTTACACATACTAAACAAAATAAGATGAAGATTAATACAGAATCTTCAATACATGTTTCTGATGACTAATAGAGAATATGACCCGAGTGTCTTTTGATATCAAATATATCAATCACGAGTTGATAAAAGAGGAAAAACTCCGATGCTTATTTATCATCCAACATCATTCTTCCAACTTTTTTTAGTTTGGCTACGGTAATAAGCAGTGCCTCCATGTTAACAATGACGTCACAATGGTCTACAAAGCATTCTAATGCAATTTTAATGTAGATCTCACTAGATCTCACCCAAGCGATATCTACTGTGGAAGCCAGTATTGTATGATAAATATTGATGTTTTCTTTCAGTAACACAAAATCACACACAATACCAAAGTCAGTCAAACACTCATCTCCTCGATGCCTGCAAGAATGGAGACATGTGCCGAGTTAAATACTTATTATCTGTGGGTCATGCAGACATCAACACAAGAGGACAGAACGGAATGACACCACTGATGCTTGCAGCACGGAATGCTCATAGGCAAGTGTTTGACTTTCTTGTGGGGAAAGGAGCCAGTATGTCAATCATGAGTAGAGCTGAGATGAACATCCTTCATGTGGCGTGTGAAGGGGGCAACGTTCCAATAGTGAAGTATGTTCTCGAACAGAACGTGACAGACATCAACAGTATAAGACGGGACGGGTCGACGGCAGCCATGTTAGCAGTGTTTAGGGGACATGGAGACGTATTTAACTTGCTGGTGAGTAAAGGTGCTGATCTAACACTACTTGATGATAAGGGATCTACTTTTGTGGATCTGGCCATTCGGGGAGGAAATACTGAGATAGTAGAATATGTATTGCAACAGAACAGTGTGGACATAAACAAGAAACACTGCGGGCTGACACCTGTCATGCTTGCAGTATTTAACGGAAAACTAGACGTGTTTAATTTCTTAGTGCAAAAAGGCGCTGATCTGTCAATAATGCACCCTGATTATGAGACAATCCTTCACATGGCATTGGAAGGGGGAAATACTGAGATCGTAAAATATTCTCTCGAACAGAACATTGATGCAATGAACAACGAAGATCTGGATGGCTATACATCAGCAGTGATAGCAGCAAAGATGGGTCGCAGAGACATATTCGATTTACTTGTGAAGAAAGGAGCTAATCTGACTATGAAGGAAGAAAACAACAATATCCTTCTTATGGCGTGTGAAGGAGGAAATGTGGATATAGTAAAGTATCTCCTCAAACAAAATATTGTAGACATCAACAGCAAAAACGAAGAAGAATTGACACCAGCAATGGAGGCAGCACGTAGGGGACATAAAGAAGTGTTTGACTTACTTATCAGTGAAGGAGCAGATTTGACTCATGTGAATGAAGACGATGACAACATCCTTCATTTGGCGTGTTATGGCGGAAATGTGGATATAGTGAAGTATGTCCTCCAACAAAACATTATAGACATCAACAGCGAAGACGTTGGCGGATTGACACCAGCATGGATAGCAATATCTCAGGGACATGGAGACATGTTGTATTTGCTTGTGAGAGAAGGTGCTAATCTGATTCAAGGGAATCATGATTATAGCAACTTCCTTCACGCGGCCTGCTCAAGCAAACAAACTGAAATAGCGAAGTATTTGATCACAAAAACAACTGTGGACATCAACAGTGAAAATAGGGACGGCAAGACACCTGTGATGCTGGCAGCACTCAAGGGACTTGGAGAGGTGTTTCACTTGCTAGTAAGTAAAGGTGCTGATCTGACAAGCGTAACTGCACGTCAGGAGAACATTCTTCATCTGGCCTGTGATGGATTAAACGTGGAGATAGTGAAGTATATTCTTACACAGAATATTGTAGATGACATCAATTCAAGAGCACAGAGTGGGAACACTCCACTAATGAATGCAGCAAAAATTCGAAATAAAGAAGCATTTGATTTACTTGTGAAGAAGGGGGCGAATCTGACATTAGTGGATTATTATGACAAAAACATTCTTCATTATGCCTCGTTGGGTGGAAAGTTGGAGATAGTCGAGTATATTCTCGCACAAAATATTGTAGACATTAACAGCAGAGAAAAGGGCGGACAGACGGCAGTAATGAAGGCAGCCTGGATGGGGAAGAGAGACGTGTTTGACTTCCTTGTGACGAAAGGAGCAAATCTGTCATCCGTTGATACAAATGGCCACACCATCTTATATTTTGCCTGTGAATCCAGAAATATAAATATTGTGAAATATATCCTTTCACATGTCACTATAGCTACAGCCGACAAGGAAAAGGTAATTCTGGCCAATAAGGATGAAAGTGGTAGCTGTGCAGTGAATGAACTTTTAATGCAATACTGAAGAAACATCACACCAAAAAATATGCGGATTAATGCACAGTTATACGAGTTCATCTTTCCAAATGATGTTGGTTATAATACACACCCTGTGAGTCAATAAGAAATGTCCATAAGCATAATAAAGCTCGACAAAAACGCAAGTGATTGTGACTTTATCATAAGCATGTATTTGTAAATTGCTATCAAATAGTCATCATAACATGCCACCGTGTATTGTACAATTGTAAACAGGGCATTGCATAGGACATCATGTTTGTCAAATTTGGAAATGTCCTCCACATGTCTCCCATAAAACACTTTGAAAGCTTTGTTGATGCCTTGAATGCTGCAATCTTGACCAAACAACACTTGAGCAAAGGTTAGCATGATTTTGTCTTATATCATGTTTTATTGTGAAATGCAGAACCAAAGGCTGGAGCTGCTGGAATATTACTCGACATAAAGAAACAGTTGACTATTGGAAAGATGAAGGCATCCCTTTTGTCATGGTCTTGTGGAGAACGTTTCGATGACATTCAAAGTACCTGAACACCCGATCCCATTAGTCGCCTCTTGTGACAACAATAGTCGCCTTTTACGGCAACATGTATGGCTGAAGGCCTATTCTGCACCGGATTTTTCACTGGTTTTACTTGTCTCTTAGGTCTAGTACAGATGGGCATGTTTGTCAAATTTGGAAATGTCCTCTTCATGTCGCCCTATATTTACAGACCACTGTCATATAGCTCGAATATTGTTGAATGCGACGTAAAACAAGAAACAAACAAACAAGCAAATGATACTACAACTCTATTTGTTCCTGCCATAGCAATTGCTGAGTAGAAATTTGTATTGATTTGTGTAAACTTTGTGAATATTGTAGTACATTTATTGATTGTATACCACTTCTACAGTTCTTTTGCGAACAGATTTCCGGGTTGATATATTGTTTTAACTTGAGAAACAGAAACTGGGGTCTCGTCGGGGGAAACGTAGAACAATCTACACACTCGTGATTAATCTGCCACAATTAGAACTCGGTTTTTAACCACTGTGTTCGGTTGTTACCGAATAATCTACTCACGAGTGATTAATCCGTCACGATAAGAACTAGGCTTTGCCGAGTTCTAATTGTGGCAGATTAATCACGAATTATTCAGTGGACAATTTTGCTTTGAACATAATATTTCACATCATGACACCAAAAATGTTACCAAATGAGTTATCTAATTTCCCCATATTTTTGTGAATGACAAGAAACAATGTGAATTTGACAAGCACAATACTTAATTGTGTGTGAAACATAAGTACATGGGATATATGTAAACCATATATTTATCATTTCAATAGTTCTACAAATATTTGCATTTGAATAACCTTTGTAATGTTATATTGTTATTTCACTGCAACAGTTACCTCCAAACTTTATTCTTTTGTTATTTTATCAGATTAGAAGTTAAGACTTACTGATAATAGGTAATTTAAAATTAACATTTTCTTTTTTTATCTTCATGAAAACAAGACTAATAATAAATATGTATTTAAGTGACCTGTTCATATATAATTTTTTTGTAAAAAGTATTACAATTAAAATTAGACATTGCTAATGTAAAGAAATGAGGTTTATGGTAAAATGTTATAAGAGGACCTCTTGTTGGTAAATTTCTTCATCACCCATAAATTTGAGTTTTTCTTTACTTACCATGTTCTGAAAATTTACACATTACACATTAGAATAATTTAAGTTCTCTGATTAAAATAACGACACAGCTTTCCACTCCTAGGCAGCCAATTAGATTATGTGAAAAAAATAAACCACAGTAAACCATGTAATGGGACAATGATAGATAAAAACACATTTCTTGGCATATTGTCATATGTCCAGTTTATCATCCCAAGAAATGCGAAATAATTATCATTAAAATTAAGCTTGCTGTGCATAATGGGACTCTTTATCTGCTATGATAATATAACCATTGCATTATTAAAGAAATTTTGTTTTTTCAGTAAACATGATAAAAAATAAATCTTTGGTTTAAAATATATATTTGAGACAAACATAATTCTACATGTCTTAATACTCTGTGTTGTCTGTTAATTATGAAAATAATTAACTGTGATATTGAGTTTCTACCTAAAACTAATGATATGCAGTTAATTTTGAGATTAATTCATCATATCTAAAATAAATGTACATCATTGTTGAAAAAAAAAGGAATAATGTTTTTGAAAAAAATAATACCTAATGAGGTTGATTGGTGCCCACCATGTTTATCTTCACCATTTTGTCTGCTCCCTATGAGAAATCAAAATAGTTATGAACAAATATAAACACATATATTACTTTTTTAGTTTACATAGATGTAGGTATGACGTAATACATTCAAGTTTAAACGTGGAAATGTTGTTTTTTCATAATACGTTTCTTAATTGTCCTGAGTCTTCATGTTTAAAAAAACACCAAATAATTATAGGCCAAAATACATTATTTATATTGACCTGGATAAACTCCACCTGTTGAAAGGGGAAACAACTGCTGTGGTTGCAAAACATCTTGGTCGTAAGACGAATGGTCCGTCCGGCAAAGATTGAACGTTTCCTGCATTAAAATTGAGTAAATTATTTGAGTGTATATTTTCTTAAAATATGAAATGTAAGTCTCGATTATTTCAAAATAACTATGAAATATGTTATTGATCGATCGGCTCTGGATCAACACTTCGTTAGACGTGACCTCTCTTATGCGGTTGATAGTTATTGTTTTAAACAATACCAAAAACAACATGGTTTGTTTCACTTTTATCGGAATTTTTACATGAATTAATTAACTGTTTCATTAGCTTTGTTATTAGCCTTCAAAACGCCCCGTAAAGAATTTACCGGAATGACTCACCTGGTCACGTAAAATCGATGCGGTGTCTCGCTTCGGTCTTCCCATTTTGCAATTGAATCTGGTACATTGGGAAGCCGAAATTATCTGATATATCTCCACATATCACACCCCTTCTTCTCCTACAAATTTTCTCTCGGTCACCAACTTTCGGAGATGGAAACATCGTCACTACAGTAATGTTTTGCCAGCCGGGGATTTCCTGTACCAGACGACCTCGGGTATCCCCGATCCGAAAATAGTGCCGTCAATGTTTTTTAGCCAGCCAATCAAAACGCGATGGCACAACTCTCCACTCTCAGCCAGCCAATCAGATTGGGTGAAAAATATAAACCACTGCTGGCGATTGAAGATCAAGCACTGTTATGGGAGAAATTTTATATATCACAAATTATTTGTCCAAATTATTGGATAAGCATTTTATTGTCTGATATAGTGTGATGTCAAGAATCACTATAGTGTTAAGTGTAGAGGATTGATTTATTTTAGCCAGCCGTCAGCAGAACTAGTTTCTTTGCTAGAAAAGTCTTAGCTGATCGAATTGGTTGGTTGGTTGGCTGGCCGGCTAGTTGGCTGATTGGTTGATTGGTTGGTTGGCAGGCTGGCTCGTTGGCTGGTTGGTTGTTTGGTTGGCTGGCTGGTAGTTTGGTTGGCTGGTTGTTTGGTTGGTTGTTTAACGCCATACTCAGCAATATTCCAGCTATATAACAGTGGTTTCTAAACAATCGAGTCTGGACCAGACAATCCAGTGATGAATATCGATCAAGCATTTGGGATCGATGACATGCATCAACCAAGTCAGCGAGCCTGACCACTGGATCCTGTTAGTCGCCTCATACGACAAACATGGTCGCCTCTTACGACAAACATAGTCGCCTCTTACGACAAGCGTAGTCGCCTCTTATGACAAACTTGACATTAAATTGGGTTTGCACTTTATAACTTACCTAGTTGAGGAAGACGTTTGGATGATGGTTTGGCCTTGCTTGAAGAAACAAACTGATGTTTTAGCTTTGAAGAAATTAGAAATTGAAAGAGGAACATTGGCTTTGTAAAAAGTAATTCGGCTTAGCGAAAAGGCAGTAGAAAAAGTGAAAGAAGGAAATAGAATAGAGGGAATTTCGGCTTAAGCAATTCGACATCGAAGCTGATAAAACAAAATGATCCCTCTCACTGTACCTCAAAGGAAGATGAATTGTTTGATCTATCCAAGCAGATTAGACCTGTTCCGCCCTTCTCTGGACGTAATGTTGGGAAGTTTTTGTTACATTTTGAAAGGGTGGCTAACAGTTTGAAATGGCTTCAAACTCAGTGGACCATTTTGTTACAAAGCGTGGTAAGGTGAATTTTCTAACTCACAGCAGTCAGGGTACACAGGCAGGAGTTCACAGGGTTACAAAATCAGGAAATGATAGTTCATCTCCTCCTAGATCTAGCTCTAACAAGTTCTGACTTTATTGACAAAAGTCACGTTCTATCCAGTTGGTTCTACAAATACTTCTGGGTTTTCGTCAGAGTCTACTTCTACATATTTTTGCAATTCAGGGCATATAACTTCTGAGTGTAGTCAACTCGTTTTAATTCGTCGACGAATGTTTATGTGAATATCAAGTCACAGCCTTTTCTTTCTTTTGGCTGATGAGGAGTTAGCTGTTGTTGACCAATCATCTGTTCTGTGAGAGAGGAGTATTTACATTTCGTTAATAAAGGTTCTGTGTCAACTAAAGGCCAGAGCTCCTCACCAAGGAAAGCGTTATCAGTGAACTGTGAGGTTTTGTGCGAGCGTTTATGTGGTTTTACTTGTGTTGTGTTGTGCACCTCTCTAAATTGTGGATTTGAAGACAGTGTTGGTATCTATGTTGGTTGGGGTTGTGGAAACTCTACCTGTTAAAGGTGTTGACTTGCAGATTGAGGCATATTTTCAGGGAGGATGATCTTTGGTTTTGTTTGTCTTGAGCCTAGAACTGCAAATATTGAAAAGAATCCCTTGATTTGTTGTCACTCGTGCTATGGTTGAGCAAAGTTCTTCTGAGAATGATTCCAGATATGATCACTTTTTATGGATCATACTTTTTACCTGTCTAAATTTTTCAGGTAGAGAACTTTTGAGGAACCCATTCTTGGTAGGGAACAGTTAGTTTAGTCACAGACGGACGATTCAGAAAACAATGCTCTTGCAATTAGGGCACTCTCTTTAGATGAAGCTGATAAGGTTCCAGTTTGCTATTATTTCAGGGACATGAATGGCCCAGTCGTCTAAGGCGCCGCGCTGTGCAAAGTTGCGTCCAGTGGGCAGGTCAGAAACCAATGATGGTGGGTTCGAATCCCGGTTCGCCCCGATTATGTTTCTAGGTTTGAAAGCACCATACCCGTATTCTTGGGTTTCACCGAAGTGGTAAAGGTCCGAGACCTGCATCACTTCGGGCTTTCCTCAATTAGCTGACAAGCCGTGAAATAACTGGAATAGTGTTAAAAGCGGCATTGAACCCAACTCACTCACTCACTTACTTACTGAGAGTGCCAAGCGTGTATCAGCTTTTGTGACTCCAGATTGGCTTTACATATATAAAGTGATGCCACTTGGGCCAAAGAACACTACAGGAACATTCCAGGGTCTCAACAATGATAATACAGCCAAGTTGGAGGGTACCAAATCCAACTATGTCATCAACCATTGCATGGAGTGAGTGGGCGAGTTAAAATTTATAATCACATCGGCCATATCTTGAATAACGAAAGGTATACACAATATGTACATTTAAATAATAAATTCCTGACAATGAAGAACAGTAAGATAACTAGAATATCACAGATTATTATTTAAAACTAGTATACAACCATAAAAAGAGTTCACTATATGTAACGATACGATATAAAAAGGCTACAGATCGCCAGCAAGTGAAGGTAGATCACATCACTAGGTACCATGGGGACTTTTAGTACTTTTGATATCTTCATGGACCCCAACAGGCTTGACATCATCCCTTCAGGTGTTTGCGATTAGTGATACATTTAGCCGAATTAGAAGAACACATATTCTACGATTAAAAACGTGGTAGTAATAAATATACTTAGAATGACGTGGTCCTCTTCAGGAGATAATAATTTCACACTACTTCAAGTTAACAGCCACAAACAATCTCAGTTAACAAATATATTTAACCAATCATAAAAAAACTCTATTATATGCAAAACATATCAATCAAGTAAGTATAAGAATTTATGGATGAACAACTTCTTTATTACAATTAGTTCATCCATAAAGTTGTTCATCCATAAATTCTTATCCTTACTTAGTACTCCAACTTCTAAATGCCTATCAAAGAAGTCATATCAATCAATATGTATGTAACAGTTGGGTACTGGTATCAAAAAGTTCCTTTTCGGTGAAACTTTGAAATGGTTATCCCTTGTAATGGCAAAATCAATACAGTCAAGCAGGACATGCTTGACAGTGACTTTATCATCACAAGGGATACAAAATGGAGGATCTTCACCTTTCAATATATATTCATGAGTATATCTACTATTGCCAATACGACATTACAAATTGACCTCTTTAAATCGGGACTGAAAACTCAAGTAGGTGTATCGATATTTGGTTTAATTTGATGTAATTTGTTGCTACCTCCTTTGGTGTCCCACTTCTTTTACATTAGATCACGGATGTAAGATCTAATCAAGGGTTTATAATCTGTGTATGGAATGAAAAGTGGTGTCCCAGATTTGTTGAGTGCTGCCTTTGCAGCAGCAGCAGCCATTGTGTTACAAATGATTCAACATGGCTCGGTAACCAACAAAAATCGATGTCGTATTGTCCAGTATTGGCAAGAGCATTGCAAAATTCAACAATTTCAATTAAAAGTTGATGGTGATATGATGTTATTAATAGCCTGCAGGCACAGAAGAAGAATTAGAAAATAATATAAACTTCTGATATTTTGACTGTTTACTGATATACACTGAACCGCAAAAGAAACGTCATCCCAAGTAACATTGCATGAAAAGTTGTCATTTAAATATCTGGGTAATTTTTGTCAAAGTTTCTAAAATCTAACTTTTCCTTCTACGGAAAAATTAAATTTGATGAAAAAAGACAAAGCAGATGACAATAAACCGATCGCTCAAACGCATCACGACTACGGCAATGGTAACCCGATGCACGCGAGTTTCGTGCAAATTGAAATGCACATGTGTTCCCCCATTTCGTGCCCTATTAAAAAACACCCGAACATTCACTCGTTATTGAATTATTGCTAAAACATGCCAAGATTGATAAAAAATCAGCGTCACCAAGCCCTTGAACTACTGCAAGCTGGACAAACCGCCCGGTAAGGGGCCAATGCATTTCAGGTCTACGTAAGGATCACAAACAGGTTCAAGCAACGGTACCAGACGACCAACACTACAAATGACCGACCATGTAGTGGAAGACCAAGGGTCACCATCCGACGTCAGGATCGTCAGAATATGCGACAGCATCTTCAAGATCGCTTTGTTACTGCTGTGGACACTGCTCAACAGACCATTGGGACACACCAGTGACACATTAGTGCGGACACCGTGCATCGACGATTGACGAGCACACACCTCCACTGTTAAGGCCACACCGAGGACCCATTCTGACACCACGTCATCGCCGGGACCGTCTTCAGTGGCCAACTCAGCAATAGCATTGGCACCATCAGCTGTGGTTAAAAGTCCTCTTCTCAGACTAGTATCTCAATACCGGATACCACATCATCGTGTGGGGTGGAATTGGTCTTGCACAGGGGGTCGGCCCTGTAGTCTTCTAGAACATCGGTCCAGGGAGAAGCAATGGTGTCACAACAGCTCGGTACATTGAACAAGTCTTGAGACCACACACCATACCTCATTTGGCACGTCTTTGCAACCACGAGTTTCAGCATGATAAAGCCCATGCCCACACTGCGAGAGCAACAAGAGACTTCCTACAGCAAAATGGCATCAGAACCATGCAGTGGACTGCCCTTAGTCCAAATTTAATCCCGTTGAGAACCGGTGGGACGAGATTCAAAGACGGCTGAATGACGTCCGACAAAGGACGACGACTGCAGCTGAACTGAGTCAGGCCTTCCTCAGAGTGTGGGCTCAAGTGCCTATGGCCTTCATCAACCGCCTCATCCATTCCATGTATAGACGTAGCACGGCAGTCATCAATGCACACGGCCGAAACACGAGATAATGACTTGTGATGCCATTTTCTCAGAGACTAGCCTTGTGTTTCACTTTAAGAACATTTGGCACTTTAATTTTAACCTTGATATAATTTTGCCAAGTTTCATCGTTTAAATATGTTTCAAACTTTGTTTACAGTGTTTTGACAAATAAGGTATCTCATATATCTATCCATGGTGACGTTTCTCTTGCGGTTCAGTATAGCTGAGAGCAATTAGAATGGCATTGCCTTCTGCTGTGAAAATAGACCAGTCATCTGGTAATCTTGATTTCTGGATCCAATGACGGTGGCCCTGGCAACAGCTTCGCCATCCTTGGATCCATATGTATGATAGATTCGTGAGCATGAAAGAACAATCTTTCACATTGGCAGTAGATGCTGGAGACAATAATACTGAAGCTGTCCTGTTGCAGGGAGATGAATCGATCAAGCATTGATCATCCTGTCAGTTAATATTCACGAAGACAATTGTTTAAAAAGGAAACTCTTGCTCTGTTGTTACTTTGGTACTTCTTTGGATGTACACAGAACACAATCCAATGACTTTTTGTCATAAAATGAAGAACAAAAAACAACACCGAATGGGATATTGCCTGGCTATCCAAGAATTTGATTAAGACATCAAACATATCAAATGTAAAGATCTTGAGTAAAATGTGATCAGTGACTACGAACATGATTTTCATTTGTGTAAATATTTATCTTAATTATCATGTCATGATGATGATGCTCATTTACTGTATATAGTTTCCGAACTATTATCAGTTGATTAGCAAAGGCATTTTTAAACTTTCTTTTTTTTCCAAGTGGGAAAGTGTTGCCTTCACTGATTTTCCATCTTCACATTTTCTAGTGCTATGTGGCAGTGTATTTTATTGTTGAACATTGATTGTCACTGTGCTACTTTGTTTCTGTTGATATTCGGTAGACGCTCATTTCATTGTGTGTGGACACTGATTAGTCGTCAGGAATGTGGTGCTGTCTTGGTTGGTGTCTTTCTATCTTTCCATAGCATTCCTCAACAATCTGTGACAAAAGTTTATAGAAGTATTGATCCTTAATGCCAGCGTTTTTAATCAACCATTTTATTCTAAACTCTGAAGCAAGGCCTAACTGCTCTTTTTTTTGTCTCTTCTCATTGTTGCTAAGATTTTCATCAAGCAGTAACACGTCAAATACTTCAACGCCTCCTTGAGTTTGTTTGCTAATATCAATACAGAAATATCCTGTTGTTCTAGACTCCAATGACTTTTGGAACACCGTTGACTTGATTATGTCCAGAACAGTGTCTGCTTTCTTCAGTGAGTCCTTGCTCAAAAGGAGTGGAAGGTCTATATTCACCACTTCTGTTTCAGTTTACATACTGTCTCGCCCATCTGCGCTGGTATTGTCGCCTTCATGAATGAACGAACCCGCACTCCATCTCCAAATCTAAACTGTACATCACCTGGTACAGTATCGACTAAAACCCTCGTTTCTAAATTGTTCACGTGGTTGAAAACAACTTCTGACCGAACACATTGTTTGAACATCCTGTATCAATGATTGCACATCCGTATGGTTCTGTCGTCAGGATTTCCTTTGCTGTTTTATCTTCCATTTTTCTTCTATCTGTTCTGTTTTAGATTCTGGCATTCTCACCATTTCACTTTCCTGGTTTTCTTTGTGTGGACATTCTCTTACCCTGTGGAATTCTGCCTGACACACTGCACATCTAGTCCTCCTGTCATATCTATCAAATGGATTTGTACGTTTTCTGTGCGAAGCGTTGTTGATAATTCTGTTGATAAGGTTCAGGTTGAGGTTTGTAACGTGTACGCCCTCTACTGAGTGCTGATTTCATCGAGGAAAACTTTCTATGACTGGCCCCTGTCAAGACTCTTCTAGCATTCTTTGTTGAATTGGCGTTGTCTGATAACTTGAATGCTAATACTGCATCCGGAAAAATCATAGTATTTCTTGCATTTATTATATGGTTGTTTGTATTCAATGATGGGATCTGTCATGCCTGTGCTTTGTGATTTATTGAACGAGTCAAACTGGATGTAGGCAGCAAACGCTAAGTCTATGGTATCTTTTTCGTACAGTTCATCATCTGAGCTCATCAATTCTAGCATTCCATCTTTCCAGTTGAGTATTGTCAAATCTATCTCCAAGGCCATTGCCCTCGCATGTCCCGTCAGAAAAAAATGTTTCAGCCAGTGCCTGTTTCTCTTCTTTAACATTTGTTACGAGTTTCCACACATTAGTTGTTTCATAGTTGTTTTGTTCCGTTAAACTGCGTGGTATCTTATAACTCTTTGCCATGTTATTATAAACCAAAGCACAGATGCGTTTGACCGAGGACACCTTCCGTCCTGCGCGTTAGTCTTCCTGTCATGCGCAGTTCGTATCACCATGCCGTGTTCCTCTTCCGGGTCATGGAGTTGTCAACGTGTATCTTTTGTCTAAGTAGTCTTATTACACACATATAGTTGATAGTTAACGTTTATATTGATACAAGCATGCCAAGTTAACAGGTTTCGTTCTGAGATACATTGGGTGAATGAGTTAAAATCAAAGTCACATCGGCAATATGTCAATCATATCATTTCTTAAACCATGACTTACATGTTTGATTTAGAAATTGCCATCGCATCAAATTACTATCATCAGCGAGAAATGTTGTAATAGGTTAGAAATAGGAGTAGCGGAGATGTTGACGTCACTTCCTAAAAGAAGCTGTGGTTGTGAATAGGTGCAGGATATTTATCATAATAAATGGACATATCAGACATGTGAATGACCGATAATAAAGAACAATTGGGAGATAAACATAATGTGTGTTCAATGTAAAGGTAGGTCACCTGTAAATTTAACCGCGCTAAATTGAATTTGGAACCGAACGGGCAGCATGAGGTTTCAAATGTTAAATTTAGCGCTATCAATTATCTCCATTCTACCATGACTAAAAAAAAAACGTGAACTCTTTGGAGCTAGCAAATATATTGAGTGACCTTGCATGGGTTGTGTCCAGTGTGTTGTGGGGGTTGTCGATCTGAATTACCGAACCATCGACAACAGCATGTGAACAAAATATGTAGCTGTATATGCTCAAGCAGTTTGTTTACACCGTAATAGGTCACTCGAACATATGACAGGTGTTGAAAGCATGTATCACTGCAACTTGTAGGTTAACATGAGGCGGGCACGCCGTAAGAAAACTAAGCAAGCCTTGCAAAGCTTTCGTTCTACGCCTGATCATTATGACGTCATATAGCTTATTGTGACGCAAAGGATATGACGTCACAGTCGTTTGTAGAGAAATTCCAAGCACTCTGCTGTCCCCAAAACTTAAAATATGTACTCTCTGAAGAGTTCTATTGTGTTTTCTGCACGAAATGTATTACCAAACATACTTTGAATATTGTAGTAACCGCAACTCTGCATTTTGTACCCTGTATTTGTAGATATTATTTTTTAAATATGCCTACCGACAATGACTGAAAAAAGTACCATTATATCAATATTTACTTTCGCGGTGATGCAGCCGTCAAACTATCTGTTTCATTCAGAGGGGGTTTATTGTGATTTGATAGCCTCTGATTGACCAATCAGATTCGAGTATTTTCCAAATTCATGATATAATTACCGTTATCAGACACTTTTATCAGACATTTGTTTTTAAACTTTGTCCTTGTCCAGTTGTTGACTTCAGGCTGAGGGCCAACTTTGTATCACGATCCGATAACAAATGAAAATGAAGAGCTACTTTTCATAAGCTTAATGCATTTACAAAATGTGTACATGTTCAACAAACTATAGCATGTTATTGTGCATATTCATGTTTAGTTATGTCTCTCCTCGGGCAATATTAAAATAACGCACTTTTAATGTTCTGCTGAATGTATACTGGAAGAAAATGAGAAAAATACATATGTTCGTGTTCATTGTTGGTGTTTTTATTTTCAAATTGTGATGAGAACAAAGACTGTCTTCCCGTACTTGCATCACCC
The DNA here is from genome assembly GCF_022045235.1 of Haliotis cracherodii. NCBI lineage: Eukaryota > Metazoa > Mollusca > Gastropoda > Lepetellida > Haliotidae > Haliotis > Haliotis cracherodii. Next base: position 3,368,276 of record NW_027266267.1, on the reverse strand, counting down.
TTGCGAGCTACACGTCAGATAACCCCGAGTGAGTGAGTGAGTTTGCTTTTACGCCGCTTTTAGCAATATTCCAGCAACATCACGGCGGGGGACACCAGAAATGGGCCTCACACATTGTATCCATGTCTTCGGCGTGACGAGCAAACGCTTTAACCACCAGGCTACCCGACCGCCCCTAGATAACCCCGAGCCTCTTCCATTCAAGAAATGATGGTACAAGTGTCATCAGATTTGAAGGTGGTTATTCTGTAGATGGAGGTTCTCATAAGGGTAAAAGGCTGTAAGAAATACGAACACAAATGGTTACTTAACCTGGTCGCTAGCATATCATATCATGTGTTTAACAAAAAGTGTCCTCATTTTTAGATAATTACGCTAATTTGCTATACAACTAAAAATACCAAAATCCCTTAAAACAGAGTTAAAAGACACACCTAAACAACGTAAGAAATGTCCCTTTACACATAGAATATTTTCTTGGTCTTCCATTCATAACACGACATTGCAGGAAGTTACTGTCTTAAAGTGTCGACATTGTAGGAAGTAACTGTCTTGTAGTGTCGACAATGCAGGAAGTTACAGTCTTGTAGTGTCGGCATTGCATTAAGTTACTGTCTTGTAGTGTCGGCATTGCATTAAGTTACAGTCTTGTAGTGTCGACATTGCAGGAAGTTACTGTCTTGTAGTGTCGACAATGCAGGAAGTTACTGTCTTGTAGTGTCGGCATTGCATTAAATTACTGTCTTGTAGTGTCGGCATTGCATTAAGTTACTGTCTTGTAGTGTCGACATTGCATTAAGTTACTGTCTTGTAGTGTCGGCATTGTATTAAGTTACTGTCTTGTAGTGTCGACAATGCAGGAAGTTACAGTCTTGTGGTGTCGACATTGCAGGAAGTTACAGTCTTGTAGTGTCGACATTGCAGGAAGTTACTGTCTTGTAGTGTCGACAATGCAGGAAGTTACTGTCTTGTAGTGCCGACATTGCATTAAGTAACTGTCTTGTAGTATCGACAATGCAGGAAGTTACTGTTTCGTAGTGTCGACACTGCAGGAAGTTACTGTCTTGTAGTGTCGGCATTGTCTCTCCTGCAGTAAACTGGAAACAACGTCTTCATCACACACAGAGAGACTGACTGAAGCGTCGTAAAATCTGACAGCACTTATCATATGTTTGTTTGTTTGTTGTTTAACGCCCCACTCATTCCACACAAACCCAGCTGGGGACGGTGGCCGTCGTGTTAACAAAGTGGAACCCGACAACCTGAGGCTGACACAAAGTTCTACGCTGCTAGAGTGCCACGTCACCGCGTCTGGCCACACGATCTTATTCAGTCACCGGACCTCTAATGACGCACAATCCTCTCCTTGTGGGATCGAATTCCAGTTCACTCTGATAATGATGACAAAAAATCGAAATCAAGGGACATTACTCCTGCAGCCTTCATGTTTTATCTGGAGGAACACTATATGTTTCTGTGATAGCCGTCAACAGTACTAGAAAAAAACTGGAATTGTCTCGTACTTTATGTTATCACAGAACTTAACATTGAACAGAGACATATTTGTTCAGGTTTTATGTAGCATTGTGTTGTTCAGTTTTGCATCAGTTCACGGGATCTGTTCCTTGTGTGAGAGAGTGAGTGAGTTGGGTTTAACGTCGCTTTTAACAGTATTCCAGTTATATCACGGCGTGACAGCTTAATGTGGGAGGAAAGCCCGAAGTGATGCAGGTTTCAAACGTTTACCACTTCGGTGAAACCCACGAGAACGGGTATGGTACTGACAAACCTAGAAACATAATCGGAGCGAAACGGGATTCGAACCCACAGTCATAGATTTCTGGCGTGCCCAAGGGACGCAACTCTGCACAGCGAATCACGGCGCCTTAGATGACTGGGCCATTCTTTCCCCCTGTTTCTTGAGACCGACAAGTATGTCGTGTATGTCGATATTGCCGTAAACAGCCGAGCCCCGAGGGTATGATCCTGTTTCCCCAAAAACACGACATCTTGAACATCAGTTTCAGGCGTTAAGACATGAAAATGACATTAAACCGTCAAAACGTCACAACAAGATTGATTTAATTAATATATCTGTAATTTCACAAAACTTGACCCCGTGATATAAACAAGCCTGTGACGTAACGGAGTAGACATGCCTCACTGCTTGTCACGTGACAAGTGCGTGACGTCGTGGTTCTCTCTGTGAGACAGGTAAAACGAGTGGGGCGAGTGTGAGTAAACTTGTTCGTTTAACGTCGCTTCGTCCTGACATCACTCACCTGTGAGACGTGTTCGGCATCTCTGGCTGACATATGGCAAACATCAGACGAACAAGCACGCTTCTCGCTCACGCCCTGCTTTAGTCACCAGATCTGGAATTCCCCGCCTGGGGCCGCATCGTGCAACAGGTCCTCAACTAACGCGTACAAGGTGGGGGGCGTTTCGGAGTACATGTGTACACACAATCCGTCCTCAACTCACGTGTACAAGGAGGGGGCGTTTCGGAGTACATGTGTACACACAATCCGTCCTCAACTCACGTGTACAAGGAGGGGGCGTTTCGGAGTACATGTGTACACACAATCCGTCCTCAACTCACGTGTACAAGGAGGGGGCGTTTCGGAGTACATGTGTACACACAATCCGTCCTCAACTCACGTGTACAAGGAGGGGGCGTTTCGGAGTACATGTATACACACAATCCGTCATCAGGGGACTGTATGTAGACTTTATGTAGACTGTATGTCGATTCTATGTAGACTGTATGTTGAGAGTATGTAGACTGTATGTAGATTCTATGTAGACTGTATGTAGAGAGTATGTGGACTTAGGTAGACAATATGAGCACTGTACGAGGGATGTATGTAGACTGTATGTAGACAATATGAGGACTCTATGTGGACTGTATGTAGACAATATGAGCACTGTACGAGGGATGTATGTGGACTTAAGTAGACAATATGAGGAATGTACGAGGGGTGTATGTGGACTGTATGTAGACAATATGAGGACTGTACGAGGAGTGTATGTAGACTGTATGTAGACAATATGACTGTACGAGGAGTGTATGTAGACTGTACCAGGAGTGTACAAGACTGTACGAGGAGTGTATGTAGACTGTACGAGGAGTGTATGTAGACTGTACGAGGAGTGTATGTAGACTGTACGAGGAGTGTATGTAGACTGTACGAGGGGTGTATTTAGACTGTACGAGGAGTATATGTAGACTGTACGAGGGGTGTATGTAGACTGTACGAGGGGTGTATGTAGACTTACGAGGAGTGTATGTAGACTGTACGAGGAGCGTATGTGCAGATGGCATTGATTGACACCAATCTCGATTACCTCCCACATGCATTACGCATCCTTCTTCAAGCTATCACCAAGAGCTGAGCTGCGTCATTGGGTCAGGCAATAATGCAGTCGACATGTCCCCATCATTTCTGCCTCCTCGACAAGTTTGACAAAGTATCACACTATAACACAAATATGGTCATCGTAATTTAGTGGATATGATAAGCCAACTCGGTTTCAGCTCCTCGTAAATTTAGAAAATTCTCGGTGACCACTCATGGTGTTCATCTAACCAGTGACATTGCAGATACATTCGGGCAATACCAGGCTGGTTATATAGATCATGCCAGCAAAAGGTTTGATGGGACTGGCTCAATCCATGCCATGGGCGAGATGGTGAAACGGAGGGTACCAAGAGTTAAGGTGGATTCGGATGATGTTAAAAAAAATCAACAGTGTCAAACTATTCTCACAAAGAAATCCAAAGGGAGTGCTGGCGAACATTATCTATCCACCAATTGGTGACTTGTCTTGAGGAAAAGAATAGCAAACTAGATATTTTGTGGAGTGCGCCACGTCTGTGTGTGTTGACCACTGTGTTCCGGTTGCATGCAGTTGCTCCATTCTGACATTCCATACCCCAGGAAGAGCTTTAAGATATTCTTGTCGATCAGCATGACACAAAGTGACGAATCCTGTGTCAGATCAACGCTGGAGTATATTTCCAAACATGCCAGACGACATGGAATCACACCGGTTATTACAATCGACCAGCAACTTTGGTGAATTGCATACATGATCATCGAATCACGGCCAGCTGAGAGCCCCTTGCATCAAATAGCCCTGGTCTTGTGGGGAGTTAATACTGAGATGAGTTTTGTGGGTACAGTTAGGAATCTGATCTGGGTTAAAGGAGATCGTCACTCAAGTATATTCAGAGGGTAGTGCAGATCAGATGTTGTCCGGCAAATCAGTGGCACAAGCTGTGCGGGCTCATTTCATGAGGAACCACTTCTGCAATGCTCTTATCGTGTTTGATGGTTATTGTGGTGTTTTTCGACCAAGGATGAGACCCATCAGAGAAGAACTGGAAGTGAGATTGGAGTGGATATGGATTTCACACCAGACATGATTCTGAAAATGAAGAAAAAACATTTTGGTAAATGAAAGAAACAAACAGAAATTCATCACTCTGTTTGGGTCAAAAATGGGTGGTGGGTTTTCAGATTAAACACTCATCCGGAGATGCTGACTATGACATTGTTATGTCGGCCTGTACATTGGCTCAAACACAGCCTGTGGTAGTGGTAGGGAATGACACCGACCTTCTCATCCTGTTGCAATATCACTTCTGACCCGATGCCATGAGGCCATCTATCTTCAGACAAGTACAAAGAACATTGACAGCTTCGTCCTATAGATGATCCTTGATCCTAATCTCAGCCATTCTTTGCTCTTTGTACCTGCACTGTCAGGGACCGACACAACATCGAGGCCATATGGCATAGGGATGGTCTCAGGAATATTCAAAGGTTTTCATGGTGACATCGAGCAGGCTGGTAATCAGGCACTTGCAATCCTCTACGGCTGTATGCCTGGCTTGGATTTGAATTCTGAACGTGTGACAACGTGTGACAACGTGTGAACAAATTTGTCTACAATGTACCTCAGCAAGTGGACAATGCAAAGGGATGACATGTTCAAATGGACCAAGTCATGACTTTTCTGACATTACTGAATAATCGTCTCTTCATGTCCAGTATACATGGTATATGAGTGTGAATATAAAGACTGTCTTGAAGTTAAGACATTTAAATTGATAGTAAGTTGTAGTAATTGTAAACTGTAGTACTGCAGGGTTATTCCCTCTTCATAAGCCTGTGTTAAGTATTTTGTAGTCCGATATGGAACAATTGCATTTTTTTCACTTTTCGGGACTCTGTAATTTATTTCTGTGTAAGATTTCACTTCAAAATTGTTAGATATAGATTCCCTTGCTTGATCCTATGAAGTTGATTATAAATAGAGTCATCATCCATGTTTAGATTTTGATTGATTCTTTTTTTTTACTTTTTCGATTTTCGTTTGTATTGAGAGCAGCCATCTTGGATTTGACCTATTTTGGGTGTTTCCCCAAGTCAAATTTTGGTAAACTATTATATTTTTTTTTAAAGTAGACCTATCAAGGCAGTTAAATGCGTTAAAAAAACTTTTCCGTCAATTTTGTTGAACCTTCATAAAAAATAAACCGTTAATTACCGGACTATATGTAGACTGTACGAGGAGTGTATGTAGACTGTACGAGGAGTGTATGTAGACTGTACGAGGAGTGTATGTAGACTGTACGAGGAGTGTATGTAGACTATACGAGGAGTGTATGTAGACTGTACGAGGAGTGTATGTAGACTGTACGAGGGGTGTATGTAGACTGTACGAGGAGTGTATGTAGACTGTACGAGGAGGTATGTAGACTGTACGAGGGGTGTATGTAGACTGTACGAGGAGCGTATGTAGACTGTACGAGGAGCGTATGTAGACCTACGAGGGGTGTATGTAGACTTACGAGGGGTGTATGCGGGGCGTGATATGTTGTCCACTCCAGGCTATGTTCACCCTGGACTAAAGTAATAAGTAGAAGATAATCGTTGTCCTCATCGTTATCCTGACATTTAGATCGCCAGCTCATATCAGTCCCATCTGCTTGGCGTTAAAGTTGTTAGGGGCGATGCGTGTGTTGCCAACACTCCACGTGTTCTACAATATTGTATACTTGCAGGTTGGTATGTAAAGAGATTACCCAGCTGCAGGCTGAAGGTCACCCGGAGGTCAGAGTGCGTCTTTTTCCAGATGAATGAGAATGTTGTGCCCCCTGAGAAACAATCTCTCACAGTTACCTACGTGGTCGGAGAGGTTCATATAGTAGGTCAGTACGCTCATGGAGGAGGGGATAGATATAGTATTTCCTGAGCTATGGTCACCATCTTCACAACTGGTATAAATAATTCTGTTTAAAAGTTGTATAAGTAAAGATATACTCGTACTATAACAGCAATGGGAATGTCATAAAAAAATAAGAATTATGACAGAAATATGTCCTGAAGGTATATGTGAGCCACTGCCATTTTGTAGGAAAACTACATCCGGGGATGTACAGGAATCAGCCCACCTTGATTATGCACCACCTTCTGTATCTTTAATATTTCTTTGAACAACACTGAAGAGTAAACTTGAAATCTTTTCATTTATCAGAAACAATGAACTATTTATCTATGGACTAAATACTTTTCAAAAAGCATGCCATCCAGTTATACATAATCAACAAGGAGCTCATTCGATTAGGCGCTATAGAGTTCATACGTTGTATTCGTAGTCAAGGGGAAACCACTCTCACTCTCCTATAAGTTAACTGCCCTTGGCAAGAAAAGGTCATGGTCATTGCGATAGCATGCAAACACGCTGCTGGTGTTTCCACCGTAACAAAGGCATACGTTAGTTAGATTGACGTAAGATTTGCTATGTATGGAACACAGTGAGGGACATTCTCACGATCTCGACCTTTGAAAGCTAAATATGCCAAAAGTACGAGAATGCGAGATCGCGAGACATTTTCTGCCTATGACCTCACCATCCATTCGTGACCAGCTCGTGTTATTCCGGGACAAGCCTTTAAGGTTACGGAAAGGAGCGAGTGGTGACGAATACTCACTGTCATCTAGAGCCGGGAGCACTGGTGGCGCGGTCATCTGTGTAGAGTTGCGTCCCTTGGCCGTGACAGAAACCTATGATGGTGTGTTTCGTCCCATTTTATACACGTGCCTCAGGCTGCGAATTGGGGTACATTTCCAGTATAAGCATGCCTAGCACGTAGATGCTAAGGCCGCAATAAATTGATATTTAAAGTTTGATTGCTTTGTTTAAAAACATGGGCGGTATTTTATTTTATTCATTTTGGGTTTTTTTTCTTATAGATCTATTTCAGGCATCTATGTATAATTACTGTGGAAGGGTGCGTGCTCAGTAGGGCTACGTGTATGGAATATTTCATGTAGTAAGGAAAGTAGGAACACTCATATTTGCGATATTTCTATTTCTAGGAACTTGGAAGCAATAGAATAATGTCAGGCGGGACGTTTTGTAGTCAGGTGGGAGCGGATGAAAATCTATTCATTATTTTTGTATGGCCTAAAGAGCCGAATATGGTGTCTTGTAAAACATCGGAAATCTCATTTTAGCCGGTCTGTGAGAATTTTGTTGTAATGAATATGCTAGCCGTTAAAATATATTTTACCTCATGGAGAAAACTCCCTGGCCTGTAGTTATTTATTTCTATGACAGACGGTTTAGCCGCGAATAGCTGCAATACTGCTGATGTTGTTTTCAGCTAATTTCCTCATTCTCTGTGTATTTTTTCCAGCTTTCGGACAGTATAATGTTTTCACTTATATTGGACATTCGTGTACACAGTTTCTTTTGTTAAATATTATAGCATATAGATAATAAATAACAGAATGTTCAAACTTTATCAATATTTTACTCAATTCTGCTATGATAATGAAGAGCGCGAAAGAAGCATAACCACATGACTATTAACGTGCGCATGCGCTTTGACCTTATGATATTACGCATGCACGGACAGCGTCGAAAATGCGAGAACGCGAAAAAATGAAATGTCGTATTCTTGCATTCTCGGGATTTGGTGTTTTTGTAACCTACTTTGACAAGTCGAGATTTCGAGACATTGCGAGAAGTTGCATCGCATCCAAATGTCGCATTCTTGCGTTGTCGACTTTTGACAAAAAGTGCTGTTTACCAAAACCACGAGAATGCGAAAACGCGAGATATTGGCCAAATAATTGCATATATAGCTCGTTTCCATAGGTCGAGATCGCGAAAATGTCCCTAACAGTATTCCATATGTATGGAATGACTGTAAAGCTATCACCTGCTATCGACTCGCCGTAAGGCTAAGCCATTATCGGTAAATACGATGTTTCAGCGTTGTTTGTTTGGATCTGTTATTCGTGTGTTGAAAGCGGAAGTAGAACACGCTGAGTTCTGTCATCAGGCTCAGACTGTCGTATAGTTTCCTTCATCATGTCATCTGGAGCCATTTTACCTGTCGGATGCTTTTTAGACAGGACCGAATCTGTCTCAGTTTTTGTCGAAAACTTAAAAGTGCAAGGCTCATGGGCATATAAGGCCTACAACTCTGCAGATTTGGAAAGATCGTAACATCGTTAATGCAGCACGTAAATAAGGTTTATTTGCACTTTTGTCCCGTCTGCCAATTTCGAAGGCTGAAACGAAAAAATAGCGGAGGAGGAAACTTTAAATACAGAGGCTCCATGTATGGTTTCGGAGAAAATTACCTACAAAATTACACTATCGATGCATAAAAGCTACCTCGTTCTAGGCACAGCTGACCCATTCTTCATCCTTGACCTGAACACATTCTCCTTTCCACAATTAGCACTGACCATTTGTACACTTGACTTTCCTTTTCGTGACTGGGATTAAAGGATTTAAATTCACTCCTCTTTCTTTCAACAACTGAAATGTGACAAAGATCATTTCTATCACAAACTGAGTTCAATATTCGGTTAGGTAATGATTTGCGAAACGTGTTATTTCTTCAAGTGCGTTTATTGTTCGCGGAACGGTACTCATCTCATTTAAATTTAATTTAAATGAACAAAATGATGAGGCATAGCACTAAGATCATTCCCTTTTTGCGTCCGTGAAGATCAGGGGTAGAATAAGTCTTCACCAACCCATGCTTGCCGTAAAAGGCGACTTTGCTTGTCGTGAGAAGAGACTAACGGATCGGGTGGTCAGACTCGCTGACTTGGTTGATGCATGTCATCGTATCCCAATTGCGTTGATCGATGCTCATGATGTCAATCACTGACTGTCTGGTTCAGACTCGATTTTTTTTAGACCGCCGTCACACAACTGGAATATTGCTGAGTGGGGAGTTAAACAACAAACAAACAAACAAACAAAACATTCCTTTTTTTGCAATATCTGTAGCTCAAATAGATCATTACTCCCCGATATCTCCGGACCGCCTCCGTGGTCTAGTGGTAGAGCGTCCGGCAGGAGAGCGGAAGGTCCCTGGTTCGATCCCCGGCCACGTCATACCAAAAGACGTGGTACTTGTTGTTACCCTGTCTGGCGCTCGGCATTAAGGGGCAAAAATAAGAACTGGTTGGATCGGAGTCAGTATACTGTGTCTGAGTGAGGTATTCATGTTAATCTGCGGCATGGTATCTCAGTGTGCTAGTACTATAAATCGGCATCAGTCCGGACTAGTACAAGCAGCCACACACACATACACGTGCATGCACATCGCTATATAAGTGCAATAATCTTGGACGCGACGTTAAACCCAATTTCACCTCACCTCACCCGATATGCCCGACTCTGACAGTGCCACTGGTCTACAAGTCATCATGGAATATGAACGTCTCTGGGAAGATCACTTGGTGATTTCTGTCCAAGCGATGTCTATCTTTAGAAGGGCTAGGATTGATGGGAGGGTTGGGGCTGTCAATAAGATTGAAAAGTGAGGTGAGGTGAAATTGGGTTTAACGTCGCGTCCAAGATTATTGCACTTATATAGCGACTTGCATGCACGTGTGTGTGTGTGGCTGCTTGTACTAGTCCGGACTCATGCCGATTTATAGTGCTAGCCAACTGAGATACCATGCCGTAGTTTAACATGAATACCCCACTCAGACACAGTATACTGACTCCGAGCCGACCAGTCCTTGTTTAAGGTATTATTCTATGGCGAGCGCCAGACAGGGTAATAAATAGTATCATTTTTTAACGTCTTTTGGTATGACGCGGCCGGGGATCGAACCACGGACCTCCGGGCGGACGCTCTACCTCTAGACCACGGAGGCGGTCAAGATTGAAAAGGAAAATATCGTACTATGTTCAAATTATATAATTCACTTTAAATCAAGGTTGCTTGACACGCCCCACTAGCCATACCCTTGACATACATGGAATCCAGGTATTATTCTATACAACACAAGTCTCCCCACAACTAATAAAATGATCGCGTATATTCTGTACCCAGCTGGCGGTAATATCCAATCAGTTTGCATGATTACACCTTAAGCTGAGATATAGTTCGCTGCGACACCTTTACGTTAATCGTAGCGCTAAGACAGCTTCATGGATAAGCCGCCAGGTGACGCAGGGATGAGTCACGTGACAGCAGGTCATTATGACGTCATTGTAGCCGTGGGACCTCCTTCTTCCTCGTGCAGTCTCTGGTATATGTACATTACCCACACTCCGGCGGCGTGCTGACTTACCATAACACCACTGCCACAGGCTAATTTGCATATCACGTGACCGGTTTTTTCTCTTGTTTCTAAACAAACGCGCTTTTTCAGAAATCAGAATAGAACAGACTAATGGAAGTATTTTGGGGTGTGTTACATATTGTTTTGCATAATTATAGAGATATGCTACTACGAGTTGCATGAAAATACATATTTACATATCAAAGTGACCGTATCGCTAGCTCTCCGTACGGCTTCGATGACAGCACGTGGAGCCGTACAACCAATGTAGACATAGAATAACTACGCAATGGTGATCCGTGTGAGAGATTGAAGGTAACCGCACTTTGCATCGTTTTGTTTACGTCTTGATTTGTTCAAACTTTTGAAGTTTTAATCGATCCGTTTGCAATCATAAGAAATGCTTGAGGCATGGTCTTATCAATCACAATATGGAAACATGTTCATGTAGATATTTTAGCAGTTGAATGACTTCCTGATCTTAGATCATCTTCGAAGCTATCTCTTCCTACCCTGCCCACCTAACAGTGACTTTGGGAGGAACATAACTCCCCAAAGTTGACAGCATGTCTTCATGGATGGCTATTGGAATGAATATGACAACACCGTAGCCAAGCTTGTCCAACACAGAGGGGACCTAGTCACTTTGATGCCTGCAGGTATATGTCGCCTGGCTGTGTACATGGTTCATGCAGCCTGTACGTATGGACACTACTGTGACCTGAGTGTAAACTTTGCAGGGCCCCGTTCAACAAAGCGACCGTAGATGTCTATGTACGTCTATGTATATATGGGAGTAATGGATAATGCTACGGTAGCCTTTGTGAAACGGACCCCTGAATTCTAAAGGGGGTGCCGTTTTATGGTATTGAATTAATAAGAATCATCTTTTGACCTGATTGAAGTATTATTTTTTTTTTAAACTCAATTAGATTATGCTGTTGATCACGTCGATGTCTGCCTATTTACACACGACAGTGAAATTCTAAAGAAGTTATAAACGTCAAGTAATACATAAAGCACTAAACTCGCTATCGTGTAAACTTTCGCTCGTCAGATACGAGAAATATTCACTCGTTTCATGAAATTCGTGATACCTGGAACTATTTAGAATTTTGAGTGTTCTATGTTCACATCATTTCAACCCCGTGCAGCCCCATTAGGTCCCAGGTAGACTGTCTGTCAGTCTCGCTGTAAGATCACAGGTGACGTTCATACCTACAGTCAGTGCACGGCGGATGAGGTATATACACGTGACTTCCATGTGTCGAGTACGGGATATTGTTAATGAGCGTTTAATTGTTCCTGATTGCATCTCCACCTGGTGTCAGGAACCATGTACTAAATCCACCATTTGTGCCTGCATGAACACATGGACACGTCGTCATGGACACCAGACTGTACTCCGTGGACCGGTTAACATCTTAACGTATTTCTGTGAAATGTACACAATATTTAACATATGTCCATGTAAATGTTTTCCCCGTAATTGTGTTCCACGTAAATGTGTTCCACGTAAATGTGTTCCACGTAAATGTGTTCCACGAAGTGGCAGGGGATATGGGTGCTGTCCGTCCGTCCGTCACTTTTCGTTTCGGGAACAGAACTCAAAAACCATGAGAGGTATCTTAATCAAACTTGACACATAGATAGCTGTTGTGTTGAACTGGGGCCTTTTGATAGTTTGGGATTTTTAAAACTTTTCGAGTTTCCATGGCAACGATTTGACTAAAAATGGCGGTATTTGCGGTGGAAATGAGTATTTCATGCTTGTATTTCCGATATTTGGCGAATGTGTCAGTCTGCTGGCATCAGTGGTGAGTTGGGTGAGTTGGGTGAGTTGCTACCACACCACCACAGCCTTTTAGCATGACCACGTGACTACTGGGCAGATTAAGGACTTGTCACATGATAACAGTTACCTGTTCCCTTGGGTTATTTTCGACACTAATGCGTTGATAAGTTAATGTGTATGTTATAAGCGTGACTAAGACGCTGTGGTCGGTGTTATTCTACTGTGTAGTGTTTAGACTGTCGTGGTTACCGTTGTAACGGTGTGAACAAATGTCGGGGAATATTCACTATAACGCGGTTTTAGTATACATGGTTCACCTGTATCTATATTTACAACTCGTCAGCATTATTTACAGTTTAGCGATACTGTGAAATATGTCTGTATATCTTGACTAAGTTACTATAAAGGTGTCTGTACGGCGTGCGTCGTGTTATAACGGGTATGTATATTATACTTAGACAGGTCCGGTATATACTAGTGACTGTACGAGGAAACCACCCGTTATGTCAACATAGATCCCACGGCAAGTATGACGTCATAATGACCTTATGTCACGTGACTCAGCCATACGTCACCTGACTGCACGACACCCTGTTGAATTGCATTTGTTGTTTATTTTGTTGGTTTTATATATATATATATATATATATATATATATATATATATATATATATATATATAACGCTGCACTCAGCAATATTCTAGCTCTATGGCAGTGGTCTGTGAATAATCAGGTCTGGACAAGACAGTCCAGTGATTGACATCATGAGCATCGAACTACGCAATTGGGATACGATGACATGCATCAACCATGTCAGCGAGCCTGACCACCCGATCCCGTTAGTCGCCTCTTACGACAAGCAAAGTCGCCTTTTACGGCATGCATGGGTAGCTGAAAACCTATTCTATCCTGGATCTTCACGGGTTGAATGGCATATGTACTTTCGGGGACATATATGTGACGAGGTTCACATTTGAAAATAATTATCTAAAAAAATCTCTATTTTAACTTTTAATCATATAAAGATTACGATGTGATTTCCAAACTGAAACGACGAGGTTAACCCAGAAATTGTTAACTGAGAAATCAAACCACACAAGATAAAAAAATATTCAGTAATATATGTTGTGTGTTTACAACAGAAAAAGGCCATTAAACGTATCAGATAAGAAGGCAAACCGGGATTCGAACCAACGATCTTAGGTTTCTGGCATACCCAAGGGACGCAACTCTGCACCTAGTTTAGTGGCTAATAGCAAACAATCAATGCAACACATGTCATTCAGTCATCTGTCTATCAACAGAATTAATGTCACCGAAGCAGTTCATCTGATGAGTTGTAGATTGTATTAATTCATCTGGATCTTGCTAGCTCGGCGCGATGATGTCATCAGTACTTATAAATTTGAGATCGACGTGATCCTAATCGCCCTCATCAATCACCACGTTGACAGCGGCCACCACGTCATGCCCTCTGGCGGCTTGGGACATCAAGGGGAGGGGAGGGGTTCCGGAAGTAGTAGGTCGAGGAACAGGACAACTCCAACTGACACAATAGTAGCTATTATAATACACGTATTGTTCCAGGTCTCATTCCAAAATAATTATCTTCACGGGTGTGTCCGGGTTCTCATAAATCCATGCCGTCTGGGGGGTGGGGGGTGGGGGGGGGGGGGGGAGTTCAGAGTTGCCTCCCTTGCATAGTCCTTTCGATATCATGGACTCGACTTAAAGATTTGTACTGGTAATAGTATTTTTTGTAAGCTCCAGCCCGTGATTTAAATATATAAATATATGTATTTAAATCAATTTCTTCCGTAATAAGTTGTTTCCCATATTTATACTCTGTTCGTATTAATGGGCTGGTGCTTACAAATATGTTATTTACAAAAGTTATTATTCGTAGCCATTCGGAGAAGTAGAAATCCCGCAGCGCTGACTTCGGTGACAGACTGAACAACTGATACTGAAGCAGGAAGTGATGCGGGCACACGGTACCTCAAGATGCCACTGTTCAGAAGTCTCACGTCGTCTACGGTGGCGTCGTCTGCAGTCGGATATGCCCACATAGTAGTATGAGATCAAATGTTGACATTTCTCCTGCGTTGAGTGCCGTTGATGGACGTTGATAGACGCATAAATTAACACGAGTGAATTATACCTTTACTGTTTCTCTACAGCCACCTACGGCTGACAACACTGGATTTGTTTTGTTTGTTTGTTTATTTAGGCCACACTCAGCAATTTTCCAACTATATGACGGCGGTCTGTAAATAATCGAGCCTGGACCAGACAATCCAGTGATTGACATCATGAGCATCGATCCACGCAACCAAGTCAGCGCGTCTGACCACCAGATCCTGTTATTCGCCTCTTACGACAAGCATAGTCGCCTTTTGTGGCAAGCATGGGTAGCTGAAGACCTATTTTGCCCCAGATCTTTACAAGACCGGAGCCCGCATTGATTGAACTGACGTCACTTTGACACGGTTACTGCCGCACTTTCAAGCTCCTCACAGCGATAGCCCGTTCGCGGAGCTCTGTATACTATCGCTGCCACCAGTCAAAGCTCCCCACTGAGATAGGTGGCTACAACCATGCTTGGAGTTGAACTAGCAACCGCCTGACCGTGATGACTGCCGTGACCCCGAATGCTCTTACCCCTCCTAAATTATTTTCTTTCTCAATATGAATATCTGTTTCATTACAGCCATCATGTAATTGGCATAGTAAGAATGTAAGCGAGAAGTTGTTTGATTTTCAGTTAGTCTGCAATCTCAAACCAATCCGATCAAACAAGAATCTTGTAATGACAGCGCCCACAAAGGTGCCGATCTTACCGAGGGTGTTACCATGGTGTCGCGCGCTGGGAAAGAGCTTGCCGGACATTATCAGTAGGGGAGACAACCCATCCCGTAGGAAGGGGACACAACTCAGGCTTCACAGGTTCAGCATCCACTCTATCACGCTGATGAGTGGAAAATATCCACTTTCTTGGCAGGGCAGACAACTCACAACCACAAGAACGGGACACAACTCCTAACTTACTAAAGCAGACACTTTCTCAGTTTGTTGGTTGTGCGAGAACCCACCCCCTGGCAAAGATTTGTTTGAAGTTATTATTTTAGAATTGACTTTGATCATATGTTTTTAGTTTATGGAGGTATGAAATTAAAAATCGTAGCGCACACTGTGTAAAACCGCACATCTAAGGCATTGTTATCAAAATGTGAAAGTAGGTGTTGGACGATCATGGAAGAAATATTTAATCTTGGTTTGTATACTTAGTAACCACGGCTCTCCTAGACTAAATAACAGTGACCATGTCATGACAAAATTATAGGTTTTTATCATGGATGTGTGTGCCTGACTGACATTCAATCTGAAATAGTGAAACTCTGCAGCTTTCTTGAGTGAGTGAGTGAGTTTTACGTCGCTTTTAGTAATATTCCAGTAATATCAAGGCGGGGGACAGCAGAAATGGGATTCAAACATTGTACCCATGTGGAGAATCGAACCCGGGCCTTCGGCGTGACGAGCGGATGCTTTAACCACATACTACCCCACCGCCCCGCATCTTGCTAGACGTAATGTGATGACGTCTGGACGGGATTCAGGAATGATAGAGTGATGTCAGTGACGAGAGACACATTGTCTGAGTGATTGAGATGCGAACTCTGGTCTTCGCTCGCCGTCGTCACACGCCGCCCACAGCAATGAGGGAGGAACAAGATGCGACCTTGGTATGGAGAACGGACAGTAGCGCGGAGGTCGATGTCTGGGAGGGGGAAGTGGTGTGTGTGTGTGTGTGTGTGTGTGTGGGGGGGGGGTCACTGTCCCGCTGTGTGGTTTACCGGGGAGTTTAATTCGTCGCCCTGTGTGGACAGACAGCCGACATTCGCCAACCTGTTGTTGGTCCTCCCTGTCGGGTCAGTGTAATGAGCTAACACTACCCACTCCTTCTCCACCATGAGCAACACACAACACTATTGTACCAGTATTCACATCACATTACAGTGACTGAACATCCACTAAACGGCTGATTAAGCCAAAGGAACATTTTCAAAGACCATTTACAAAAATGGTATCATTACATTATACATTTATACAGAACTTTTGTGATGAAAGTGTTCGCCCTTAAAACAATAACTTGTAAATAACCGAATCTGGATCAAACAATCCAGTGATTGACATTATGAGAATCAATCTACGGACCTGTGATACGATGACATGCATCAACCAAGTCAGCGAGCCAGACCTCCCGATCCCGTTAGTCGTCTCTTACGACAAGCATAGTCGCCTCTTACAGTAAGCATGGGTTGCTGAAGATCAAGGCTGGTCAGAATTATGTTTAGTGTAATGTAATATGTACAAGAAATCGCATTCAATAATGCGTCAACCTTTTTCTGTAAGCCATAGTGTTTATAACGAGTGACAGATAAATTGAAACAGTTACAAAAAATAAAAGTTCGATTTCTTTTCGGATTAATTCCTGCTGGCTGAATTCCACGTGACATAGGAATGTGGTTGTGGACGTGACGTGACTGCATCCAGCGGTATTACTGTCACAGCGTGGACAGGAGCTCCTGGACTGACGGAAGTTGACAAGCCGGTAGATCGTGTCGCCCTGCCTCGCCAGCAGCAGGGGACCACACTACTTACTCCCTGCAGGAATGTCACGTGTTGTAATTGTGTATGACTTGGTTGTTGTTACTGTCAGTGTGGTTATAACACATTCGGCTGAAACAGTAACCGCGAGATTGCTGTTACACAGAGGAATATATATAATAAAATAATTATGAACTCAACTTAATCCACTGTGAGAGTGTGCCTACTTGCGTGCGTGCGTGCGTGTGCTTGTGTGGTGTACTGGGAGGGGCTAGGAAAAGAAGACCTGCTATAAAAGAATCGGGAGATACGATTAGTCAACTCGTCTAAGGCGCCGTGATTCACTTTGCAGAGTTGCGTCCCTTGGGCACGCCAGGAGTCGATGATTGTGGGTTCGAATTCCGGTTCGCCTTCACTACATTTCTAGGTTTGTCAGTAACATACCCATTCACGTGACTTTCACCGTAGTGGTTAACGTCAGAGAGCTGTATAACCTCGGGCTTTCCTCCCACATTAAGCTGACACGCCGTGATATAACTGGGATACTATTCAAAGCGGCGTTAAACCCAACTCACTCACTCTTGAAGACGCGCGTTCTTAACACGGTGGCCTCGGTGGACTTAACACGGTGACCTCGGTGGACGGACACAGTCAGTGCAAGTATCTGACGTTCGGGACGCACATTCTTCTTTTCTCGACAAATATGTAAAATAACTGACAGAGGTATAACTCATAATAATTACAATGTGTATGATACCTTTCTGGGAGCCGGGCAAATGCCCTAGCAGGAAGCGGTGACGTCACATGGTGATTGTTGGGCATTCCTACAGATTATCTAATGTTCTTCAAATACTTTATGGGCTTTTCTTTCATTTATTGAAACTTGCTTTGGTTTATGTCGGCGTGAACACTCACTAAATTATTCAACAAGTTCCACATTAGCATTTAAAATGAAACGTATTTTATTATAAGAGTGAGTAAGTGTGGTTTGACGTCGTACATTGTTCTATATATATATACACTGTTATATCCTGTACATTGTTCTATATACACTGTTATATCCCGTACAGTGTTCTATATATATACACTGTTATATCCTGTACATTTTTCTATATATACACTAATATATCCTGTACAGTGTTCTATATACACTGTTATACCCTGCATAGTGTTCTATATACACTGTTATACCCTGCATAGTGTTCTATATACACTGTTATACCCTGTACATTGTTCTATATATACTCTGTTATACCCTGTACATTGTTCTATATATACACTGTTATACCCTGTACATTGTTCTATATACACTGATATACCCTGTACAGTGTTCTATATATACACTGTTATACCCTGTACATTGTTCTATATATACTCTGTTATACCCTGTACAGTGTTCTATATATACACTGTTATACCCTGTACATTGTTCTATATATACACTGTTATACCCTGTACAGTGTTCTATGTATACACTGTTATACCCTGTACATTGTTCTATATACACTGATATACCCTGTACAGTGTTCTATGTATACACTGTTATACCCTGTACATTGTTCTTTATACACTGTTATACCCTGTACATTGTTCTATATACACTGTTATACCCTGCACATTGTTCTATATACACTGTTATACCCTGTATAGTGTCCTATATACACTGTTATACCCTGTACAGTGTTCTATGTACACAGTTATACCCTGTACATTGTTCTATATACACTGTTATACCCTGTATAGTGTTCTATATACACTGTTATACCCTGTACATTGTTCTGTATATACTCTGTTATACCCTGTACATTGTTCTATATACACTGATTGCCCTGTACAGTGTTCTATATACACTGATATACCCTGTACAGTGTTCTATGTATACACTGTTATACCCTGTACATTGTTCTTTATACACTGTTATACCCTGTACATTGTTCTATATACACTGTTATACCCTGTATAGTGTTCTATATACACTGTTATACCCTGTACATTGTTCTGTATATACTCTGTTATACCCTGTACATTGTTCTATATACACTGTTATACCCTGTACATTGTTCTATATATACACTGTTATACCCTGTACATTGTTCTATATACACTGTTATACCCTGTACATTGTTCTATATACACTGTTATACCCTGTATAGTGTTCTATATACACTGTTATACCCTGTACATTGTTCTGTATATACTCTGTTATACCCTGTACATTGTTCTATATACACTGTTATACCCTGTACATTGTTCTATATATACACTGTTATACCCTGTACATTGTTCTATATACACTGTTATACCCTGTACATTGTTCTATATACACTGTTATACCCTGTACATTGTTCTATATACACTGTTATACCCTGTACATTGTTCTATATACACTGTTATACCCTGTACAGTGTTCTATGTATACACTGTTATACCCTGTACATTGTTCTATATACACTGTTATACCCTGTACATTGTTCTATATACACTGTTATACCCTGTACATTGTTCTATATACACTGTTATACCCTGTACATTGTTCTATATACACTGTTATACCCTGTACAGTGTTCTATGTATACACTGTTATACCCTGTACATTGTTCTATATACACTGTTATACCCTGTACATTGTTCTATATATACTGTTATATCCTGTACAGTGTTCTATATGTACGCCGTTTGATCCTGTGCATTGGTTTACCTGCTGTGTTGAATTTTCACTTATTATGAACGGAATTCAACAGGTGGTGTTGGTCTGGCTATCAGACTTATCGATCGCCCCTGGTCGTCTGCATTGATGCATTCACGCGTGGATAGCACGCCATTTATCAAAGTGTATTGAATGTACATGTTATCAAACAGATTATGGGATTTTCTTCCCGGTATCAAAATGCGCTGGGTACAATCACAGCAGTCTCTGGCTGCAAAGTATCTCACGTCCGCACACTATCAGGGCGGCAGGTCAAGATATGTATTTTTCAACTGCAAACATGATAAAATAATTATGAAGACAATCTAATATTACATCGTTGCAGTCTTTATAAAAAGGAGAAAAAAAGTAATTTGTATATTTATGTAAAGTGACATCAAACCGATCAAAACGTTAATGTTCTTTTGTTGAATGGCGTGGAGATGACTTCACTGTTATAAATGTTCTTTGTGGCGTTTATGGTGAACGAGGGAGATTGTGCCGTGGAGATACAACTTCTTTATTACAATGAATGCGTCGGTGTATGGAAGTTGGGGGGCTGTTTATATGTGGTTGATTGGTGTTCATACACGATAATGTTTACACAACAAGATATCAAGCCTGATTGGTGTACATGAGTAGGATTATGATGCCACTATGGGTGAAAAAATACAGTGATTGATATGGACAACTTGACTGGAACCCAGCATATAAGATAGCTATGCGATAAATTGCAAAGAAAAATGAAGAACGAAGCTTGTTTCATTTCACGATAAAACATTATTCTATCATGACATCATTTCTGAAGATTCGAACATGCGCTCACAACTTGATGACGTCGTATATATGGCGAAGTTATTTTTTAGAGGGAAGTGTCTTGTGTGTTTTTCCGACAGATTTAGCTGGGCAACGCAGATAAACGCAGATGTCGAACGACCGCATCCAAAAGTTGGAGAGATACGACAATCGGTATTGGGAGAATGGTTCAGATAATCGACGGGAGGGTTGTGAGAATATGCGGGAAATACCAATACTAAACCGACCTGTTCGTAAAATTGACTTGTCCAACATTGCCGAGGTCGGATTCTATTCAGGGAATCATCATTATTAGAATACGGGTAAATATTTCTATCAGCTTACTCCTTTATCATCCCCCTAAAAGAGACTGTACATTATGTCGATAAATATGGGAAATAAACAACCCCATTCGTCTTTTATTACTTAAATAAGAACTACATAGTGATAGAAAGAACCGACTTCATAAAAAGCGTGTGAGCTCTCGTGCAAATATCACATTACGCACACCAGTCGTTTGTTTACATCATCCGGGCGGCATTGTTGACGTCTTTTGTATCTTATTGTGACGTAAGGTCGGGATGAGGTCCCTCTAGAAACGAAAATTGGGGTTTTCCTAGACGGCAGTGCTTTGTTTTTTTATAAAGGGGAGCTGAAAACGATGAAGAAACATTTTACTGTGTACTTGGACTTTCAATATTTTTAAAATGCTCTTGGGGAGAAAAGCTCCACGACGTTCAGGGGTATTGTTATGGTGGATGGCTAGTTGTGGCGTCGGCCGAGGCCACCTCCTCACCAACGACGTCGACGATAAAGTATCGCATGTCTTCCGTCCATCCAGTTTGCCTATAACGGACCATAAGCCTGATGACTGTCATCCGGCTGCAGCCAAAACTCCTTAAGCTTGCATTGCTTTGCTTCTTGATGTATCATACCAATGGCTTGTTCTTCCAATACCGTTACCGTATTTATCTTTCAACTCTGTTTTTACACCAAATTAATATTCAAATAAGAGCCCCCTCTAATTTTGAGAGCGCCCTGGGGGCTTACTACGTCGAATACGGTATTCTCAAAATGTTGTTTCACTATCCAAAGGTTTGGTGGTGAATGAACACCTCTTATATCCATATCATTGATAGGGTGGCCAGGCTCGCTGACTTGGTTGATGCATGTCATCGATCCCAATTGCGTGGATCGATGCTCATGATGTCAAACACTGGATTGTCTGGTCCAGACTCGATTATTTTACAGACCGCCGTCATATAGCTGGAATATTGCTGAGTGCAGCGTTAAACAACAAACAAACAAACAAACAAAATCTTTGTAGGCTGGCATGCTACAAGTTCAGCAAATGTTTCACTCCAAACTCCAGTTCCACTGATCTGGGTACTGTAGCACGTGTTGTGGTTGTGTTTGGGTGGTTGATTCTCAAGCATTGTGTAACACTACTCAGTTTTGTAACGTTTCTGTTTTTCGTCAGTTGACATCAAAAGTTATGCTACTTATAAATATGTCCATCTTAGTAAATGAGTTAGTGAGTGAGTGAGTTTGGTTTCACGCCGCTTTTAGCAATATTCCAGCAATATCACGGCGGGGGACACCAGAAATGGGCTTCACTCATTGTACCCATTTCGGGATTCGAACCCGGGTCTTCGGCGTGACGAGCGAACGCTTTAACCACTAGGCTACCCGACCGCCCCCTTAGTAAATGGAAGGTGTGAGTACAAACATGTCCAGCATGAAATGGTTTATTACACTGCTATTTTCATTGTTATGTTCCAAAATCGCCTACGTCTGTACAATTATTGTTTTAGTGAACAGTGAGAAAATATTAACCCTGGGTTTAATTTGAAATGTACCGTAAAACAAAAAATCTCCTTTACCTCAAACTCCTATACTCTTTAACTCGAACTCCTATTGTTCGACTTATCGTTAAAGGCCTATATTCCAGGTACAATGATCCAGTTTCAGGGATCCCTTTGTCTCGACATACGGTTAACCCGACATATAACAGGGTTAGATGTGGCGATGACTTTTATGTTAAGTTTTACCACTTCGATTTAAGATGATTTGCAAAGCAGAAGGCCAAAAGCACTTTAAAAATACACAACTAGCATAAACATATTTAAACAGAAAATAGTTGTTTTTTCTAACGCTTACATTGTTTCAAATTTTTTTTTATTGTGTATAGTATTCATATACCACGATTAACAATCCACCTTTCCATTTTCACTCATCAGTTATCAGTTTGGAGAGAGAATATATGGATGTCAACGTTTAATTAAGAGGAACATGCTTGCTCCTTCATCAGGTCAATGGATGCTAGGATGCAGAGAGCGTATATATGTACATATAAATCAAAAAAGATTATAAACAATTTTAAAGGTGGAAACTTAACAAGGGAGTGTTCCTCATAACGAAGAAATTGCCATCCATAAACTCTTTCTCTCATGTGTTTCACTTGTAAATGCCATTCATTGTTTCAATCATCAACTGGCATTATTCCCATGGCTTACGCGACACACGTGGTTAGGTATCACCCAGCTAACACGAAAATGTTATAAAAACATCCCTAAAACATTTCACGAAATGTTCCGGAAATGTTTAAAAAAATGTTTTATTCACGTGATTTTGTATGGTTCCAGAAACGTCCTAGAAACATTTTCCAGAAACATTTGGTCATAACGTTTCTAAAATGTTTTTGTAAAATATTCAGGGAAATGCTTTTAAAAAATGTTTTATTCACGTGATTTTGTATGGTTCCATAAACGTTTTAGAAACATTTTCCAGAAACATTTGGTCATAACGTTTCTAAAATGTTTTCGTAAAATATTCCAGAAATGCTTTTAAAAAATGTTTTATTCACGTGATTTTGTATGGTTCCAGAAACGTTTTGATGCCAATGTTCTAAACATACAATACCAACTAACAAGACTTAACAAGATACAAATGATTATGACAAATGGTCAGGGACTGTATGCCCTTCAGGCATGTACTGCAGAAAACACAATACCAATGACCGACATGGTAATCCATGCCATGTCTTCAACATGCAGTCAACAAAGAACTTCAAGACTCTGTTCTGTGGAGATTTTAATATTTTTTGGAAAACAATTACATCTTTCGAAATTATTGATTGTCAGAATCTACTTTCTTTGGGGTTTTGCCTTGATCCACTTTTCTGAAACATAAAACAAATTCCAAATAAATATAAAGCAGGTATTAAAAATATATAGTATAGATACATTTTACTGTAGAGACATTATTCAATTTAGGATAACGATTTATCAGTATTCTAACAATAATATATTTGTAGGTGTTTGGAAACATATTTTAAAAACAGATAATTGCTTGCAGTAACTAAATTTATAATAGTATAATGGTATCATGCATCACATTGAATACAAAAGGTGGTACACCCCAACTCACTTAATGGTCAGTGGCTTAGTGCAGATATTAATCCAATTCTTAGCATTCATTTAAAGCCACAAAACCCATCAAAAGATGCTTGATCTAGTAGCTCATGGTATTTAACAACAGTTTCTGCGCTTACGTTTGCATCATTCGCAGCCCCTGGTGTATTTGGTGTATTCCTCAATATGTTCTGGAATGCAGGTGTCTCCTTTTCCTGGCTGCAGCGAAATCAACAATGTCCCACATTGTAACAAGGTTATAACTTGAACTATATTCAATAAGCATTATATTGGTAATCGAAAGATGAAATGTATTATATAGGTTCATAACATTACTGGGGAAAAATGTTTGTGGACATTTGATATCCACATACATAAGGTCGAAAAAATAATACATGTACATCAACCTACAGATAAGTAATGTATAAAGCAATTACTATAATTAAGAAATAATCTAACATATATTTTCCACATCATACTCCAAGTCGTCCCGTAAATAATCGAGCCTGGACGAGGCAAACCAGTGACTGTGTGTCTAGGTGCCTCGAGTTCAATTGGATGTTTCTCACTGTCAATCAACCAAGCCATTTGTCACCCCTTGCGATAAACATGGATTAGGGTCTGGAGACATTCTTAACCGAAATCCAAACGGAAATAGATGTAAATTAAACACGCATTGTAACCTAGCTACGAATCACGCCGTCATCGTGGTACAGGTAGATCTTGAGAGCAAATTCGTAGCATTATAACCAGCTGGTAACCAGATTCGTTCAGTCTTTCATATCTTTTTTCCTCTCATTGTCAAAAACAGTGAATCAAGTATATGATCTTTATTTCGTCCAACATTTACTGAACAGAGCTAAATCAAGTTCAATATAATTCTGTAAATCTATCGTGACAAAACATGGTGATCGAAAACCGAACGAATACTGTCGCAATCAATTTTAATGAATCATTGGCGTCATAAGCCAAAATTGTCTACACCAATATCCTCGTAACAAAAGCATTTACGATCAATATTTTGATGTTAATAATCAACAAACGATAACCAACTCACTGAAAATATAGTGTGATACCTTTTGACAACTGACAAGCAAACGGCCAGTATGTTGTCGCTGAGGAACAAAACCCCGTTAAAGCGTGCACGTTACTGCGCCTGATTCGTTTTAATTGGAATCGAAACATTTTGATCCAAAAATGATAAATTGACTATTTTGGGGGAATATTATAAATACATAGTGTAAGCACCTTGCTTCAATGTAACTGCAACAATGCAGTTAACAGGACGCAGCTTCGCCCGCAACCAACAGCTCAATTACCGACTATACCGTTACCGTGACTCATGTTCGAATGCATAAATAAATAAAAAATAAACACAACCAGATGATCGACACTTAGTTCAGTCAGTGCCAATTCACAAGAATGTGTCTCATTTCTTCACGAAAATACGGGTTTATTAACCTAATATTACGCTTTACACGTAGACAATAACTACCGTCGACCGAAAAATATTTTCTTTGTTTTGACTGCTCCTCTTTGCAGTAAAACAGAAATCAACTCAACCTTTCCCACGGACTGAAATGAGCGAAATTGCTGATAGTTTAAAAAGAATCAAAGTTAGTAGTACAGTAAGCTCTAAATAATACATTTCAGAAATAACACGGACGAAATGGCTGGTAGGCCCTACACTTACGATCGAAAACCGAAAGCCCACAAGGCAGGCCTAGTGACGGCAAAGTACAAGTTTCTACCCCCCGCCACTTCTGAGTAACGCGATACATTAATCATGTAAATATCATAATGTACATAAATATAACAACAAGCGGATACTGCTTTTGAAAATGAACTTACCCTCTAAGAAATCACAGTTCGATGATCCTGTTCCGCTTGCTGCACGTCACTCAGATGCAGAGTAAACTTGAACTAATGATGGCGGGTGCAAAATATGACGAAATAGTGTGACGTCATTCCAACGTCATTTCCCGCGACAACAAGGCATTATGTCACAACATTTTACAAATGTTTTAGAAACGTTTGTGTGATATCAGTTTTTACAAACGTTTTAAGAACATCAAAAAAAATTTTTATATTTGTCATAAATTTTCAAAAAACGTTTTAAGATATTTTAATAACTAGTCATGAAAAATGGTTAAATGTGAGAGAATGTCTTTTACCGTAGATCTATATTTATTCACTTATCAACGGTCTCTCTCACGCCCCCGCAAAATATGCGCGACTAAATGTGCCTGTGACAATATCTGTGATCAGCAACAAACAAATCATGTGAAGTTTTGTCTTACTCATGTCTGCTATATTTACCTTAGACATTTAGTCTACAGATAAGACTGTAACTGTTGTGAAAATGTTATATTACTGCGGTACCAATCTACAACATTATGAAACATAGTGTGCTAGCTGGGAAACTTGTGTTCAACTATAGGCTGTTGGAGTCGTAATAGGTACTCACTTTAGACATGGTGATAACTATTCATGAAAAATGTTCTGGCGTAACATTTCTGCAATGTGTTGAAAACATTGCAATAAAATGTTATGAAATAGTATAGCCTATGTTATAGAATGATGTTCTTAAATAACATTTAAAAAACAATTCAATAATATTTTCATGAAATAGTTTCTGGCATAACATTTCTGCAACGTGTTAAAAACATTGTAATAAAATTTTATGAAATAGTTTCGCCTATGTTCTGATATGATATTCTTGAATTACATTTTAAAAACATTTCAATAACATTTTTAATAATTATTGAACATTTACACCTTATTCATATGATTGTACATATGTGTACACAGTGTATTTAAATCATGATGATAACATTTCATAAAACATGTTCTGGCAAAACATTTCTGCAATGTATTGAAAACATTGTAATAACATGTTATGAAATAGTTTCGCCTATGTTATAGCATGATGTTCTTGAAAAACATTTTGAAAACATTTCAATAACATTTTGAATAGTTGTAAAACATTTCTAAAACGTCAATAAAATGTTTTGGCGAAAATGTTTTTGCAAAACTATAATGAAACCTTTTGAAAATGTTTTGAAAATGTTATGTGTTAGCTGGGTGCAGCCACTCCCATCCACTGTCGGGCACACCTACAGCCAGGAAATAATGAGGTCTCCCTACAAGCGGGGAGCATTCAGTGTCGTGAAGTGATCTGTCAAGCAGAGTAATGCAGGAAGCGGCAAGCGGATAACGCCGGATTGTGTGTTGGAGGAATATACTAGTGTCGTCCTGAACCTGTGATCATACGTCGACCTGTGTGGAAATACGTCTCACCAGTCCTTGAGGTGCCTTCTTGCTGAATTTGGAGTTTAAACAAAGAGGAGCTTTTCGTTGATCGCCAGTGTTTTGGTTTAGAAGCTTCAGGCTCAAGTTGGAAGGCGTGTGGCTGGCTTCTTGGGTTTCAGTATCGCCAGACGGGTATAGACAAAGGATTTCTACTCTCGTACGTGAGTTATTACTTTTTATCATGTCACTACCTGTCATCCACATGAACTAATGAAGTTAGTTTGACGTTGTTATGAAAATAATTAGATTTGTGTAGGGAGAGGAGTCCATTCGTTAAAGTCCGTTTCAGGATCGCGTGCATCGAACTGGGACGATACGGCAACCCTTCCGCTTGGGAGGGGGAGGGGGTTTGTGTGTGGCGTTATCGCGTAGGGTAGCCATTTATGGGCATGTTTAATTAAAATGTGTTTTATTGTTCGTCGGATCTATCTAAACTACAGTTCACCAACACGATTGTTTTGTGACACTGGCGTGTGTTGACCAGCTGTTTACACTCCGACTTGGGTCAAGGTGTATTCGTTTTTCGTGGATATTTACTCCGATCATACAGCTGTGTTGTTTCTTGTGTTGTTGCTGATGTACTACAAATATTTGTGTGTATAATCAGACACATGAGTACACCTGTGTTCTTTGAACAAAATGAAGTATGAATCTTTTTTCTATTAGGGCTGGGACGGCTAACCTGGGTCGGGTGAGTACTGAGTAGGACCCGGGTACCAACAGGACTACTCGGACCAGTGGTTAGTTACGTGATATATTGTCTAATGACTAAACTTATCTAGAAATCTATGGTTACACTACAAGTCATTAATGTTTTGTTTTTTTCTGATTATGCACCCATTCCTTCTGATTTTTCTTATGGTTGAATACAGATATAACTTAGTCAACTTCAGTGTATGCATGACCAGATTGTTTAATACATGTATCTAAATACATTTAGCCAGGGTTATGCTAAAAAAAGATCCCAATCAGACATTTTGGGACATCTCTTGAGACCTACGGTGGATACCCAGGTAGGGTATGGTACCCTGGTAGTAAATTTGGACACGGCCCAGCCCTATTTTCTATAAGTGCTCTGGGGAATCCAGTTGAATACCACAGTGGGTTTGAAACGACTGTCAGAACTCGTTGTGATGTATATACCTACACTAATAAAATGAAAACAGTGAGCACAGTCAGTACTATATATTCTTGAAATGTGGAATGGTAATTTTCTTATATCAGCTTTAATAGTTACAAATTTCACCGATGTACTTGACATCAATATTGCCTGTTGTGTGCAGTTTCCGCTACAGTGTGTGTATGAGGGCGTGTTTTCATTTCTTAACTTGTCACCTCAAGGGTCTTTTGCCCTCTTCTGGACCGCTTCCACTTCCTCACCCTGCATTCTTCTGTCATATACATATGTTCACAGTGCTGTGACCATTGTAGACACTGACAGATTGAACAACTAGGTTCCCTCACTAATCACCTGAACAATGACAGTATGGACAGGCTGTTACGGCCTCACAGTCCTACAGACAGGTTATATTTACACAGTTCTACAGACAGGTTATATTTACACAATTCTACATACAAGTTATATTTACACAGTTCTACAGACAGGTTATATTAACACAGTCCTACAGACAGGTTATATTTACACAGTTCTACAGACAGGTTATATTTACACAATTCTACATACAAGTTATATTTACACAGTTCTACAGACAGGTTATATTAACACAGTCCTACAGACAGGTTATATTTACACAGTTCTACAGACAGTTCTACAGACAGGTTATATTTATACAGTTCTACAGACAGGATATATTTACACAGTTCTACAGACAGGTTATATTTACACAGTTCTACAGACAGGATATATTTACACAGTTCTACAGACAGGATATATTTACACAGTTCTACAGACAGGATATATTTGCACAGTTCTACAGACAGGTTATATTTACACAGTTCTACAGACAGGATATATTTGCACAGTTCTACAGACAGTTCTACAGACAGGTTATATTTACACAGTTCTACAGACAGGAAATATTTGCACAGTTCTACAGACAGGTTATATTTACACAGTTCTACAGACAGGAAATATTTGCACAGTTCTACAGACAGGTTATATTTACACAGTTCTACAGACAGGTTATATTTACACAGTTCTACAGACAGGTTATATTTGCACAGTTCTACAGACAGGTTATATTTACACAGTTCTACAGACAGGTTATATTTACACAGTTCTACAGACAGGATATATTTACACAGTTCTACAGACAGGATATATTTACACAGTTCTACAGACAGGATATATTTGCACAGTTCTACAGACAGGTTATATTTACACAGTTCTACAGACAGTTCTACAGACAGGTTATATTTACACAGTTCTACAGACAGGATATATTTGCACAGTTCTACAGACAGTTCTACAGACAGGTTATATTTGCACAGTCCTACAGACAGGTTATATTTGCACAGTCCTACAGACAGGTTATATTTACACAGTTATACAGACAGGTTATATTTACAAAATCCTACAAACAAGTATACATCCCCTAGGTTCACTTTCCCAGAGTCAGACTTCACTTGCTTCACTCTCCCTGTCACTCAGCCATGAGATATCTACTGTGGTGTTGGCCCAAGGCTAGTGAAAATTCATAAGGGCTTGTAGTTGTTCGTGCTTTTAGACACTATCTCAATTAAGTGAAATTATGCTTGCATTTTCTGACAAACACACCACTTATTTCATAAACTATTTCACTCTGTTCCCAACCGTTTGTATTACTTATTGGTGTAAGGTTATATCGAAGACTAATGGTTGTTACTAAGAAAGAGCTATAATATAAGATATAAGATGTGTTGTCTTTAGTCTTTATTCATTTCGCACTGTAGACCATCAGCCCATTTCACAGTTATTTGCCAACCCTACCCTAATGATCAGTTTCGACCTTGTTAGATGTGTTGGTTTTGAACGGTTAAAACAAGATCCATCCCCGCAGCACAATTAACATGTGAACATGAAGAGGATGCTGCAGCCATGTTTGGCAAACTAGTGAAATAGGAAGTAGTTAATACTAATGTTAGACATTTCTGTACCTCGTGAAATTACGGACATTTTGGGAGACGTCCATGTACAGTATGGCTGCAGTGAATACGATACATATCACAAATATATGGTAACAAATGTGAACATTTCTTCAAAGATACAAGTCAACAGTTGATCAGCTTGATGTGTTATTGACTATATTCAGTGAAACAAAAACAAAACACATTTTTTTACATGGTTTGACCATATTGACAGTGTTTTTATTTTTTATTTTTTATTATTATTTTTATTTTTATTATTATATGCTGCGCTTATCTAGGTACTAGTATCTGCTCAGATGTGACAATAACCAATGATTTCTGTCAAATTAAATATATGACCAGAGTGGTGTCTTTGAGGACGTCCATGTTTGTCTGTAGTAAGCACTAAGTTGATATGCATATTTCATCATGTTCATAGGTACAGGGCATGTTAAATCAATGGTGTATGGCATTGTGTATTCATGTTAAATCAAGTTTCTAAAATTAAGTCCTGTTAATACATATGTCCATTCTATTCTGTGCTGGACCCATTTGCCATCTCGCCATGCTCGCTATCACTAACGTCACACTGATGCGCTCGCACAAATGTCAGGTATTTCATATTACAGTTATTTTGAGCAGGTGTTATTTTTAGCATTAGATGTTTTTGACATTGTGCCTTTCTAGTGGGACTCTGTAGGAAGGTGTGTGGGAGTGGGTCCATGTTATCTGTTGTTGTTGGTTTGTTGTTTTACGCCGCACTCAGCAATATTCCAGCTATATGATAGCGGTCTGTAAATAATTGTGTCTGCACCAGACAATCCAGTTATTGACATCATCAACATCGATCCACGGGATTGGGATCGTTGACATGCATCAACCAAGTCAGACCACCCGATCCTGTTAGTCGCCTTTTACGACAAGCATAGTCGCCTTTTACGGCAAGCATGGGTTGCTGAAGACCTATTCTACCCCGGATCTTCACGGGTCCCATGTTATCTGTCATATAGGAATAGAGATATGAAACTGATTGAGCCAGGATGAGGCAGAGATTTGTTGATAGTCCTTCAAGTTCAGAATGGTCATTCTGTGGGAAAAGCATGTTTAGCTTGTAGTGTAAGATGTGCTGTCTTTAGTCTTTATTCATTTCGCACTGTAGGCCATTAGCATGATTAGCCCATTGTACGTTTAGATAGTCAGATCCACAATGGACATTAAGGAGCTTCTAATGTTCATGGCATGAAAATATATAGTGAAAGGTTTTTCAGGGCTTCAACATGACCATGATGACATGATGACAACAATATGTTAAATTTATCTAATGTAGGATGGACATAATATTTTCCCTGAATGTATTTATGTCTAAGATCATTACATGTTTTACAAATAAACAGAAATGGTATTCCTTTTCCATAAGACCAATGTTACAGAGGTGACAAACTCGTTGGTCTCTTGTGACATTGTGACATCTACCCACTTTAATATGGAGTGTATGAGAACTACAAAGATATCGAGAGAGTGCAGTATAACATTTATCAATACTGATATTTAGAAGCTCAACACTAGCTATGCATTTTAGGTCTACTAGCAATATCTGAATGCCTTTCTTGTTCATGAATATTTTTTAATCGTGATACAAATTCAAATACGGAAAAGAAACAGGTTTGCCCAAATTTTAGCCAAAACCAAATTTATATAAGGTATTTTTAACCTCTTTCTTGGTAATGACTATTAGGCATCGATATAACTTTACACCAATAAGTAGTACAAACGGTTGGGCACAGACTGAAATAGTTAATGAATTCGGTGGTGGGTGACAGAAAATGCTAGCATAATTTCACTTAATTGAGATAGTGTCTAAAAGCACGAACAACTACAAGCCCTTATGAATTTTCACTCACCTTGGGCCAACACCACAGTAGATATCTCATGACCATGATGACTGAGTGACAGGGAGAGTGAAGCAAGTGAAGTCTGACTCTGGGAAAGTGAACGTAGGGGATGTATACTTGCCCACTAAATGTTTCTGAATGTTTTGTACCTGGCTGTCAATGTCATTATCAATATTCTGTTCAGTGTGTTGAAATAGCTGCCGGGCGTTATCCAGTGACTGGTAGCATTTCTGTCAGGATGGCAGTGAATGTGACACAAAAGCTGTATATAGGTCAATGGGTTGGACCTAAGAAATGTAATAAGTCAACAACAAAAGTCACTATAACAAATAAACATGATAAACAAGAAACATACCGGTAATTACTTATGCCATGTGCTCATGAATCAACAAAAATGGGGGACAAAACATAACAACACGTCAACATGATTAATGCAATACCGTTCGTGGATGAATGAATATATATATGAACGTCACAATAAGAAAAGTGCTGACTAAGCCACTATAGGTCCTGGCAGCGTTTCCCTATGATACAGAAAGTACGATGCATAGACACGCGCTGCTCCGAATTAAATTGACAATTTTTGATGGCTGTGCATTGTTTTATTAGATCGATACTGTAAGTAGGACTAACCCTTACTGTTTACTTTTTTATTATGAAATTATGTTATATTTGACACCTTGCCTAGCATTTCTATCGGTCAAAAGTCTTGACTACCTTTAGCCTGCTGAATTATTTTCACACTTCTTACCCCTGCCTGCTGGATTAATTTTAGCATAAGGCGCTCTAAAGAGGGTGGGTGATTTCAAACAGTCAGTGCCTCATTAAACAAGGGCCAATTGAAGAAATATTTTGCACATTTATTCCTGATAGAAAACTACACAATTCTATATAAAAATATCCTGGTGTTTTCAATCATACCAAGGTTAAGACCAAAGCGAACACAAAATTTGTTAATTTTCTTGAACTTACCTGAATTGCGTTATTGAAGGTGGTTTGCATTTCATGCTAGGAACCCTCTAATATCGTAACATTTTTGCAAATTGATTTCAATAATCATATCTCCGATATCATAATTTTAATTGAGTAAAAATTCGGGATTTATAATCGGCATATATCAGCGCGATGGTAAATTATGAACCATTTCAGTGAATTTATTATCTAAACGTTAAACAGAAAAATAACTTAATTTTCGAGGTCATCATGTCGGTTGCAGAAATACGAATATTCGGGTTAATCTGACGTGTCATGTTATAAAATTTGCAGGAAACATTAAATGACTTATAAATATTCACTAATCCTAATTTCAAGCGTTTTGGTTGAATATTTACGATATACAAAAATAAACAACCCGTGTCATGATGCTAGTAGACGTCCTAAAATCAAACATGGCGCGCTTCGCCCAACCTCCGCTTAACTTATTGCTATTTTAATATCAACAAAGTTTACATTGCCTTTATAAATATAATTTGGCGAAAGTTGACGATCTTCTCAATCGAAGAATGTTTTATTCGTCATATTCCAATAAATATGACGAGAGAAAAATGAAAATAAAGATCGTGAATTCTGACAGCACTATTTCAATTAGTGCAAAGGTCACCGGATGTGATGTCACAGACAGGGGTAGTCTGCTGATAAGCTTTCGAAACAAAACAATTACAGTAAATTTTGAAATAGTTCGCCTATCACATACAGCAAAAATATAAGTCGATACACAGTATCAGTAATCACCACTAACATGAAATATAAATGTGACTTTGACGATATAATTCGCGTATTAGTTAATCCGTTTTACCTTGCATGCTCCCGTGACCCGGAAACGGTAGACGATAAATCAACATGCCACATGCAAGTTTCTCGGTATCTTTTATTTGAACTTCTGTTGATATCTAAGAATCACCATTCAATGTTGTGAATATAAATGGGACATGATTCATATTTCTGCGATGTACATGCTGATAAGTTTCACTACAACAAGTGTATCCCACGTAATACGTCTATGGATATCGTCGATCAGCAAGATCACCCTCAACAACAGGTGCGCGAAAATGGGCTTGACAAAACGTGTTTCAAAATAACATCCCCGCGTTGCTGAAAATGATAGGGTATATATAAGCAATAAAATTCTACGTACATATTTTCGGTGTTAGTTCCACATTACATTTAGGATAGTTTTCCTTTCGGGAATACATTCATAGATTCTAGCATGATTTTAGAACAGTTTCACGAAGGATTTCTAAATTTATTCCCAAAAAATGAAGACCACCATGATTGCGCATTGATGATAGATTTGTAATTGTTTAATTATTTACAGCTTTTTACAGGTTTTAAAATTTTAAGTTATATTTAATAGTTATTTTTCCCACAATGATGGTGTGTGGGGACAGTAAATATTAGTCTTTGCATCAACACAGTGTAACTGATCAAACTTCAATTATTATCTTTAGTTTAAACATATTTATTCAACAATTATTATCTTGCACTCTGAAAATCAACTATGTGAATAAGTAACTCTCTGATGTCATCATTTTAATTTTAGTATTCCATGAATAATGATTAAATCAGATCCTTAACATATACATACTAAACTCATATGGACATTAATTTTGTGCATTATGTGGTTTGTTTCCAAATAAAACAATTCTGAAATATAATTTAATAGGAATTAATTTAATTTAAATACAGTAACAGTACATGACATTTTTGTTTGTTTAATCACAAGAACCATGGTGGCACATAAGCTGGTAAGTTTGCCATAGGTTTCTTAGAAAATGCTATCTCAGTCTTCTGGTTGGAATGAAAAGAAACATGCCTGTGTACATGTTTACCCTTGCCAGGTGTATTTTTTCCAGTCAGCCAATCCATTACTTTTGTTCACCTTATATGGTCTATTTTATACATACAGGTACTGCTTCCAAACTGTTTTTTCTTTGTATGCAATCACAGTATCACAACTTCCTCAGCTGGTGTGTATAAAAGTTCCCCTGTCATCATGAAAAAAGAATTATAAAGGAAAGTCATATTTTCATTCAAAAACATATCTGTCTTTCCTTGAATACTCTTTGTCTAAGTGCCAGAAATGTAAGTGTCATAAAAAAAATTAAAATTTTTTTTTCATAAGGACTTTTCTTAGATAGACCTAGGTCTAAGTCAAACCATGTGACTAGTTAGGTAGAATTATAACCTTATAAGCCCTCATTTCTGAGGTGTCCATATTTTTCACATTTTTAGGACTAAACGTGATCCGTGTAGATCTGCCTGTTTTGTTATGTAAAACAATTTCTTGTCTTAAAAAATGAGAAAAGGAATCATTCAGACGAATTTTTTTTATCCCATTGATTCACGAAAATCAGTTGAAATGTACAGTGGTGACTTTTGTACCCGAAATTTCTAGTAATTTGTTACCCAAATGGGTATGTGATTTTGTAGATCTACCTAGAATTATTTCAAAGATATACATTAATTTGGTGTCTTAAACTTAACATAATATCACTTTCCTATCAAAACAATTCATTCTAACTTAGGTTTAACCAACTTAACTGGCCTCTCCTTCAGTGACAATACGTCAGTTTTCTCTCAAAACTAAACAATCAATTTCAAGGATCACAGTCATAATCATATTTGGAACTTGATGAAATATTTTATTATGTGTTCTGTTCATCTACATTAAAACATAAATATAATTATAGATCTATTGTCTTATTTTCTTAGGTACAAATTCACAAAGTATTTTGGGTACAATTTAATTTGTTTTGGGTACAAAATCACACATATATATAAATAGGAGCCTAGAATCTATATATATTTACACTACCTCGTTGTGTACCAAAATGTTATCGGTTCAGAGGACGGGAGGTTCTCAGAAAGTTTTCAACAACATCTTTAATATTTAAATTGTTCTTTTTGTAATGTTAGACCAATAACAATATTATGTTATTATGGCATATCAATACGTTGGATCGCTCTCCGTTGAGCTCGTTTATAGAAAATATTTTAAAATTAAAATCATCGAGCGTGAAATCCATTACGGTTTCGGATTTAGACTTACACATTTTATGGCGACAATCACGAAGAAATATGAAACAAATAAGAGTGAAGACTGCTCTCCAGATCAATAAATAGTAAATAGTTGACGAAAAATAGTAAATTATGTATTTTCTTTTGAATTTGAATCTATTTCGGAATTTCTTTATGATAGCTTACCAACTTTTGCATATTTTGCTTCCATGTGTCACATGCGGTACGTGCTTCCGGTTTTAGAAATGATAGCTAAAATTGCAAGTATTTTGATTATTTCTCGTAAAATGCATTATTTTGCTATTGAATGGTTTACCTAGAATGTATATCAGTTCAGATTTTGCGTATCATCCAATATTTGTCATTTTTCGCAGTGTTTGTTGACTTTGTTCGACTCAACAAATCGCGAGTTAGGCCACGCCCAAACGTATCGCTGACGTTTGTCGGCTTGGCAATGTGTCGGAAAGTTTATCAAACGAAATCATTTGCAAACTCTTTAAAAATGAAATTCTTTTTACAAAGATTTATACATGCGTGTCAATAATTCTAGAAAATTAAGTTAGATGTAACAAAATGATTGTAATAGTCTAACGGGATAACTATGCATGTGGAGTTGTTTGTTTACGGCCGTTGCCATGATCGTACAAGTTCCATCCAATCGATGATGTTACGATTCAGATTGTTTTTGTTTACAATTAATTACACCGAAAGTTGCTAATTTTTAGAAATAATGGAACATGAGTGTTTTCCTTTCGTCAGCAAACAAAAAATTATGATCGAATAGGAAAAATGATGAAATTATAAAGAAAATATCGGACTGCATGCCGCTCAACGTGAAGTGCCAAAAGTCAACAATGGCCGTTCCTGGTAGATGTGTGCCGAGAAGTTTGGCCGAAACTTTTTTAACTCGCGATATTTTCTTTTTGAGGTAAATAAATGACTGAACGTTTTGATATTGAGCAAGCTGAGCATTTATGCATGTCATACGTAATTTAAATGTTACGCAAAGCCTTCTTGGTAAATAGATATGGCGAGTTTTATTTTGGGGTGTTGTTATGCTATTCGCCTGTCGAATGGGTTCGACATCAGATGCACGGGGATGGACACCTCTGTCGAATGGGTTCGACGTTAGCGTGCAGAGCTTTAAACAAACCATCGGTACATTGAAATTTGATCGATCTATGACCGGCGACCAACAGCCTCCCTGAAACTCTGATTGGTGAAGTGTGGCAGGGTAGTAGAACATTTTATTGTTAAACCAGCAGTAGAAACTAATATTCTTATGATGATAACGCTTAGCAAAACACTTAAAAAGGGCACATTTCTTCTGGTCCTTATGATACCTTAATCATGTAAATTATTGGGCAGTTTGGCACATTTCTAAGCTAGCTGTACCTGGACAATTTGGAGTCCGACATTGATATGTGACGCAGCAAGGGCTGTCTGTGTGATTATAATGCAGCAGTCCATGTCAGAGACATAGAGTACAATGTCAGTCTTCCTCAGTATGTCGTTACTAATGCAGGTCTGCAGCTTCCAAGACAAGCTTGTCACGTTTCTGAGTGAGTCCCCTGCCTTCCTGGCTTGTTGGGACTTAAGATTATTGAGGACACTGATTATGTTGTGACTGTGTCATGTTGATGGGGTACCTCAGGGTCTGCAGACATCCATGAGACTGGCACTAGTTTTAATCTGAAGACCCCATGAAATTCTGGGTTAGAATTGTTCTTCATACTACACCCCAACTGCTTGTCTTAAGAGGCGACTTACGGGATTGGGTGGTCAGACTCGCTGACTTGGTTGATGCATGTCATCGTATCCCAATTCTCACGATGTCAATCACTGGATTGTTTGGTCCAGACTCGAGTACACAACACTTGAACAAACATTTTTTTAGTTTTGATAAATAGGGCCGCATGCTT
This sequence comes from Haliotis cracherodii, assembly GCF_022045235.1. Classification (NCBI taxonomy): domain Eukaryota; kingdom Metazoa; phylum Mollusca; class Gastropoda; order Lepetellida; family Haliotidae; genus Haliotis; species Haliotis cracherodii. The sequence continues at coordinate 3,330,153 of NW_027266267.1, read as the reverse complement.
TTTGGGACCTTGGTGCCTACAACTGGTAACCATGGTAATAGTATTTTTGTTTTGTTTCTAGGTTTGATAAATAGGACCTTGGTGCCTACAACTGGTAACCATGGTAATAGTATTTTTGTTTTGTTTCTAGTTTTGATAAATAGGACCTTGGCACCTACAACTGGTCACCATGGTAATAGTATTTTTGTTTTGTTTCAGACCATGGCCTCCTGTGTGGTTGTGACTGCTATAATATGTGTCCTGCTCACCACCGTGGCAACAATTGTTGCGTTTGCCACGCCCAACTGGATGAAGTTCCGTGGCAACGTGGACATCTCGGCCAGCCTGTGTAAATGTAGCGTGTGTGACTGTGGACTGTGGATGAACTGTGCCGGCAACTACGCCGTTGACTCCGCCTCCCTTGACAACTGCCGCACATTCTTTGCCAACGATAATTTAATTGAGAAAGATTTGCCAGGTGAGTTGACGTTGCTGTCTATGCCCAGTCTGTTCTACAACATTTGGAGTCCACAATCTCGAATGATCTTAAATTCATTTTCATGAGACTCTAGTCGGAGTTATGGCACTAGTCCTGTAGTCCTTACTAAACAGTCCAATAGCTCAGGTATCATAAGGACTGGTAGAAATTTGCCATCTTTTAGGGTTTTGCTATATGTTATCATTATACAGACTATTGGACTAAACATGTTAGTTTCTGCCACTGAACTTTAGTGCTATAGTACGGACTACTGTTAGCTGAGCTGATGGACCGAGCAGATTTTTACTAGAATCGGGCTTCGGACTAGTGGCCAAAGGTGCTATTGTTGTAATCCACTGTATCCGTATCGTATAATGGGCCGGTGGCCTCTTTACTGAAATCAACTCACTCACTAGTGGCCAAAGTAGCAGACTGCGTGGCCGAATTCTCTCGTGGGGGTTCTAAGTTAGACTTGTTCCCCAGCAACTAGAGCTGAGTATCGCCTGGTATGTTGTGATAAGATTTGTATCATGATATGGACTGACGATACGACTAGTACCGTGATACACTGCATCAAACAGTAAGAACTGATAAAGTACTGAAATACAGATCTAAAACCTCTTTCTAGGTACATTTATTTAATGTTATCTCAAAAACTGTAACAAAGAAAACCACCAGAACAGAACAGTTTTACATCAGGGGATGGTTATGAAATGTAACAGTTAGTCGACACGTCCTCAGCTTCCACATCCTTGTGTTCTGCCATGCTTATAGGTGGCCTTATGAATGAGTGAGTGAGTTGGGTTTAACGCTGCTTTTAACAGTATTCTACTCATATCACGGCTTGTCAGCTTAATGTGGGAGGAAGGCCCGAAGTGATGCAGGTGTCAGATGTTTACCACTTCGGTGAAACCCACGAGCACAGGTATGTTGCTGACAAACCTAGAAACATAATCGGGGCGAACCAGGTTTCGAACCCACAATCATAGGTTTCTGCCATGCTTATAGGTGGCCTTATGCTACATCTGCCATTATTGGGACTCTATTAGTTCCTGTTCTATTATTTGTGTATCGCAGTCTCACAAACTGACGATTCAAGAATCATGTGTATATAAGTATTAATGACATCATAGTTATCGTTGACTCGTTAGAGGCCTTCCAGCATCCTATGCTGGTCGTAAGAGGGAACCATATGGGTCAGGTCATCAGCGTTCCTGCTGGCTCTTGTAACTGCCAGTCCTTGTGGACTGGCAACTCTGAAAATTACCAGTCCCCCCAAATTTTTGCCAGTCCCAACTTTCAACAAATAAAAAAAAGGTATGAAAATTATTTGGTTTTAATTCTTTCAACATCATGTTCAGTGCAGAGATGTCATCTCTGAAGTAGCTTAGTTAGATCTATACGTCATTCACACAAACTTCAGTCACAATTTTCTCTCTTTTTTTTATATTTTGGGACCAAGTCCCTACGAATGGATATTTAACCTAGAACTAGACAAGGGGAAACCCTGATGGTAACAGACAAGCTGACTCAGTTCGAAAAATGTACTTACATGAATATCACCAATATTTGTGTAACAACAAAAATTTATATTATAAGGTACTGTTTGCCGGTCCACAGGAACTGGCAGTCACATGAATTACTTGTCCAAGCCTAATTTTACTGGTTAAAAAACTGGTAATTACCGGTAAACACGAACGCTGTGGTCATCCCTAAACATTAGAGATGCAAGTCAAGTATGGTGATGGTGAACATGTTTATTGTCATGTTTTTCTGTACCCAATCACCACATCATGGTCAATGTTCAGTTGATGATTCAAGGAGTGCTTATGTTTTCAAATCGATCATGAATTTGATCATGGAATTTTCGACATGCAAGGTGACCGTCACATTGAGTTGTCTGAATTAGAAATTCCATGATATTAGGAATACAAGGAAAGTAGTTGTTTCCAGCCCAATTGGGTGGAGTGGTGTCAAGTGTTGAATCTACACGTCTGTGTTTTGATAACCATACAAACATAATGAATATGTCAACACTGGAAGTATGAAACAGCCATAAACAGAACTGATATGGGAAGTTGGTTGTAAGGCATTGTGTGTGTTATTGTATTAATGTGGACTGTAGCAGTGGGTATTTCCTCGGTGCTGTGTGGTGTGGGGTGTTTGTACGTCATTAGGTTTTTTATACGCGACACAGAAATGTGCATCCCATATGTTTAGAATGATGCAAAAAGAATAGATATGTTAGCACACAATAATATTCATTGTATCAAGTTCATGTCAGTAAAGTACGCTAGTCCATTTCAAGACTTTTCAAGAGTGTGCCGGCCAAGCAGGTGCTTGTTGCAGACAGTGTGCCGGTCTAAGCAGGTGCTTGTTGCTGACAGTGTGCCGGCCTAAGCAGGTGCTTGTTGCTGACAGTGTGCCGGCCTAAGCAGGTGCTTGTTGCAGACAGTGTGTTGGCCTCAGGCAACATTAAGAGACTCAGTGATGTATCTGTGGGTTGGGTCAAGTGTAGAGTGTCTTCCTGGCTTGTGGAGACAGTAGCCTCTGGATTCTGGTCATGGTGTACCATTGGTCAGTGTTGTGTGTGGACGTCGCGGTCAAGCAGTGTGTGCATTGTGCCCACTCAGTGTTGTCACAGGTCATGGGAGGGGTCAGTTCAAATATTTATTCAACTTTTTCCTCTTGTAATATATGACTGAGGAAGGCAATTGAAATAACTGAACTCTACCGTAGTGTCTGTGAGTGATATGACTGGTCCAGTAGGGGTGGGTGGAGGGAGAAGGCAGGGTCAAAACTGTTATCTGGTGACTAGAAATAGGTCATCAGAGGTTTTAGAGCAATTTCAATGAGGTGACTCCTTCTGTTTGATGTTTCAAAATACAACCTGTCATCGAGTCTGACCGCCGGCTCCATGTGCCCAGTTAGACACGGCCACTGGTCGGAATCAGGCTGTGGTCTGGATAGATTTGACCAATGGTGTCCACCATCAGTACCCTCTTACAATACAACCAACACAGGTTACTGGGGACCTGTTCTGACCCGAGATCCCACATCTCTTATTCGTGACTAGAAAGGGTGCATGTGATCTTGTCTTCCCAGCAGGAGAGGCTAGCCTTGCTCCAAGGCTGTACTGAATGATCAATCCGTGGGTGTACAGTCATTCTAGCCTTATAATTATAAATAGTCATGTGGGCAGTACTCCAGTCTCTTATAGGGATGACTTGTTCTTATTATTTATATGATCAAGAAATTATGAAATTGAACTAATAATTATTGCCTAAGAGACTTGTGCAAGTCTAAGGAGAGGGGGTCCTGAGGTTTCCACCCATCATCACCTGACATTCTCCATCACGGTGCTGCCTAAGTGAAGCTTCCACCATTAATAATGGATCACTGACGACAGTATGAGAAAAATCACGAACACTAAGAGACAAATCATGTCTTGATTCAGTTGAATTAGTGCAAACAATTACTTGAGAATCTACAAGGAGTTATGATATAACTGAATCTGTAAGTAACCTTAAAATTATCTGCCTGACAGTCGGACAGGTGAAGGCATATTTCATGCAGACGGACAGAAAAATCACCGCTCCAGTCACAGGGCACCATTATATGGCTTGAGTATTGCTGATTTTTAAACAACATTGACACTCTCCATTCACAAGGTTCTGTAATACAACAAGGGTGTCCTTGAGTGTCTTCAGTTTGACGCCTTTGTTAAATATGTAAATTAACTGCATGATGACACATTTTATTACACATATTTCATAAACACAGAAAACAGGACCACGCTGATGTTGCCTTCACAGAAGCGTTATCAGTTGTTGGCAGACTCTACCATGCAGCTTTAGGAGTCGGTGTAAGGGCGGATCTCAGCTGACTGCCTGATGTGGTTACAAGCCTATTACATGCTTACAGTGCTCAGCCTGATGGCATTAGCTGTGTGGCTGCACTGCTCGGTCGGGGGGAAATCATTATCTAACGTGTATGCGACCTGCAGCCTCCGCATCGTGATGAGGACCATCCAGGTGAGCTGTCCGGCCTGATGTCTGATGGAGATGATGGGTGTAACCTGCTGAGCTTGTTTAGCACTCTCCTTGAGCATTACATGCATAAACATGCTGGTGTGTATGGTCCGCGTCACATGTTTACTGGGTGTGTTTTAGCATTCTCCTTGAGCATTACATGCATAAACATGCTGGTGACAGCACACGCTGGTGTGTAGGGTCCGCGTGACATGTTTACTGGGTGTGTTTTGACTCACGCCTCATTGCCTAGACATGCAATGCCTTTGGCTAGACAGGCATTACAATTGGCTAGACAGGCGATACCATTGGCTAGACAGGTAATGCCATTGGCTAGACAGGCAATACAATTGGCTAGACAGACAATACCATTGGCTACACATGCAATACCATTGTGTAGTCAGGCAATACCTTTGGCTAGACAGGCAATACCATTGTGTAGACAGGCAATACCTTTGGCTAGACAGGCAATACAATTGGCAAGACAGACAATACCATTGGCTAGACAGACCATGCCATTGGCTAGACATGCAATGCCATTGGTTGTATGTGCAGTACCATTGGCTAGAAATGTAATACCATTAATTAGGCAGAAAATGCCATTGGATAACAGGCGATACCTTTGGCTAGACAGGCAATTTAATTGGCTAGACCGGCAATGCCATTGGCTAGACAGGCAATACCATTGGCATCACATGTAATACCTTTGGCTGGACAGACAATACCATTGGTTAGACAGGCAATACCATTACCTTGACAGGCAATACCATTACCTAGACAGGCAATACCATTACCTAGACAGGCAATACCATTGGCAACACAAGTAATACCTTTGACTGGACAGACAATACCATTGGTTAGACAGACAATACCAGGTAGATGTCCTCACTAGATCTGGTGTATATTGTCGCACATTCTGTTAGCTTAACATGCAGAATATCTAGTCGGATTTCTTGAAGAATTTCTTGACGAATTATGCAACATTAACCATAACCTGTTTGGAATTTTGATGGGAATTGTCCAGGTTGTAACTGCTTGTAAGAAATTCTCCCAGCATGGGCCCTCTGCCCCTCCCATACTCAGGATAAGGCTATTATCCCAGGTGTGTTACCGACAACGTCTTGTTGTCATTATCCTGATTATCCTGATTATCCTGTGTGCTGTCATGCAGATCATAACAAGCGCGTTTGTCAGACTTTGTCACAGAGCATCTGTCAGTCAGTGGCGGGGTCAACTGCTATCTTAACCATGTTAACAAGGGCGGCCAATTAGTTGTGTCTCCCGAGCCTGGGACTCACCAGGAATTCCCGGGACACAAGTCGGGATTGTTCCATCTCCGGCTGAGTGGAATTGATTTGAATGTCACTTGGTTTTATGGTAATTGATTTCCGTTATTACCGTGAGACAACTGTAGCGTCTCTTTGAGAACAGAATTGATGTTTTTCTCATAAATCCAGCATCAAGACAGACTGATACCTTACGGCTAACATCAATATTAACATGATCAACATCAACAACATTGTTAACAACCACAACCATCATTGTTAACATCATCAACATTGTTAACAACCACAGCCATCATTGGCAACAACATCAACACCAACATCAACAACATAATTAACACCAACATCATCAACAACCACAACCATCATTGGCAACAACATCATCAACAACCACAACCATCATTGTCGAGATGGCAAAGTGTCTGTCACTACCAACTTGAAGACTTTCTGATGCACAGTTGAGTACACAAAGTATGTGATCTTGACTACCAGGTCCGGGGCCCGTGAAGATCCAGGGCAGAACAGGTCTTCAGCAACCCATGCTTGCCCTGAAAGGCGAATATGCTTGTCGAAAGAGGCGACTTATGGGATCGGGTGGTCAGGCTCGCTGACTTGGTTGATGCATGTCATCGTATCCCAATTGTGTGGATCTTTGCTTATGATATCAATGACTGGATTGTGTGGTCCAGACTTGATTATTTACAGACCGCAGTCATACAGCTGAAATATTGCTGAGTGTGGTGTTAAACAACAAACAAACAAACAAGCAGACCATGGTCACATGGCTGCAATATTGCCAATTCACTGAGAGTATGGAAGTCAGGCTCCAAGCCAAGTCCACTGTCATACAGCAGGAATACTGCAGAGTGGGGCTCCAACTAACATCGTACTAGAATTTGCACTGAATTAAATTGTCATCATGGTAATTGTAAATATAACATATGTTACATAGTAAAAAAACCAGAATAAATGTAAATATTGAAGGTGTTTCCTGTTGACACGCAGCTCTGAACATGTTTGGGATTCTGGATAACCACCTGTTGCTGCGCATCAAAAGGAATTCATATTGTAAAATATCAGCGACAAAAACCTTCAGTGTGTTTTTCCATGTGTTTAAAAATCTGTGGTTTGATTGAAATGTTTTAATAGCTCTCTGCAGCTGCTCCGTCTGTTCCTTGTGGCGGGGAAGTAGTTCAGCCTCGTCCACATCAACACAGTTGCAGATCAGTCCAGTTTCTAGGACATCCACGAATTGCATCCAAAATGTCCAAAGTATTTTTTCACCTTTGGTGATGATATTGAAGACTATCCCAGTCAGAGCTTATGACATCATGTCAATGCCCTGACACCATTTGTTCCTAGCGATGTTAGTGTGGCCGAGAGCATTGGTCTGATACACTATGCAGGGATTTCTGTGGACTACGGAAGTGCAGGTTGAAGGCAGCATCCCACTGATAACCAAGGCCTGGTCCTTGGGGACGGAGGGAGAGGTAGGGGGTGTCCTCTATAGCTGTAGTCACTCTGACCCACAAATAAGTGTTTGTGTGTGGTGGGGTGGGGTGGGGTATCCTCTATAGGTGTAGTCTCCCTGACCCACAGATAGGTGTGTGTGTTGGGTTAGGGGTGAGGGAATCCATTTCTACAGAGACCTGCCTCCTCTTTAAACACTAAAACAGTAACAGGTTTAGTCTCACTGACCCACGAGGGGGGTTGGGGGGGGGCCTACTTACAACATTCATGCCAGTTTTTATGACCTGAAGTTAAAAATAGCCAGGATATGAGCAGATCCACCCAATCAGACCAGCTGCTAGCCTTGCCCCAAGGCTGTACTGAAAGAAAAGTCCATGAATGTGTCGTAATTCTATCCTCCTCATTGTCAAGTCTAGACACATGGACTCCAGTCTCTCATAGGGACAACTTGTTCTTATTATTTACATAATCTAGACATAATGATGTGAGCTAGTAATTAATGCCTAAGAGACTGTGCAAGTCTAACGGACTGTGTGCACTGGGGCTGCTGCATGCAGAGGGAGGGCCAGCTCAACATGTTTTTCTACTTGTGAGGAAAGGTTAGTTGTAGACTCCCTCTGTCAAGACAGCCTATAGTCTGTTCCAGTTTAGTGACCCCTCACTGAGCATCGCTCCCAGTTTGCATCAAGCTTGTCATAATTCTTAAACCTTACAGACCCAGGTGAAAATACTACACAGCCTTAGAAATTGGCTCTAGTCCTGTAGCTCTTGCAGTTAAGGTATCATAAGGAAGAGTAGAAATGTGCCATATTTAGGGGTTTTGCTTTTTGTTATCGTGTTAAACATGTTAGATTCTACCCCCGAGTAGTAACTTTCAGTATCCCCATCGCTTCTAACAATGCTTGATATGGCTCACGTTACTATGGTGATATGAGAGAATGTCGTTGATGTTTATCCCATGAAAGCTGTAACATTGCTTGTCGTGAGGGCGCTGTGAAGACAGGCAATGTGTCCTTAATAAGCAAGCCACTTAATGTTTCATAGTTTTTTCTTGTAACCATGGCGATGAGTGGCAGTAGAGGATTGCTCCAGTCCACGTCAGACCACCACATGAGTCTGTTATATGTGTCATTGAAACCTGTGATTGTGGGTTTGAATCACCGTTATATAACTGGAATATTGTTCAAAGCTGCTTTAAACCCGACACACTCACTCACTCTTGGAAAGGTGGAACTTGTCAGCGTCTGTCTGATGTTCTTGGACAGTTCCCAGGTCAGATTCTGACATCCAAGTGATTAGAGTCATGCCTATGTACAGAATGTGCTCAATACAGGACGTCAGTCTGTAAATGGTCACATCTTTACAGACAAGACTTGGAGCAGCATCCTATGTAAAACTGGATGCTTATGTGAGCTTATTCAGCATTGCAACTAGCCAGCATGACGGGTCTGTCGCGACTCTGACAGGAGGCCTGCTTGTGTTGAGCTGGTGACATTTGTCCTGAACGTCTGTCATTCCTCCCAGCAAACAAGAATACATTACCTGACTGGCTTTGGATCTTGCCATAGCTAGGTTGTATTTCTTGCTGGTTGCTGTGCCTGGCTTCTTGCTGTGTGCCTTACTGAATGCTGTCTTACTTAGAAAACTGTCTCATTTATTGTGATTTAAATTGAATGTTTATTTTTCAAAGAATCTGAAACACAGGTACATTGTTAGGAAACTCAGAAACATCTGTACTTAGCAAGTCAGCTTCTTGGCTTCTTGCCCTGTTTCCGTGCATTTGTCCTGGGTAGACAGATTTGTCTATACAGAGAGAGGTGGTGGATAGCCTTGCTCCAAGACTGTATAGAAATATAAGTCCATGGATGTGTAGAAATTCTATCCTCCTAATAGGCAAGTCTAGATATGTGGACAGTACTCCTTTCTCTTATAGGGACAACCTGTTCTATGTGGACAGTTCTCCTTTCTCTTATAGGGACAACCTGTTCTATGTGGACAGTTCTCCTTTCTCTTATAGGGACAACCTGTTCTATGTGGACAGTTCTCCTTTCTCTTATAGGGACAACCTGTTCTATGTGGACAGTTCTCCTTTCTGTTTTAAGGACAACCTGTTCTATGTGGACAGTTCTCCTTTCTCTTATAGGGACAACCTGTTCTATGTAGACAGTTCTCCTTTCTGTTATAGGGACAACCTGTTCTATGTGGACAGTACTCCTTTCTCTTATAGGGACAACCTGTTCTATGTGGACAGTTCTCCTTTCTGTTATAAGGATAACCTGTTCTATGTAGACAGTACTCCTTTCTCTTATAGGGACATCCTGTTCTATGTGGACAGTTCTCCTTTCTGTTATAAGGACAACCTGTTCTATGTGGACAGTTCTCCTTTCTGTTAAAGGAACAACCTGTTCTTAGTGCTTACATAATCTACAAATTATGATTTAAACTAATACTGGTAATTAATGTCTTAGAGACTTGTGCAAGTCTAGGTGGTGGCAGACAGGAGCAGATAAGTCTACAAGTTCCTAGAAGAATATCATGTATGGAGTAAGTGCTACAATGTTCCCTCATTATTCCGCCCTTCAATATAACACTAACTCGGTTATAGCGCACATGGCTCCTAAAATTTACTAACATTTTTAATAAACTCCAATGACACAATGTTTTCCCCCATCTCAGAAAACATTATCAGCTGATCACTGCGATCACGTAACACAGGAAATATCAGTCAACAATTCCGACACAATTTGATCCTATTATTATGATATCTGGTAATAAAAAGATTGTTCATTGTTTGTCTGGACTAATGTTTGCAATATATTTGATTAATTATTATTCCCCCTGCATATAATTCGGGGGGATGTATCGATCAGCCAGTCTGTGTGTCCGTCTGTCAGTCTGTTCATTTCCTTTTCCGGGCAGAACTCGAAAACCCTTCAGTGTATTTGATCGAAATCGAAGTTGTGCCTTTTGATTTTAAGGAATTTTTGATATTTACATATTCCACCTTTGCCATGGCAACAAGTTGGATTTAAGTTTTAAGATAGGGTGGGTTCACTTATGGAGTATAACAAATAAACTGTTAAATATTTCCTTGCCAAACATTGCATGTCTATATATAAAGTTCATACTGAACTGGTGCCATTTGATATTAAGGAGTTTTATAGAAATGTTTATTTTAGAATTTCCATTTCAGCTATTTTGACATGGGCTAACAGAAATGTTGGTCAGTTACCTGGTTTGGGACCATAACGTGTTAAAATGGGCGGGGGATATAGATGACTTCGTCAACTATACGCTTGTTTAGTTATTGATTCTTGAAATTCGTCATTTGTTTGCATAAAAAAACCCACAGAAACACACTTGTTTTACTTTCCATTTCATATGGATGCGACCATGGTGGATCTTTTGTTGGTAAATGTTTTCAAGAACATTCAACTCTTGACTCATTACATACAGAATTGCACATTTACTAGTGGTGACTTTACAGACAGCTGCTGGGGGAATTGTCATCTTTCTGATGACTCTTGTATTAAAAATGACCTTCAATAATAAAAATAATGGAAAAGATGGCTTATGAACTACAGATAAGCGCACATGCAAGTTTCACGATACGTATAGGATCGTGGGTAAGGTATCGTGATACTTATCAGATCGCACAGTTGGTGTATCGGCCAAATGCAACTCGAAATGAATGCGACGCCCACTCCTCTCAAGCAGCAGTGGATTTATATCTTAAGAAAATGTCCTCTGTCACGTTTACCTCACCTTAATCCAACCTTACATTAATCCAATCACACACCAAATAGCACCGGTTTTTAGCGCTGAGTAGAGTACTTCCACTAAAACAATACATGCGCGCTGGCTCGTGTCGGCCTTTGACGCAGTCGCAAAGAACAAAGACACTGCGTTGTGTGGATGGCGTCTGTCTGGACTTGCAGATGTGATCAGTGATGACCTAAGTGAGTAGAACTCTTGTCTTGACCCCTGCAGTGACGATTCACAGGATGTAATTAGTGTTTGAATGACATTGTTTATATACTTGTTACAAGTGCTGCTCAATAAACAGTGATGTGGAATACATAGTTGCTTGTTTTCAGCGTATGTCTAAGTTGGTATTTCTGTTATCCAAAATGTCTTATTGTCGATATAAAAGCGATGTTTAATAATGCGAGCAAATACCACTCGCATTTTTCACATTTTATTCACGCTCACGTTAATTTCAAGATTTACGGTAGATCACACAAGTGAAGTTGTCAAGCAGGATATAAACTTTCAACAAGATCTGCTTATCCCAAGTGCACCAACTGTTGATGTGTATTGATCCTACAAGGAAGTAGTGTTGTGTGTGTGGAGGAAGTAGTGGGGAGATAAGACCTCAATAATGAGGTGTCGTTGAAGCCGGTGTATAACAGTGATACTACAGGGTGGGGCCCTGTTTATACACATACTTCACCGTAATGACTGGCGGCCAGTTCATTCTCCTCTCCCCCCCCTCCAGCCCCCAGGGTGTTCATGTCGGGGGAACTTCAGATGTGTGACATTCTCCTCTCCTTCCCCCAGCCCCCAGGGTGTTCATGTCGGGGGAACTTCAGATGTGTGACATTCTCCTCTCCTTCCCCGAGCCCCCAGGGTGTTCATGTCGGGGGAACTTCAGATGTGGGACATTCTCCTCTCCTTCCCCCAGCCCCCAGGGTGTTCATGTCGGGGGAACTTCAGATGTGGGACATTCTCCTCTCCTTCCCCCAGCCCCCAGGGTGTTCATGTCGGGGGAACTTCAGATGTGTGACATTCTCCTGTCCTTCCCCCCACCCCCAGGGTGTTCATGTCCAGGGAACTTCAGATGTGGGACATTCCCATCATGTTTGGTTTCAGCCAGGAGTAATGGGGCAGGGTGTCTTGTTCTCCTCACTGGAAAACAGCAAATAAACCAAGCGTTTACAACAGGAGTTGGAGTCGTAGGAAAGAATAACCTAACATATGTCATTGCTTCGTTGCTATTGGTAACTGTTTGATATCAGTTTATTGTTCAACCTCATTTTGGATGCAAGTATTTATGATTCATTATTCTATTGTGATTAAGTCCAACACTGGGTCATGACTGGATGCTCATATCAATAATTCAATTTCCGATATATCTGAGCTCAGCAGTCCGAGTCTATATTTACCATGAGTTGCCTTGTCCAGTGTATAATGTCAACCTGTCTCTGCCGGTCTCAATTACTAATGCAATATTTCAACTGTGACATTTCCTCTGTGTTCTCACATGCCAGGTCAGGGCGACCACGGCAACCGCTCAACAGTAACCATGGCAACACTAGTTGCCATGGCAACCACTCCCAATCCAGTAACTATGGCAACCACTTAATACTGTCTCCATGGCTACCACTCGCAATACCATCACCACGGAAACTGCTCACAATACAGTCACCTTGGCAATTGTAGCTGCATTCATGGACCCCATGTTTATTCATTCTTGGACCCTCATGCTTATGCATTTATGGACCCCACATTTATGCATTCATGGGCCCTTGTGTTTATGCATCCATGGACTCCACATTTATGCATTCATGGACCCTCATGTTTATGCATTCATGGACCCTCATGTTTATGCATTCATGGACCCCATGTTTATGCATTCATGGACCCTCATGTTTATGCCTTGACCTCTAAATGTATGCATTCATGGACTCCATCTTTATGCATTCATAGACCCTTGTGTTTATGCATTCATGGGCTCCACATTTATGCATTCATATACCCCATGTTTATACATTCATGGACCCTCATGTTGATGCATTCATGGACCCTCATGTTTATGCATTCATGGACCTTCATGTTTATGCATTCATGGACCCTCATGTTGATGCATTCATGGACCCTCATGTTTATACATTCATATACCCCATGTTTATGCATTCATGGACCCTCATGTTGATGCATTCATGGACCCTCATGTTTATGCATTCATGGACCTTCATGTTTATGCGTTGACCTCTAAATGTATGCATTCATGGACTCCATCTTTATGCATTCATAGACCCTTGTGTTTATGCATTCATGGGCTCCAAAGTTATGCATTCATGGACCCCATGTTTATACATTCATGGACCCCATGTTTATATTCATGGACTCTCATGTTAATGTATTCATGGACCCTCATGTTTGTATTCATGGACCCTCATGTTTATGCATTCATGGACCCTCATGTTTATGCATTCATGGACCTTCATATTTATGCATTGACCTCTAAATGTATGCATTCATGGACTCCATCTTTATGCATTCATAGACCCTTGTGTTTATGCATTCATGGGCTCCACATTTATGCATTCATGGAATCCATCTTTATGCATTCATAGACCCTCATGTTTATGCATTCATGGACCCTCATGTTTATGCATTCGTGGACTCCATGTTTATGCATTCATGGACCCTCATGTTTATGCATTCGTGGACTCCATGTTTATGCATTCATGGACCCTCATGTTTATGCTTTAGTGGACTCCATGTTTATGCATTCATGGACCCCATGTTTATATTCATGGACTCTCATGTTAATGTATTCATGGACCCTCATGTTAATGCATTCATGGACTTTCATGTTTATGCATTTGTGGACCCCATGTTTATGCATTCATGGACCCCATGTTTATATTCATGGTCCCCATGTTAATGCATTCATGGACCCCATGTTTATGCATTCATGGACCCCATGTTAATGCATTCATGGACCCTCATGTTTATGCTTTTATGGACCCCATGTTAATGCATTCATGGACCCTCATGTTTATGCATTTATGGACCCCATGTTTATGCATTCATGGACCCCATGTTTATGCATTTATGGAACCCATGTTAAAGCATTCATGGACCCCATGTTTATGTATCCATGGACCCCATGTTAATGCATTCATGGACCCTCATGTTTATGCATCCATGGACCCCATGTTAATGCATTCATGGACCCTCATGTTTATGCATCCATGGACCCTCAACATTTATGACTGAAGTTACCAAACACATGTGTGACAGATTTATCGATATTCCTTGAATATCAAAGTGGGAGATGATGGTAGACATACCCTGGCTTAACTCTGCAGCCCGCACCTCATTCTTGACAGGGACAGAATGATAAGTCAGCTGTACGTACATATTTTGAGGACATTTAAATTGTGTAGATAATAGATAATAGGCTTGAACCATACACCAACTGTGAGATCCGATACGTATCACAATACTTTACTCACAATCCGATATGTATCACGATACTTGTATGTGCTCTTATCTGTGGTGCGTAAGCCATCTTTTTCATAGAGAGGATGGTCAAATACCTGGCACACTGACGAATTACCGATTCACCGTTGGCAGTGTCAAGTATGGCACAACAAATGAAAATATGTATGTTTTCACTATTAACTTGCACTACTGATAAGTGTTCACATTTAGGGTCAAAATCAATATTTTTTGCTTAGAGTGCGACTGTGATCGATACTTGTATTGAGAAGTAAAAAATCATGATCCACCAGTGCATCGGTGTATCGCCCCACAACGAGTAGATAACAGTTTACTTTGGGCACCAGTGTCATCCTGCCTCTCTCGGGACTTACCATTCGCTTAAAAGAGTCGGAAAACATGGGGATGTCCGCGTACTTCACAGACATCGACAACTGTCTATTACGTGTGAGATTTAGAGAGGACCGATAGCTGGTGTGTGAAATGACTTTCAAGATGGCCAAACATTTGCCATGAAAGGTTAAAGTAGTTTCAGTGTCAGT
The DNA here is from genome assembly GCF_022045235.1 of Haliotis cracherodii. NCBI lineage: Eukaryota > Metazoa > Mollusca > Gastropoda > Lepetellida > Haliotidae > Haliotis > Haliotis cracherodii. The sequence goes on along the minus strand of NW_027266267.1, from coordinate 3,315,137 downwards.
CCCCGCAAACAGCATATCCAAACCGCCGTGTCCTGAAGCCCTGTGTCCACACTCAAGGGCTTGTGCTACACGACCACCACCTCACCACAGCATCAACCCACCTCACTCTCACTCACCCACCCACTCTAAGCGAGCCACTCATTCTTCCGCAACACGATTAACGATAACTGTCAGGTTGGTTTTTGTTCTTCAAATAAACTTTCAGCAACTGTCAGCTAAAAGGAAAAATGGACTCCCATCTTCGAGATACCGACTGCCTCCTCTATTAGCTAGCTGCAGTACCTGTTTCTGATGGCTTTATCTGACACATCAAAGACTCCCAGTCCCCCCTCCTCCCCCTCCCTCCTGGCCTGCAGCAAGGTGACTCACTGCCACCTACTGTATTCGCTATGTACTGAGCTACCGCTGATTACCTTCGTGGTCTCCACCTTCCTCATCCCCTGGGTTTAGCATCTAGCCGATGGGACTACACTGCAATCTACTTTACAGATGTATCAAGTATCATCTGTTTTCTGGTGTATTGGGTAAGAAGGTTGAAAAAATATAACAAGGTTTTGTATTATTTGTATTGTTTAACCTAAAGTATACACAGAAATTCATTCACAAGCGATGTTTCCCTTTGAAATTGATTGACAAAACAGTGGAAACACAAAAGTGAACTTCTTCTCACATTGTCATCTCTCTGTGGCCAAGATGGTAGCAAATGACCATGCTGGCTTTGATGTGGTAATATTTACTTGCATGTACATTGTGTTTGTTGTTTAATGCAACACTCAGCAACCTTCCAGCTACATGACCATGATGACAGCAGTCTGTAAATAATCAAGTCTGGTCCAGACAATCCAGTGATTGATATCATGAGCATCAATCCATGCAACTGGGATACGATGACATGCATCAACCAATTCAGTGAGCATGACCACCGGATCCCTGCTATGCTGGTCGTAAGAGGCGACTGATGGGATCGGGTGGTCAGGATCGCTGACCCTATCCTAATTACGTTGATCGATGCTCATGATGTCAATCACTGGATTTCTGGTCCAGACTTGATTATTTACAGACCCCAGTCATACAGCTGAAATATTGCTGCGTGCGGCGTTAAACAACAATAGGCAAACAAACAAACAAACAGACCATGGTGACATGCAATATTGCCGTTTCACTGAAAGTATCGAAGTCTGGCTCCAAGCCAAGTCCAATGGATCATCATTCAACCTTGACCAAGTCCAGTGGATCATCATTCAACCTTGACCAAGTCCAGTGGATCATCATTCAATCTTGACCAAGTCCAGTGGATCATCATTCAGGATAGACACAATTTTTTATGGATAACAACTTCTTTAATACTGTAAAAGGCGACGTTTCGGTATAGATCCTTATATCGTTGTCAAGCAAGACAGTCTTGCTTGACAACGATATAAGGATCTATACCGAAACGTCGCCTTTTACAGTATTAAAGAAGTTGTTATCCATAAAAAGTTGTGTCTATCTTGTCATCCGTCAACTTCTAAGTAATGCCTATCAAACAATTTGATCATCATTCAACCTTGCCCAAGTCCAGTGGATCATCATTCAACCTTGACCTGTAGCACCATGACATCAAAGGATGAACAATTTTTATTGCTTGACTTCTGTCAACTCTGAGAGAGTATTTAAGTCCTAAACAAAGTTAGGATATCAGTTGTGAGATGGATTTTTGTTGCTGGGAGGTCGGAGGTCAATATTTGGCCCTCAGTCAGCAACAAATGACAGTTAATATTTACAAATGTGATGAAACTCCCATAGGCTTACAATAGTCTTAGCGCTAAGATCGCTTTGTGCAAGTGGGCCCAGGACCAGTAGAGAAGAGGATCTCATGCTGTGTGGTACATTATTCTTGTGAACATGTTGAGCCTCTGAATTTAAAAAATAAGGCCTGACTGAAATCCCAATTCTGAAACAAATAATGAATTTATTTCCCCAATTTGCTGGCCAGGGGCACTTTGTTCACATGGCTACATCAGAGATGAAACCCTGAATGAACAGCGGTGGTTGATGTGTTTATACTCCGAGATAATCAGATCTGCCGTGCCCTGGGGGTGTGTGAGGTTTGCTCCTAGCTAACTGAATGTATAGTTGTCATTAGGGATATCACAGGGACCCTAGACTAACATTTAGTCTCTGAAATCTTATATTACACAATATCCATCTTGACTCCAAAAATAAAAAAAAATTCCCTCTGCATGCTGATTTAGAGCTAGCTTGAGCTGGCTAGACTTGCTTTTGTATGCATATCTAAATTATTATTTTTTCATAAAATAAATATATTCCACGGTCATGGTGCAGGACTACAGGGACCCCTTGACTGTCACTTAGTGTAGGTTTTGTCAGACTCTCATGCTGTCTCAATTCTCAGTTTTGAGTGAGTGAGTATGGTTTTACGCCGCTTTTAGCAATATTCCAGCAATATCACGGCGGGGGACACCAGAAATGGGCTTCACACGTTGTACCCACGTCGGGAATTGAACCCGGGTCTTCGGCGTGACGAGCAAATGCTTTAACCACTTGGCTACCCGACCGCCCCTCACAGTTTTGAATACTTTTGTCATACTTTTTATCCCCCAGCATACAATCATTTCCTTTTCTGGGGGAGAACTCGAAAACCATTCAGTGTATTTGATCGAAACTTGGCAAATCTATCAGTCACCTACTGAAGTGTTGCCTTTTGATATTTTGGGATTTTTCGAATTTTTATTTTTAATTTTTTTTATGGAAAGAGGTTGGACGTAGACTCCATTGGGGATGGGGTTCGTTCCCGGGGCAGAATTCGAAAACCATTCAGTATATTTGATCAAAACTTGAAAGATATATCAGTCACATGCTGAAGTGGTGCCTTTTGCTATTTTGTATTTTTTAAATTTTGGTGGACAAGGACACGATTGCTAGTTTTGCGAATAATTTTGTGCGACTTGTTTTTGGTTTCTGGAGCATAACTCGAAAACCGTTCTATATTTTTCAACAAAGCTTGGCAGATATATGAAACAGATCCTGATGTGGTGCCTTTTGTTATTTGCGGATTTTTGGCATTTTTCTTTTTCTTGTTTTCCATGGAAACAATTTGGAAACAAAGGTAGTGGTAGGTGTCGTTTCCGGAGCACAACTTGAAAACTGTGAAAGACTTGTCATACTAACCTGGTACATGTATTAAAGGGCTGAAGTGGTGTTTTTTGTTATTTAGGAATTTAAGAAAAGAAATAAAATTCCTATTTCCATGGCAACGAGTTTGTCTTGGGCTCTGTTCATAGTATGAAAACACGAATACACAATGCCATGGGAGCCGTGCCAATTTACACTTGTCAGGGGGTACTCAAAGTACGTGATCTAGACTACCAGTTGTCGGACTTTCATTTTTGGAAGCCTCGGTGGCTGAGTGGGTTAGATCGCTGACTTTGTGTGCTGGCAATTAGGTGCCTCACCCTGGCAGGTGTGGGTTCGAATCCCGGACGGGACTCAACCCATGAAAGTACTAGAATCTGTACTTAACTAAGAAAGTGTTATCCCAAATATAACATTAGTTACATCTGTTCGTAGTAGTGTTTTTGTCCAGACCATATCTCTAAAACTGATATGTATTCTTTCATGACACTTTGCACACACAAAGACCAGTTTGCCTTTTGCTACTTAGGGGTGTTTAGAAGAAAAAAAAGTCTGTTTCCATGGCAACAACTTTGATTTTGACTGTTCATATTGGTGTGTACCTGATATAGAAATACAAAGTTTCGAATCCCAATTCCATGGTATTGTTTTGATAGCACAATAACTACTGTCGTATACGGACAGACAGATTAGAGAGAAATACTCTCATCAAGTTGGACCTAATGTGACAGTCAGATGATTTGTGCTTTCGAATATGTTGAGGCCTGGGGGATTGTCATCTTCTGATGACTCTTGTATATATATTCATAATGGTGTATGGAATTAGTTAATGATGTTGTTTGCTGTGTTTGTTTCAGACTGGTACAAGGCTGTGCAGGGCCTCATGTCTTGTGCTGTGGCGTGTGCTCTCATCTCGCTCTTCATCGGCCTCTTCTCCCTCTGCTGCAGCTGCAAGTGCTGCAACCCCCACCAGGCTGCAGGCGCTTTCATCAACCTCACCTGTAAGTAACTACAACCTCACCTGTACACAACTTCACCTTTACACCACAACCTCACCTGTAATTACACCACAACCTTACCTGTAAGTAACCACAACCGCACCTGTACACAACTTCACCTGCACACCACAACCTCACCTGTAAGTACACCACAACCTCACCTGTACGAACACCACAACCTCACCTGTACGAACACCACAACCGCACCTGTACGAACACCACAACTTCACCTGCACACCACAACCTCACCTGTAATTACACAACAACCTCACCTGTACAAACACCACAACCTCACCTGTACGAACACCACAACCTCACCTGTAAGTACACCACAACCTCACCTGTACGAACACCACAACCTCACCTGTAAGTACACCACAACCTCACCTGTACGTACACAACAGCCTCTCCTGTACACCACAATCTCACTTGTAAGTACACCACAACCTCACCTGTACGTACGCCATAACCTCTCCTGTACACCACAATCTCACCTGTAAGTACACCACAACCTCACCTGTACAAACACCACAACCTCACCTGTACGAACACCACAATCTCACCTGTACACCACAATCTCACCAGTAAGTACACCACAACCTCACCTGTATGTACACCATAACCTCTCCTGTACACCACAACCTCACCGGTAAGAACATCACAACCGCACCTGTAATTACACCACAACTTCACCTGTACGAACACCACAACCTCACCGGTAAGTACACCACAACCTCACCTGTACGTACACCACAACCTCTCCTGTACACCACAATCTCACCTGTAAGTACACCACAACCTCACCTGTACTTACACCATAACCTCTCCTGTACACCTCAACCTCACCTGCAAGTAACCACAACCTCACCTGTACACAACTTCACCTGTACACCACAACCTCACCTGTAATTACACCACAACCTCACCTGTAAGTACACCACAACCTCACCTGTAAGTACACCACAGCCTCACCTATAAGTACACTACAACCTCACCTGTACACCACAACCGCACCTGTAAGTACACCACAACCTCACCTGTACGTTCACCACAACCTCACCTGTAAGTACACCACAACCTCACCTGTACGTTCACCACAACTTCACCTGTAAGTACACCACAACTTCACCTGTACACCACACAACCTCACCTGTAAGTACACCACAACCTCACCTGTACGTTCACCACAACCTCACCTGTAAGTACACCACAACCTCACCTGTACGTTCACCACAACTTCACCTGTAAGTACACCACAACTTCACCTGTACACCACAGCCTCACCTATAAGTACACTACAACCTCACCTGTACGTTCACCACAACCTCACCTGTAAGTACACCACAACCTCACCTGTACGTTCACCACAACTTCACCTGTAAGTACACCACAACTTCACCTGTACACCACAACCGCACCTGTAAGTACACCACAACCTCACCTGTACGTTCACCACAACCTCACCTGTAAGTACACCACAACCTCACCTGTACGTTCACCACAACTTCACCTGTAAGTACACCACAACTTCACCTGTACACCACAGCCTCACCTATAAGTACACTACAACCTCACCTGTACACCACAACCTCACCTGTACGTACACCACAACCTCTCCTGTACGAACACCACAATCTCACCTGTAAGTACACCACAACTTCACCTGTACGAACACCACAACCTCACCGGTAAGTACACCACAACCTCACCTGTATGTACGCCATAACCTCTCCTGTACACCACAATCTCACTTGTAAGTACACAACAACCTCACCTGTACGTACGCCATAACCTCTCCTGTACACCACAACCTCACCTGTACGTACACCACAACCTCTCCTGTACACCACAACCTCACCGGTAAGTACATCACAACCTCACCTGTAATTGCACCACAACTTCACCTGTACGAACACCACAACCTCACCGGTAAGTACACCACAACCTCACCTGTACGTACACCACAACCTCACCTGTACACCACAACCTCACCTGTAATTGCACCACAACTTCACCTGTAAGTACACCACAACCTCACCTGTACGTACACCACAACCTCACCTGTAAGTACACCACAACCTCACCTGTAAGTACACCACAACCTCACCTGTAAGTACACCACAACCTCTCCTGTACACCACAATCTCACCTGTAAGTACACCACAACCTCACCTGTAAGTACACCACAACCTCACCTGTAAGTACACCACAACCTCACCTGTAAGTACACCACAACCTCACCTGTAAGTACACCACAACTTCACCTGTAAGTACACCACAACCTTACCTGTACGTACAACACAACCTCACCTGTAAGTACAGCACAACCTCTCCTGTACACCACAACCTCACCTGTGCGTACACCACAGCCTCACCTGTAAGTACACCACAGCCTCACCTGTAAGTACACCACAACCTCACCTGTAAGTACACCACAGCCTCACCTGTAAGTACACCACAACCTCACCTGTAAGTACACCACAACCTCACCTGTAAGTACACCACAACCTCACCTGTAAGTACACCACAACCTCTCCTGTACACCACAATCTCACCTGTAAGTACACCACAACCTCACCTGTACGTACACCACAACCTCACCTGTAAGTACACCACAACCTCACCTGTAAGTACACCACAACCTCACCTGTAAGTACACCACAACTTCACCTGTAAGTACACCACAACCTTACCTGTACGTACAACACAACCTCACCTGTACGTACACCACAACTTCACCTGTAAGTACAGCACAACCTCTCCTGTACACCACAACCTCACCTGTGCGTACACCACAGCCTCACCTGTAAGTACACCACAACCTCACCTGTAAGTAGACCCCAACCTCACCTGTACGCATACCACAACCTCACCTGTACGTACACCACAGCCTCACCTGTATTTACACCTTAATCTCACCTGTTGTGTGTGTGTATCAACAGTAACTGTTGGTGTGTGTGTGTGTGTTAACAGTAGCTGTTGTGTGTGTGTATCAACAGTAACTGTTGGTGTGTGTGTGTGTGTTAACAGTAGCTGTTGTTTGTGTGTGTTAACAGTAGCTGTTGTGTGTGTGTGTCAACAGTAGCTGTTGTGTGTGTGTGTGTCAACAGTAGCTGTTGTGTGTGTGTGTCAAGAGTAGCTGTTGTGTATGTGTGTCAACAGTAGCTGTTGTGTGTGTGTGTTAACAGTAGCTGTTGTGTGTGTGTGTTAACAGTAGCTGTTGTGTGTGTTAACAGTAGCTGTTGTGTGTGTGTGTCAACAGTAGCTGTTGTGTACCTCTGTGTAACTCTCCCTCTTCCTGTTTCAGTCCTGCTCCTGGCAGCAGGTATCTGTGTGTTCGGGGCCAAGGCGCACATGGACGAGCGTGCGCAGGTAATGGCAGACGCCAACTCAAAGGACCCTCTCTTCAGCTGGAGCTTCTGGTGTGCTGTCGGTGCGACTGGGATGTCCCTCATCTCCAGCGTCCTCTACTTCTGTGTGGGGCGCGCCGACGACTACTCATGCTGAGGAGGTCGCCATGTAGGTCAAGGTTGGGAGGTCAAGGTCTGAAGGTCAAGTTCGACGTTCGGTGACCTTTGTCATCTGGGCTGCCTTCCACCGTGACGGGGATAACGTTCTTCCAACAGCTAACAAAACTATAGTTTTTTAAACAGATTTTAACTGAAATTTGACATTTTACCCATTTGACAGCTCAAAGAATATGGGGATGTGATTTCGTTGTGGAGATTCACAAACATACCCTGACTTTAAACGCACATCAAACTGTGCTACTTGTATTTATCTAAACACTCATGTCTTCACTGTTGTAAGCCTGGCATTGTCCAGCAGACCGCGTGGCTGTGGAGTGATCGGATGGAGCACAGGTCTAGTAGACCTGGTGACAGAGTATCTAGTGTATGTCGGGTCCACGGAACATGATGGTCAACAGTGGGGATAGATTCCATGTGTAGCTGAAGCCCTAAGCAAAAGTCAAGTAAAATGAATTTCTGTCTGAGGAGGACAGTCTGTACAAATTGAAAATACCTCCCACTGTTTCCTAGTTGGGCACTCATGTGTCTGCAGCTTGGGCTCGACACCAGGTGTCTGGAGGGTGGCGGGTAACTGGCTCATTGTGTCTCCTTGTGCATGGAGGACAAGGAGACACATTGACTGGTGGTGTCTCACACTGGTGTCTCACGCTGGTGTCTCACGCTGGTGTCTCACACTGGTGTTAAGAGAAGGGTCACAGTGTCTCACGCTGGTGTCTCACGCTGGTGTCTCACACTGGTGTTAAGAGAAGGGTCTCGGTGTCTCACACTGGTGTCTCATGCTGGTGTCTTACTCTGGTGTATCACGCTGGTGTTAAGAGAAGGGTCACAGTGTCTCACGCTGGTGTCTCACGCTGGTGTCTTACTCTGGTGTCTCACACTTGTGTATCACGCTGGTGTCTCATGCTTGTGTATCACGCTGGTGTCTCACACTTGTGTATCACGCTGGTGTCTCACACTGGTGTTAAGAGAAGGGTCAGGGTGTCTCACACTGGTGTCTCACGCTGGCGTCTCTCGCTGGTGTCTCACCCTAGTGTCTCACCCTGGTGTCTCACCCTGGTGTCTCACGCTGGTGTCTCACACTGGTGTCTCACACTAGTTTTTCATGTCAACAAGCACCTGGTGCAAGTTAAATCACGTTCCTTCAATCAAGCACTGTGTACCACTCCGTCACAACACGATGTTGCCACTCCCACGGTGTACATGTCCCAGACAGTGTATTCAGCAATACACGACAAGGGGGAATCCAGCATTTATAAAAGGAGGAGTCCTAAATAACAAAATCCTCTCTCAGATAATTTTACTACCTTCAACATCCTACATTTGGTTTTCAAAAAGGGATATCCAGACCCCACTGGACACCCCCACCCCACCCTGCACCCGCCCCTGGATCCGCCCCTGGATCCGCCCCTGGATCCGCCTATGCACGAACACATGGAGCAAGTGACATCTGCATCCTGTAATGGCCTGTTTGCCTGGAGTCATCATAACAACATGACACCTACACGTCACTTGTGCTGCCTGACATATACTTCTCAGATCAAGTTAAGGACCTAATTTTTTGTCAGTAATAGATAAGAAATACAGCAGTTTTTGTCATCCACTGTGATGCATTTCCTGACCCGCATTTCTGATTGGCCAACCTCACCGGGTCGTTCACTACTGACCCTATGTTGGCCGACCAGCACATCCTGCGACACCTGGTGTCATATTTCCATGTTTTCTACTCATGACATCATGTTTCACTTACAAACATACTCACATCATCATTTGTAAACACACGTCATCCTTTGTATACACGTCATTATTTGTAAACACATCATCATTTATATACACACGTCATCATTTGTAAACACGCATCATCGGCATTATGGCTGATACTTATTTTTACCTATGAAATATTCTTATAACATTTTCTTTCTACTATTTTGTATCTTGGCCCGTGTAGCTGTGTACTGGGTTAGTGTCATGTAATCTTGTGTTGGTATGTACAGCATCACCCCACAGAAACTTCACAATAGCTGCCAAGGCATCTTCTTGAGGCAAGGGAATTAACGGACTGTAAAAGTCCACTTTCCACCCTTCCTGAGCTAAGCTGGAATCCTGGAGCTACATTTTAGCTGGACTAACAAGTCTGTGCATAGTCCAATCAAAATCCCTCAATGAACTAGACATCCGGTTAGTAAACAACATGGATTTCAACATGCGGATTTCGATCAATTGCAGAATTTGAAAAGGATGTGTACCGTCAACTGGGCATCAACAGATGTTTTCCAAATCTTTTCATGTTTTTAATCAAAGTGCTCAAATGGTTTAATGCACTTCGTGAGATAAGGCCCGTTTTATTATGATATTGTTACTTATCAACCAGATCATCTTGACTGGGTGCCGCCATTTTGTTTGGGGCAAATGCAAGTAATGTGAGAGTAGGAATCTGATTGGTCAATAGAAGGGACATAGAGGGGACATAACTCGTAATAGTCACTGGTGGCACTATGATCGAGCCTGGGAATTCCAGCCTAGTTTGGCAGGGGTTGAAACGGACTATTGTAGAAAATTAACATCCATGCCTGTGCCTGGCTACCGAGCAGAACATGAAGAGTTGTGTGTTTTTTATCACTATGTCCTATATTGGGTTATCTCCCCTTTAACCTGGTTGTGTTGTGATAACTAACTTTGTGAAAATTTATCCAGTCTGGGATTTTTTCCAGTTTTTTTAAGATTTAATTAGAATGTTTTCAGTTTGTTAAATTTCATGAAGTGTTGAATGATGGTGCCTGGAAACTGTAACTATGGTAACATGATCAGGGTGATAGATGCTAAGAATGCAAGTTACCATGGTTAAGTAGAGTCACAATCACCCTTACTTGGATTATTCAGATTTCAACAGCATTGAGGTTACTGGCGGTACCTCCCCCCAAAACCAGACAACAACGACGACATTATGAAACTTGTTGCCTTACTGCCTTTACCTGCTGCAGAGTCTGCCTGGCTTATCCTGGAGATTTCATCCATAGATGTTTGCTCAAAGTGAAGGAGCATCAGTTGAAGAAATGAATGATTTTAAAAAATAATTATGGTTACAAAATGTGTAATGATATTTTTATCCTCTGTTGTTTTAAAACATTTTCCATGGCTGGTATGTAGTACCTGGCAGACAATTCACTGTCTCTGCCAAGTTTGATATGTTTTTGGGGGTACTTGTTGGGAAAGGTTCCTGTTGAACACATTTGACATTTACAGGTGGGAATGTGAACAGTTTGACATAGATTGCCTGGGAGGGATGTCAGTGTTTTATACCAGCCACTGGAGCCGTGTGTTCAGGTGTGTCCTCCACCTTGGCAGTGGCCATATATATCAGAGAGATTCCACCCTACGCTGGCTATATCGACACAATGTGTTACACCCCATGTTGGCTGTATCGACACAAAGTGTTACACACAAAGCTGGCTGTATCAACACAATGTGTTACACTCCACGCTGGCAGTATCGACACAAAGTGTTACACCCCACGCTGGCTGTATTGACACAATGTGTTACACCCCATGCTGGCTGTATCGACAATGTGTTACACCCCACGCTGGCTGTATCGACAATGTGTTACACCCCATGCTGGCTGTATCGACAATGTGTTACACTCCACGCTGGCTGTATCGACACAATGTGTTACACCCCACGCTGGCTGTATCGACAATGTGTTACACCCCATGCTGGCTGTATCGACACAAAGTGTTAAACTCCACGCTGGCTGTATCGACACAATGTGTTACACCCCACGCTGGCTGTATCGACAATGTGTTACACCCCATGCTGGCTGTATCGACACAAAGTGTTACACCCCACGCTGGCTGTATCGACACAATGTGTTAATCCCCTTGCTGGCAGTATCGACACAATGTGTTGTCATACATCAGGTGGAGCAAGTCCGGGATTGTGGGAGACAGGAAATAAAAATCAGATTTGTCTGAAGCAGCTACATTTCAAAATATTTTTGTCCAGTTTAGCAAAACAAAAAACTTCATGTTGCATAATGATGCTAATTACGTCTTTCGATTGACAAAAGTGCTTCACAAAATGGTCCCTGGAACACCCCTACCATGATATGCTTGTCTGGGATTTCCACAAAAATAAATTCTGGTGCTTTGTGTTTATTGAAATGGGGAAATGGGGCTTGATGAGAAATGGGGGAAGTCCTGTGCTGCTGTGGTCTTTTTGGTCTGACTTGCACCCCCAGATGGTTACCATGGCAACTTATGTACATATATTCATCATCATATAACTGTAATACACGCAGCGGAACCATTAGCGGTCATTTCTTGTGTTAGATTATCAGACATTGTTCCATGATGATAGCCATCTTCTGCCACACGTCTAGTCACACACAGCGATGAGATTCCTCTGCACCAGATATATTTCTTGTAAAGGTCACCTCTTTTTAATTTCAAATTTGAAATTATTTTAGTTTCACAATTTACGAAAGTCAATTTTTTTTTTCATATTATGTTGTGATTATTTGTTGTGTAAAATTTGTTTATTTTCATAAACAGACTTTTATGATTTAACATTGAATGCTGCTTTCTGCTGGTAATTCAGGCCCTCCAGGACGGCAAGGCAACAGCTGTTTGCAATGTTTTGATTCATACTGTATTTATTATTTTAGACCTTTATATTTTATACTTATATTATTTTGTTTAAAAAAATCATGATATCATTTAACTCATAAAGATGTTTGAACTTGTTTACGGCCTTGGAATATATTTTGAAGTCTGAAGATACGTACTTGCTGTTCTTTGGTCTTCTGTCATCAGGGTCATTCATCACATGCGATATTGTGCTTCCATATCGATCAAACTATTGGATCTGTATTTTGTAAATTCTTAAATTTTGTATTTTCTCTCAGGAAGGAGATTAAATTTTCTAGTCAATTGATTCTGAGACTATTTTCGTGAAAAGTTGTTTAGATATCAGACATTGTACCCAGACCTGCAGTTGAACAAATATGATTCTGTGAAATGCTTTGTAATCCAACAGTGTATACTGTACCCTGAAGTGGCCCTGTGTCGTGTTGTAAACTGTGTTCTGGAGGATGTGGATGTATCCTTGACATAAACAGTGGAGCAATTAGGTAACAAGTGAGACAGTGAGCCACTACTTAAAATGAAAATACAGGTATAGAAATAATACCAGCTGGCTTCTCACGAAATGTTTAGACAAAAGTTCCGAAATGAAGAAAGGAAAATATTTTGTATATAATAAGTAATTTCAGAGTAACTACGAAGAGACAAATACATGAATTGTTCTTTTTTAATATCTGGGTTATTTTCCTTTAAAGTTCCAGAAAAAAGATTTGTATCGTCATAGATTTTTAAAAATGTTTCTAACGTTTGCAAAATATGTGTCAGACCGCTGAAAAACAAATATACCTTGGTATGGCAAAAGTACAGCGGTATATCAAGTGATTTGGTGAACACTAAGCAATAGTGTCATAGAGCAGACTTGGATGTGGAGGCTGGCGGACCTCGGCCAGGCCCAGTGTTCAGTCTGACAGTGGCATTGGGGAAAGATTTTAGTTGCAACCTGTTAGATGACAAGCAACAGTTTCTTGATACTCAGAGTTCACTGCAGGTCTGGAACAGGAGTCTATTTTAAATGTACCGGAAATGTTCGAGGTACATCTGTTTTATTGGAAATGTATAGAAGCTTGGTGAGACGTTAGCTGGCTTCCTGTCAGGGGAGGTAACTCTGATGGGCTGGCCAGTGTGCTGTGTGCTAGTCCATGACTTGTGCTTGCCTGTGCTGGATGCTCTATCAGCGCTTTGTAATCTTGTGTAATTCATATAGACTATTTTAGACATTTAGTATTGATTTGTATTGTGTATAATAAAAAAAACTGAAATGCAATACTGGTTCTTGTTATGTAAATACCAGACTGACCGTGAGTTGGAACCCAGTTTATCCCAGTCTGATAGTGGGTAAGCAGCCAGTTTATCCCAGTCTGATGGTTGGTTGGAACTCCAGTTTATCCCAGTCTGATGGTTGGTTGGAACCCCAGTTTATCCCAGTTTGATGGTTGGTTGGAACCCCATTTTACCCACACATACTGGATGTGGATGAACCTGGCTGATGTGCGGTTCTGGGCACTGGTCGCCCATTGATGAGACACTTAATGAGCTGCAACTTGCCACATAATTGTATAATGCGTGTCTTGTTTTGGTGGCACCATGCTCCTAGGTTTACATAAAGGTGTTAGATACATGTACGACCAGCTGAAACCCGTGAATGTCTGGGCCAGCAACCCATGCTTGCCGTAAAAGACAACCATGCTTGCCGTAAGAGGCGACTAAGGGAATCGAGTGTCAGGCTCGCTGAGTTGGTTGATGTACGTCATCGTATCCCAATTGCGTAGATCGATGTTCATGATGTCACTGGATTGTCTGGTCCAAACTCGATTATTTATAATATACAGACCGCCGTCATATAGCTGGAATATTGCTGAGTGCAGCGTTAAACAACAAACAAACAGACAGACGACGTGCATGAACTGAAATACTGCTCAAAGTAGCATGGAAGTCCGCTCCTCATATAGACACTACGTTCTGTATAGCCACCGGACTCGTACACTCAAATGTCGCTGACTGGACATTGTCGTGAGTGGTGGCCGAGCAGCATGTGAAATGCTAATCGTTGATGAATGTTTTCTGCAGGAAGTACGGTACGGCGAGAGGCGTGGACGTGTTTCTGAACGGAACTGTCAAGTGCCGGATGACATGAACAATAACTGGCAGATCTAATCTATCAACATTGACGCTTTATATGTTCACAGACTATCCCGTTTCATTTCATATTCATTCGTTTGATAACACCGTAAAGCAGTGTTAATGTGTTCTTTGATCAGCTGTGTAATCTGCAGCTTCCTTGTACATGTGTAGAGATTACGTACAGTCACTTTTCCTTGAGATTTAAGCCGAGTATTTCTCTGTGTTTGCACGTTTCAAGTTGTATACAATACCATTGTTACTATTAATACCTGTTGTTACAACAGCCAAGTGACGCGTGGAATCTATCTAATGGCAACATAAAGTGTATTGAGGAAATAGTTTGCCTATCAATATATTGAAATATTGAAACTGCCTTTACATGCCTCCGGCTTTCTGCTGATGTTTAACACACACGCACACGCACACGCACACGCACCCATCCACCCACCCACACTCACACGCACACGCACCCACACGCACACAAACAAACACGCACACACACGCACACACACACACACACACACACACACACACACACACACACACACACACACACACACACACACACACACACACACACACACACAAACACGCACGCACACACACACACACACACACACACACACACACGCACACGCACCCACCCACACACACACAAACAAACAAACACACGCACACAAACAAACACGCACGCACACACACACAAACACACACACACACAAACACACACGCACGCACGCACACACAGACAGACAGACACGTGGTGTGTGTGTGTGTGTGTGTATAGTTGCCCATCTCCCCGAGGCAAGCGTGTCCAGTAGCCTATATCAAAGCCAAGATTTTACACTTTGATAAATAGGTTAGTTGACGCTCTTGCCTCGGGAAGATGAATGTTACCTGCCCCGTGGAGATTTCGTGTAGAAATGGTTCACATTCACCTATTGTAGGAGTCGACTGAATTTAGTCGGTTAATGCGGTGATGTCGTTCACGGTGTGGGACGTTTCTACCGATACCGACCACGAGTTTGTCTGGTCCAGACTCGATTTGTTATATTGGCCTCCAGTATAAAGCTGGAATATTGCTGTGTGCGGCGTTAAAAGCACTCCTTACCTCTCTTCGCTTATAGTTGCCGGATCTGTAACTTACATATGAATAATCTATCTGTGCCAATAACATTGTGTTATAAATTCAAGTCAAATAATCTCCCGCTCAATCTTCAATGGAAGTGGCACTTGCCATAAAACATTTTAGAACTGTTTCACATGACGTTACACGTGTTGTTAAGTTGTTTACAGTGTTGTTTACAGTGTGTGGAGACTGAGAACGTTATAGGCTGTTCACTACGATGTCGGCACATCAGTGACACCGTGACGTCAGCAGTGCGTGACAGGCCGGTACACTTGCTGACTGACTAGACATTTTACGTGCGCTTCACTTGGAGGACGTTCTGACTGACATGGTAGATGTGAATCTTACTGTCAGCTTTCCTGAACACGTTGTTTACAGAGATGTCAGGCATTTTCAGAAATGTGGAATAAAATGGAAACGGAGAGGATTTTTATTTTTTTCACAGCGAACTTGTTCACAAATAATTATCAGTTTGTTCGAGGTATCAGGGGAAATGTACAAAGCTATAAAGCCCCTTACTGTAGTAACATTTGTCATTGGTCCTATAATACACTTACGTGGGTTTCGCTTGTCGAAAACTACCTTCGTTTTTTTGTTAAGACGTGACAATACAATACTCCACCCGTGAAGATCCGGGGTAGAATAGGCCTTCAGCAACCCACGCTCCTCGTAAAAGGCGGCTATGCTTGTCGTAAGAGGCGATTGACGGGATCGGGTGGTCAGCCTCGCTGACATGGTTGATGCACGCATCGTATCCCAATTGCGTGGATCGATGCTTATCATGTGAATCACTGGATTGTCTGGTCCAGACTCGATTATTTACAGACCGCCGTCATATAGCTGGAATATTGCTGAGTGCGGCGTTAAACAACAAACAAACAAACAAACACAAAAATATAAGCAACAAGAATACTTTGCTGTGACTTATTTCTAACCGCTTCTCCCAACTGATGCACAGAAACATCCGCACTTAGCATCAGACGCAGTTCAGGTCGTAGAATGTCTCAAACTATCTTCTTGTCGCTCTAATATCGGTACAGCCAGCTTTCTAGAAACTGTCCCATCCCGAAACTTCTTGAAAGATCAAGCCTGTCATGTTTGTAAATAACGAGGGGTGGATAACTCGTATCACTGCCGCCGACAACACACGGCATTTTACAGCGCTTCAATCGTTCTACTGCCACCGACAGTCACTACACTTGTATTTACCACAGTTTCTATTACCACAGTTTCTACTGCCACGTGACCGGAGTATACACAACGATAGATCATACTTGATAATGTTGGGTATTAGCGATGTGGAAATAATTAAGCCGGAGGTGATACAGATCTTGATTGTGTGTCACTTTGTTGTGAGCCACGAGAGCGGGTATGGTGCTGACAAACCCACAGTAATAATCAGTGTGAATCTGGGATTCCGAACCATCTTTTGTTTAACACCCTTCTTGTTTTTTTCTTTGTTGTTTAACGCCACACTTAGCATATTACAGCTAATGCCTATCAAACAATTTATATGACGGCGGTCTGAAAATTATCGAGTCCGGATCAGACAATCCAGTGATTGACATCATGAGCATCGATCCATGCAATTGAGATCGATGACATACATCAACCAAGTCAGCGAGCCTGACCACCTGATGACGTTACCCGCTTCTTAACAAGCATGGTCGCCTTTTACGGCAGGCATGGGTTGCTGAAGACCTATTCTACCCCGGATCGTCACAGGTCTTTAACACCATTCACTCAGAGCGGCGTTACAAATACTAGAGTTGTTTATTTTGTATTTCTAATTGATCTCAATGTAACAACAGTTTCACCTCTGACGCCCATGTTGTTAGTCATGATGGCAGTTGTGGTGTGACTCCTGCGCATACGTAATCACGTGGTCTCAAACACCTGCCTGTTTGTGCTAGACTTATGGGTCGGGTCGATATGAATCTCAACAACACAAACGGTTAAAAACAAAGTCAACGCCCTCGGGTACCGTCGGTCAGTGTTGTTTCACCTTGTCATATATAGATGTATTACAGGTGCTTCCTACACTGTCGCAGTCCCTGGCCGATGAAACAACTTACTGGCTGAAGTGGGTGTAAAATATCTGTTGGTTTGATGTCTGCACTATTCTAGATACGTCACGCTGGAAACTGACAAACCAGTAATTGATGTCTTGAGCACCGTTCCACTCTGAGCTACGACTGTCATCAACACTGGAAACTTCACGATGGCCCTAACGCTAGCATAGCCTTGCGAGACTCAAGTCACTGTCTATTCGATCCAATTCTGTCACCTGTTGCTGGGAACCTATTCTCACTCTGGATGCCAACATGGTGTGAGCTATGTGTACCAGCCAAGACATGATACATCACATAGGATTGCACAAAAGCCAGTACAACTCTGTATCAAAAAGGTATCTTTGCTATTCCAATTTAAAAGATTACAGAAATAGATATGAAATAATATAAGAAACAAATAACATTGCAATTTACTAAAAATGATTTGGACCCTAAGTACGTATATACATGTACTTATTTCTTTACGAAACTATCGACAGTCTAGTATTTGTATAACTAATTCTACAGTTATATTCGTGACACTTTCTTATGCTTACCTTTGTTTTACTCGTGGTCAAACTCCGTCCGGGTGAGAATCGGCCTTCAGCAACCCAGTCTGTCGTAAGGGGAGACTAACTGTTCGGGCTTGCTGACTTGGTTGATGCATGTCATCGTATCCCAGTTGCCTAGATCGATGCTGATGATGTCAGTCACTTGATTGTCTGGTCCAGGCTCGGTTATTTACAGACCGACGTCTTATATGCCTGCTGCGCTACATCAAAACAGAAAAAAAAAAAAAAAAAGCATCAAAACAGCAAATTATTCTTTTTATTCATCGGATGTTGTACTGGACATTAAACGTTGGCGAAATGATTTCAGTATTGTCATATGTGTGCAGTACTGTCAAATGTGTTCAGTATTGTCAAATGTGTGCAGTACTGTCAAATATGTTCAGTATTGTCAAATGTGTGCAGCACTGTCAACTATGTTCAGTATTGTCAAATGTGTTCAATACTGTCATGTGTGCAGTACTGTCAAATGTGTGTAATACTGTCAAATGTGTTGAGTATTGTCAAATATGTTTAGTAGTGTAAAATGTATTTAATATTGTCAAACGTTTTCAATATTGTCTAATGTGTGCAGTATTGTCAAATGTGTTCAGTATTGTCAAATATGTTCAGTACTGCCAAATGTGTTCAGCATTGTCAAATGTGTGCAGTACTGTCAAATGTGTTCAGTATTGTCAAATGTGTTCAGTATTGTCAAATGTGTTCAGTATTGTCAAATGTGTTCAGTACTGTCAAATATGTTCAGTATTGTCAAATGTGTGCAGCACTGTCAACTATGTTCAGTATTGTCAAATGTGTTCAGTACTGTCATGTGTGCAGTACTGTCAAATGTGTGTAATATTGTCAAATGTGTTGAGTATTGTCAAATATGTTCAGTAGTGTAAAATGTATTTAACATTGTCAAACGTTTTCAATATTGTCAAATGTGTACAGTACTGTCAAATGTGTTCAGTACTGTCAAATGTGCTCAGTATTGTCAAATGTGTTCAGTATTGTCAAATGTGTTCAGTATTGTCAAGTGTGTTCAGTATTGTCAAACGTTTTCAATATTGTCAAATGTGTTCAGTATTGTCTAATGTGTTCAGTATTGTCAAATATGTTCAGTACTGTCAAATGTGTTCAGCATTGTCAAATGTGTGCACTTCTGTCAAATGTGTTCAGTACTGTCAAATGTGTACGGTATTGTCAAATGTGTACAGTACTGTCAAATGTGTTCAGTACTGTCAAATGTGCTCAGTATTGTCAAATGTGTTCAGTATTGTCAAATGTGTTCAGTATTGTCAAGTGTGTTCAGTATTGTCAAATGTGTTCAGTATTGTCAAATGTTTTCAGTACTGTCAAATATGTTCAGTATTGTCAAATGTGTTTAGTACTGACAATTGTGATGAGTATTGTCAAATGTGATGAGTACTGTTAAATGTGTGACGTGCGCAGACGTCGGCCAGAAGGTAGAAACTGGTATTCGGAATGAAGTTGTTGTTAAACGCCGAACTCCGCAATATTCTAGGTATATGACGGCAGTCTGTAAATAATCGAATCTGGACCAGACAATCCAGTGATTGATATCATGAGCGTCGATCCTCGCAATAGGGATACAGCGAGCGTGACCTGATCCCGTTAGTCGCCTCTTTCGACAAGCATAGTCGCCTCTTTCGACAAGCATAGTTGCCTCTTACGACAAGCATAGTCGCCTCTTACCACAAGCACAGTCGCCTCTTACCACGAGCATAGTCGCCTCTTACCACGAGCATAGTCGCCTCTTACCACAAGCATAGTCGCCTCTTACGACAAGCATAGTCGCCTTCGGAATGAAGTGCATATATTTCGCGACTTTATGACAATTTTCTGCTCATAAATTTCGCCGATGTGTAGAAACTAGGTACATGAAATTTTGCTTGCTCTATTTAAAATTGTACACTCTAAAAACAAACGTTTAGTAGAGACATGTTGAAGTGCTGGTTCCTAAACGCTAGTGTATATCTTACGTCACTGGTTCATAATAATCACCACAGTTTGCCATACAGCCAGCACACACATGTGCATTCATAAATGCACACCCGTTTGTTCTTTTTCCCACCACAAACAAGTTTTTAGTACAGACATGTTGAAGTGTTTGTTCCTGGACGCAAATGCATATTTTATGTCACTGGTGTAAAACAAGTTTGAGATACAAGATACACACACGCGTATTTTTAAGTGTACATCCGTTTACTGATATTACATTTTTGATCAAAATAATAGAAATAGTTATGTCGACTATTATTTCTAATTTATTATAAACAAACTGAATTTACACTATTAAGCTTATCTATTTAGATCTATCTCTCATCTGAAAGCTGAATACTTTTCCATGGACCTCTTACGAATGGTATGTATCTAACATAAATAGTATATATCGGCAGATTTACTTCGTGTGCCTCATGCCGCATGTATCTATCCAACAACACATCCACGCATACATCAATATATGTTGAGAAGTCAAATGTGATTTTTAACCCGTAAGGTCCTTTATCTCATGGTTGGTCACATGAGTTGATTTATTAACACCAGTGTTTATATACTATCAGCAGTGGTGTAAAATATATGACGTCACTAGATGACGTCAATATACTGAGTGGTTGTCGCCATTTTGTACTAAGTGTTCCTGCGCAAGATTACTCAACGTAATTAGTATTGCAAAACTGAAGTGAAATTACATTATATTAACTAGTGGAAAACACAATATCAGAGTTCACGCAAGTCTTGTTTGAACCTAGATTGGTATATAGGCCTACCTAGATTGTTGTTGTGTGTATCCTAAAGTTTCTAAACAACTGCAGGTTCACCTTCCGTCTTCAGTGAAGGCAGGTCTACTGTCATGTGGGTATGTCTCCCTTCACACAATATTTCCGACACAGAGAAGTCACTGTTTCTAATGACGATCTCTTGTCTGAAGAAGAATATTCTGTCAATCTCAAAGAACTTCAAGCTGAATGGGACAAGGCCAAACCAAGTAACACTCACATCAAGCTGCTTCTCCGGCACCTACGTCAGAACAGAAAAAGGTGGATGACGTCTCTACCAGACGGAACGATCCAGCCCATAATTGAGGCGTATCCCTGTTTCTCAGAAGGCCAACATGTGAGTACTGAGTAGTGACAGATGATAGGAACATGCTGTTGGTAGTCCATGATGTCTCCAAATATTATTATCAAAACACTGTACAGTTTCACGACGTTCATAACATTGTTATGGTCTGTGACGATATCACTCCCACAAGATATATCGTTATTGTTCTTTCTCCACTTCAAGTAAATGATAAATATAGAACATTGAAGCATGTTGATGCTGGACATTAGGGTAATTTAACTGTAACTACGAATCTTATTACAGAAAGATGACATAACAGAAATTGACTTACTGGTGGGCATGGAAAAGGCTGTGGCAGTCGAAAAAGGACGAGCTAAGAAGTCCAAGTCAATCATTAGTGTCCATAAGGTTCGTCTCTCAATCCCTCAAACAGCATGCTGAATAATAAGGTGGTCTGGGGCCTTAAGGATTGTTTTCCACCTGTGGTTAAAGTATGCTGTGACCCCTAAAATTTTAGCTTTTAACAGTTAAATATCATATCATTTTTTTAAAATACAGACGTTTTCACAATTTTATCAAAGCTTTTTATACCAAAACTTTAATTTAATGTTAAACTTTCAGGTGGATGGTGGGGCTTCTGTCAAAGAAACATTTTTTGAATCCAAGGAATTCACCTCGCCACGCCTGATAAGTCGTCAATAAGGACGACAACAGTTTCATGACAGCCTACATTGTGGTGGACAGGACGAAGATAGTTTGCCAAGCTGCGTCTATCTTGGATGCAGCAGTTGTGCTACTGGCAGCGTATTATGTATCTGATCTGAGCTACCCAGACATATATACGCGTGCTCTTGGATTGCTGCAGCAGTTTGTGGTGGAAGACGCCTACAGTGGACCTAAAGGAACAAAATGGATCACTTTCGTGAAACGTCTCACCCTGGACTCTCCCTAGTCTTACTGACTCAGTCATTAGTGTTTATCACTGAACATGTATTCTAACATAAACATGTATAAGTGTCTATAAAGTGTTGAGGGAGTATAAACATGTTTTTTTGTTTATTTATAAACGTCTCAATGTGCATTTAATTTTAAGCGGCCCTGTATCTACATAAACACGTATGTTTATAAATATACACGTGAACGTGTCTATAAAGTGTTGCATCATCAGTGTTTGTTTCTGTGTTTAAACAGAAACACTTGTTTTTAGAGTGTATTTATTTTAGATTTATCTTGGTTGCGTGATATGGGTTGTTTCGGGTGCTGGTCTTGTTGTACGTCATGCTTGATTGCCACTGGTTCACTCAGATTGAATCTAGTCAGCTTGGTTGTTACAAGCGTTGTAACATTTGTTAACCCAGGCCACTCAAACAGTAACAATCAGTGCCCAAAATGTGTACTCTTAGACGTCAGTGACGTGTCGTCATCCTATTGGTCGCTGCCTCCAAGGCCATTGGCTGAGCACAGTTGATTTGGAATTTGGATCCAATGACTTCTCCCTGGGTGGCGCCCCTCCTAGCGGCGCAGTGCACACAGTGTTTCCGCGCACCACACATCGCTTCCTCCAGCTTGTTTTTGTTTAAATAATAACACTTTGAAAAGAAAGTTCAAAACCGTTTTGGACATCTTTGGCAATTTTTGAATGAATCTGTACAATAACAAGTCTCTTGTCTCTTTTGGGCACGGGTGGCCAAGTCGTCTAAGGCGCCGCGATTCGCTGTGCAGAGTTGCGTTCCTTGGGCACGCCAGAAACCTATGATTGTGGGATCGAATCCCAGTTCGCCCCGATTGTGTTTCTAGGTTTGTCAACACCATACCCGTGCTCGTGGTTTTCACCGAAGTGGTAAACGTCTGAGACCTCCATCACTTCGGGCTTTCCTCCCACATGAAGCTGACACGCCGTGATATAACTGGAATAATGTTAACAGCGGCGTTAAACCCAACTCACTCACTCACTCTTGTAAAGCAGACAGCTTGTAACATTATTTTGACATCACACTGACCAAAGTTTCCTGTACCATAGAACGTCAACACAAACTTTGGTTTCGCTACAGAACGTTGATGGCTAAACAATCACTATAACTCGCATTTCCGACACTGTCGGTGGCGATAGTGACATCAGTTGTAAATACAAAATACACACTACTATTGTTTGCAACAGGTGTTCGGTGCCTCGAGTATTAAACAGATCTTATAGAGTGATTGACCTTAATCTCTAAAACACTGTTTATGTTAAATATACAATACACGCATATTACAGGTCATATCGTCAATGGGTCAATCGTCACTGTTCCCGTGAAGATCCGGATTAGAACAGGTCTTCAGCAACCCATGCTTGCTGTAAAAGGCGACTATGCTTGTCCCGAGAGGCGACTAACGGGATCGGGTGGTCAGGCTCGCTGACGTGGTCGATGTATGTCATCGTATTTCAATTTCGTAGATCGATGCTCAGGATGTCAATCAGTGGCTTATCTGGTCCAGACTCGACAACAATGCGGCGTTTAGCCTTGTCTGCGTGTATGTTCGAATCTGCCGACACTATAGTGGCTACTCTTCTCCCACGAGAGTCACATCACTGGTCATGTATATATCACAATGATTGACAGGCTGATTGACAGCTCTGATATATACCCCATTGTGTCCCGGGCGGGAAATATAACGGATTATGTCACAGCCAGACTGACAGTGATGGCTGTGTGATCTGTACATTGATACTTAACGGGATCTATTTCCAGGTTGTCACAAATAGATTGACGTTAATTGACACCGAGTACTGCTGAATCTACTTGTCGTCACGCAACACTGACCTCAAGGGTTGACACGTTGCGCGAGAGTTTAATACCGTCGGTGTTAATTGTAGGAGTGATCATTAATATTCCACACGGAGGATCACTAATACTGACAAGCATGGAGTGATGTTAAAACCGTAAGTACTATAGATAGAAGATACAACATTTAAAGATGCAAAATTGAGCTATGTGTTAATCTAATAGCAACTCTCTCTCAGACAAACCACTGATTGACCCGTGAATAGCCATACTCGTTGTAAGAGACGACTGTAGGCATCGGTGGTCAGGCTCGCTGACTTTGTTGATGCATGTCATCGTATCCCAAATGTTCATGATGTCAATCACTGGATTCTCTGGTTCAGACTCGATTATTTACAGACTGTCGTCATATAGTCGGGTCGTTGCTGAGTGCGACAATAAACAACAGATAAACAAAAGAAAGATATGATATTTTATATAGGATCATGACGCCACTGAAACATCTGACTCACGTGACAGAACAGAGATTGTTTTGCTATAGACATGTAAATGCTTGAACAATACAGTATATTCATTTATTTCATTCGAATAACTATGATGTTCTGCATTCTATATAGACACGTGTCACGTGTCACTGGCCTGACAGTACATCAGTGCGTTCTCCAGGAGGCGCCCCGTTGCTAGGACAATGCTTATGCCTGCTCTACTTTGCAGATAGACAGATGTTATATTTTCCTCTCAGATGTACATAATAAAAAACATGCATAAGATAGGAAATTATACCTAAAAATAATTATACAGCGCCACTCATATAAAGTTATGCGAGACGACACAAAACTAAATGATATATACAGATAAAAATGCTTACTACTTTCTGCGTTGTAATATTAAAAAAGCAGGTTTTAGCATTGACATGTACCCCATGCTTTAAAAGGACACACAATTTCTAATTGTTTGACAGATTTAAAAAGTTGGACATTTTCGCCGTTATACTCGTAAATAATGTAGATCTTAGATCATCGTGTAATGGACTTGGAAAAATACATGTTTTTCATCTTTAATATAATCATTACAGTTGAAGCACACTCAATTTTCAATCTTTAAATAAATATATCTGCCTGTTTCGACTCTTAAAGGTACAATACCACATCTAAATTTTGTAAAGGCAGAACGATAACTCCGGGTATATAGCTCTTGACATAGTCTTCACAGCAATAACAATCTTCAAAAATCCTATACGGAGTTTGCTTGTACCAATATAAACAATATTTTTCCATAAGGTCCCTACCAGCCTATCAGATATTGTTTCCATAAAGACATCTTGTATTTTGCTGGAAAAAGCGTTGTATTTGAGTTTCAGTGGTAATGCGTCTCCCACCTCAGTGAGACCCGTGAAGATCCGGGGTAGAATAGATCTTCAGCAACCCATGCTTGCCGTAAAAGGCGACTTTGCTTATCGTAAAAAGGCGACTAAAGGGATCGGGCGGTCAGGCTTGGTTCATGCATGTCATTGTAACCCAACCACGTAGATCGATGCTCATGATATAAATCACTGGATTGTCTGGCCCAGACTCGATTATTTACAGCCGCCGCCATATAGCTGGAATATTGCTGAGTACGGCGTTAAATAACAAACCAACCAACGCACCTCAGTGAGCACCATACACGTGTTGAGGCCTCAATGCCGTCACCTACTGCCAGTTGAACAACTCACAGAACAAACAATGAAAAGAAAGGATTAAATTATCACTACTCCAGGCAATTGGTTAAATCAACTTGTTTTTTGAATCTCTCCCCTTCTGCGAATTAATCCCTCTGTCGTCTCGGGGATGCCCATGGCGGCTGTGTCGGCTATCTGTTCATCAAGTGTATATTGAGTGTGAATATATGAGTTGATGATCATTTAACGTTATAGCAGTACATCGGGACCACCTCGTCTACAGATTACAGTTGTATGTTTCGTGTATCTTTAAGACTTTAGCACACCTGTGATTGGACGCAACAGCCTTACTTGATAGTTTAGTGTGTGATATTTAATGACAGTTTCCACGTGCATTTTTTAATTAAACATATTTTTTACAAGGAAAAGGATTGGGCACAAGTTTTCATAACTTAAATAGCCCGCTCACAAAATACTGACAAGATTAACGGCATATAATATCACAATTTAATTA
Organism: Haliotis cracherodii; assembly: GCF_022045235.1. Lineage (NCBI taxonomy): Eukaryota > Metazoa > Mollusca > Gastropoda > Lepetellida > Haliotidae > Haliotis > Haliotis cracherodii. Next base: position 3,288,962 of record NW_027266267.1, on the reverse strand, counting down.
TTTACAAAAGAGTTAACACAGAGAGAAATCGGAACATGAATAAATACATTGTATCCATGACAACACACTGTTTTCAAGATGGTATAGACACTCCCGTCAACATCAAAAGTGCCAACGATATCGACTAACTTAAGGGACTGTTAAAATGTTGTAATCCGCCTACAGCGTTCACTGTACTCTCTCCTTGACCTCCAGACTCACGCAAAAGCGCCTTTGAGCAAATCCAATCTGGAAATTGGCGATGTGAAAATTGATAGATGTTATTATTATCTATTGCTATAATGATTATGTTTTAATAGTCCTCCTCACCTGGGGTCATGTTGACACATGTCGTGACATTGTTCCGTCTGACAGAAACTAGTAAATCACAACCTGAACTACACCACTCGGCTGTACATCGCGACCCCCCGCCACAGTGCTCACCTGTAATCAACACTGTCAGGTGTTAATATCTTACTTTGATTGTCCCAGCCCGTCAGGCCGATGTACGTGCCTGTCAAATTGTTCATTATATATTCATGACGTACATATTAACATCTTCGCAATTTGTTCCCTGTCGGGAGGGTATGCTAGTTGTTGATAGGTCCCAGATACCATCACACGTACCTGTCACCAAGGTTAATGACTTTGTTACCTGCAGCATACACCCCTTTCATGTCGCCGCTGTGAAGGTAGATCTAATGGGCCGTGGCACTCGTGTCATAACGGTTAATAATTGATACATGAACTATCAACTGCTTGACTTTATCCCCCTGTCAGTGGATATAGAGACGTGGCCAGTAGATGATAGATTGGTAGACATCAAACAGGCCAATACACAGGTAATATAGAGACGTGAGTACCGCCGCGGTACAGAAGTAGGTATTAAACAGCTACTACTCCAGTTTGTCTCACTAACCTACTTCAAATGGTATAATGGTTAATTAGTACTCCTTACGAATCCTCCATAACCATCTACCGAAAAAACGGGACTGGAATATTTTGTCCGTTTTTTCTTATTAAGATAAACGTACAACGTATGTAGGCAATGAATATATAGTTGCTATGGTAACCATACACTGCTGGCCGAGTGGTTCAAGCGTCAGCTCATAACAGCTAACACCTGGGTTTCAGTCTCTACATGGAAAGCTGTTGGTGTGCTTGACTCACTCACTCACCACCCACACCTTGTCTGAAGCTGCCGTGTGCTTGATTCTCCCCAACTCACTCACTCACTCGACGTCCCCCCTGGGGAATTGTAGGAGTGGTCATTAATATTCCACACGGAGGATCACTAATACTGACAAGCATGGAGTGATGTTAAAACCGTAAGTACTATAGATAGAAGATACAGCATTTAAAGATGCAAAATTGAGCTATGTGTTAATCTAATAGCAACTCTCTCTCACCCCCGACCCGTGAAGATCCGAGGTAGAATAGGTCCTCAGCAACCCATGCTTGTCGTAATAGGAGACTATGCTTGTCGTAAGAGGAGACTAACGAAATCGGGTGGTCAGACTCGCTGACTTGGTTGATGCACGTCATCGATCCCAATTGCGTGGATCGATGTTCATGATGTAAATCACTGAATTGTCTGGTCCAGACACGATTATTTACAGACCGCCGTCATGTAGCGGGAATATTGCTGCGTGCGGCGTTAAACAACAAACAAACAAACAAAATCTGTCTCAACCAAACAACCAGACAAACCACTGATTGACCCGTGAATAGCCATACTCGTTGTAAGAGACGACGTTCCTCCAGCCGATGTTTCCCTGTTCTGGTCAGGAGTGACAGTGCGTGACATAACGATGCAATTCTCTGCCATATTCACTGAGTAAATATAACCTAATCCGCTCATTAATCCCGTGAGTAGGGGTATATATGATGATATTATTACATGAACCTGCACAAACTACTGACTGATTGCAAGACCAACACCTGTTGACGGCCACAAGTCACGTGTTGTGTAAACACACAGGTGTCGGAGCGCCACACAACACACGGTAATTGCACGCGCGTCAGATCAACATTTCCCTGGCGCGTGACGAGACTTTGTGATGTAATTCCAAACAACAATAGCGTTGTTTCTGCCCCTGATCTGCGCGACTCACTCAGAGCTGTGCTTTAACAGAGCTGCCGTGTGATCTGGGGTGTCTGTATATAGGGGTGGCCGGGTATATCTACCTGTCAGTTAACAACCCGTCAAGTCACGTCGTACACCTGTAGGATTCACGTCTTACGCCAGTAGAATTCACGTTTTACACCTGTAGAATTCACGTTTTACACCTGTAGAATTCACGTTTTACACCTGTAGAATTCACGTCTTACGCCAGTAGAATTCACGTTTTACACCTGTAGGATTCACGTCTTACGCCAGTAGAATTCACGTTTTACACCTGTAGGATTCACGTCTTACGCCAGTAGAATTCACGTTTTACACCTGAAGGATTCACGTCGTACACCTGTAGAATTCACGTTTTACACTTGTAGAATTCAGCTGCTGATAAGGTATGTTCTGTTTTACTTATTATGCAAATTATGTAGCGGGTTCTACTTGTAGAGCAGGACATGCTTACCTTTTTTCGCGAACACCTGGTGTCACTGATTTTCATTGACTCATTCATATACTTTTTAACGCAATTTTGCCTTTTACGCTCAATAGAATCTGTTTGGGCAGATAATCGAGAGTGGTTATTCTCTATCGTTGACGTTAATATTCTATGTGGTATAATATATGTGTGAACTAATTTCATATTTAGTCGCGAATCATGAACTTGAACTGTCTCTTCTACAACTGTATTCAACTCATTCTGATGATCAAGACTTCATATGTCATAAAGTGTCACGACTTCCATGACTGACGCAGTAGAAGATGTATCGTGTTAACATATATACACTACACTTTATTTCTTGAATACCGGGGGCGGTCGGGTAGCCTAGTGGTTAAAGCGTTCACTGGTCACGCCGAAAACCCGGGTTCGATTCCCGACATGGTTGCAATGTGTAAAGTTCATTTCTGGTGTCCCCTGCCGTGATTTTGCTGGAATATTGCTAAAAGCGGCGTAAAATCAAACTCACTCACTCACTCTTGAAAACCACCAGTGAGAGATCATAACGTGAATAACAGCTACAGTGAAAACAACACAAGACGCCGTGCTATTATGATGACTTGTTTGGTAGAGCTTGGATAAGTTACAAACACTATCTTGTTAAAGTCAAGTTGGTGAAACTCACTCGATTGAAACCAAACACAAATACACCAAAGCACGACGAGACTGCAATATCAATTTCAATGACCAAATTAATTTTAATCTTTCTTCTTTTGACTGCTTCAATGTGGAAGTAAAACACATACTGGTCACGTGACATTTGTAACCATAGAGACACAACACAAACTGACTAAACTATAGAGTTGAACCTTAATACCATCATCAACGTCTATAGAATCGGTGAACATTAAAAACTGCTTGATCATGATTATTTACCCATCTAAACATATACTCCGGTGTTCTGCATGTGCTTGTCATTGACAGATACAATAAACGTATTTCAGGGGGGGCGGCCATTCTCTGCGGGCTTCAACTTGTATAGCGCTGTATATCTGATATACATAGCTCACGGCACACGTGTCTGTATGTAGATGTACACAATACCTATATGGTAGATACCGCACTCTAGATGGTCTGGGGGCTGTCTGGAACATCATGGGGCTACTTGGAACCGATGAATCAAACGAATCGCCATTTCGCAATACCGCGATTAAACTACTAGAACTAGCATTCCTTTGAAGTATAGGTCGTGAGAATATAGCGGCATTAAGATTTACAGTTAATCTTAACGGATCCCCTCGAGCCAAGTACTGAATAAATATAATATTTATTTAATAAATCCTCGTGTGATATGAAAACAAACCAGGAGGTAATTCTGTCTCCATCCCATGTGAACCTGAACGTCCAACCGGCCGACAGCACAACAGATAAATCACATCATATTGATTCAGCGACTGGGATTTACTGGATCACCAGCAGACATCTAAAAACTTGAAAAACAAATTGTATTTAATATTTTTATATGTCCTATTTATTTCTTGTGCCCAAGTACTCAGTATTCCCCAAGAAAACATTTGATTTATTTGGCGCCGGGCTACAACTGAATGTTTGCCGTTGCTTGACGTCAATGATGCCGGCCCAAGTCCCGCTTCCCGATGTTTAGGATTCAACAAACAGAAGACACCATCGTCCCCGCGTCCACGTCGGTCGCCCCACCGTTACACAGTACCACTGCGACAACATGACGGCCAGCGCGGGGACGATGTCATCTTTTCGCTTGTTTGTAAACATTTCCTGAACACACCTTTACATCCGCGGCAAAACCCTACTGCACATGCGCAATGAATGCAGTTCCAGTTTCTGGGGTGTTGTGTGATGTCCGCGGTCCAGACGTCTTGGTGCGGGTCTCGGTTCCTGTGTACGGATTAACCATTTCTCTACCAAGGTAGGCCCATGTGACCACACAACAGAACGGTTCATTTCATTATTTCAGTTTCATATATGAACCTATTGAATAGTTTCTCATACAGCCAGCGGATATCGACAAGGAGACGACGACCATGCGGTAGTCTTGGCGGAGATCGCTGATATTTAAAAGAGATAGTTGTCAACACCCTTTTTGAACTTGGCACTACATTTAGGAACAGGTCAATAACGAAATCCTTTTACACCCTCAAGTGGCTGTTGAATTACTAAAAGTATTCTGTTATTTAACTACATCAATTATCTTTGACATGATCCTATGACATATATGTCATACACCAATGACATATGTCACTTACATTACCGGAAACGGCTTTTGTCACCTGTGCTTTTGAACCGGTGTATAAAAAACACGGATTTCTTTGATGTTGGAAACAACGCTTTGTGAGATACTTGTAGCATTATTTCTTACCTTACATATAGAAACGCCACGTTTTTTAAGGCTGCAGGATTGATTATTATTCATATATTCCGTGTTGAGTTTAGTGTTCAGGTCAAGTCCCACCGCTGAAATACGGGTAGATTTAGCATTCTCAGCACATCTTTGTGTCATATCAGCATGGGTACCTACGTTTATGTAGAACAAGCTAGCCTCAGATACAGCTGCCTCAATGGGTGCGTTATTCTACAGGTCCCCCGTGTGTACTGTATCGTGTTAACCACCTGGGGAGGTTGTGCCGAGAGCAGAGCGTCAGTGCTCCTGCGGCCTGCGTTTGGGGACACAGGACCCACAGACCAAACTGCCCGTGTAAATAGGCGGTTCAAATATCGTCATGTTAGACTCCATGACTCTAGACACAACCCGTGTCCGTGACAGATGACGTCATAATGGTACGGCTGGTACGGCTGACAATGCTTCAGTGACCATGGTAACCAAAGAACTTGAACTCGGGTGAAGACTTTAGTGTTTTTTGTGATGATACATGTGCAATGATACCATAACGAGTAAACGTCCTCCGATACGACGAATGTGTTTCAGATTGATATTTTTGATATTAATGATAGATGAGCAATATTTAAAATTAATTTGACTGCGCTGACATTCTGTGTAGATTGTTGGAGTTGAGATGATCTTCTGGTCAACGTGGAACACGGTTACGAAACTGTAATACCCGTACCTTTATTGCCAGGTGTTATTTGCGCTTATGATATAAACTTTATGAAGAAACAAATTTCATGAAACTCTACACGCAACGTAAGGGGTAGTATTTGCTCACCATTTAAGCTTAAAAAATATATGTTGGCAGGCACTTTCCTTCCAAATGTATCGATACTGATTAAAAGAATTAACGGAACACCGCATCACGTGTTGCTGATGACATACATATGTTTATTACCTATAAGGTTAGAAATAACAGAGTTCATAAAATCGAAGTGCACTCGTGCAAATATCACTTCCGCGCTCCAGTGTGTTGTTGTGGACGGCATTGTTGACATCCATCCATTGTGACGTGAGGTCGGAATGCCGTCAAACTAGAAGATTATTGATGTCATTCAACAATTATGGTTTTCTAATACGGCAGTCGTGATCGGTGCATGTTCCTAAAAGGGAGATCAAAAGAATTAAGAAATAATGAGAAATAAAGAAATTATTATACTCGCATGTATACTAATGCACATGCGATATTATGAACTCAGTCATTTCCATAGGTAATAAATATGTATACTGACATTGACATGTGGTTTGACAATTACTTTACCAAGAAGATAGTCTAAATCTTCTAAAACTCTTCGTTTAAATATATACTTCATATTAATGTCTCCGATCAGGAATATTTTGATGTGTTCCGTTCTTTATTTTTATGAGTATATGTCCGACAGACTGACACATGTGTCGACACAATTAAAAACAAGTTCACTCTTTGCTAGCCGATGACACTAATATAGTCCTATTTGATGGTGTAATTAGGGGATCACATATATTTCAATAATACCTGTCTATTCAACCACGGTGAGTTGAATTTGGAACAGCGCGCGCAGTGTTGAATATAAATCCAAGATGCTATATATAGTAACAGGTTCCTAATGACTATATATCCCCAGTACATGGCCACGCCCATGATCTGCTCATCCGGAACCTTGTTAATCCGGACGACATACCCCAGTGGAGATGCCAGTTGGAATTGGTCTTCGGCACCCCATGCTTGTCGTATGAGGAGAGTGGTAGGGTCGGGTGGTCAGACTCGCTGACGTATCCCAATTGCATAGATCGATGCTTATGATGTCAATCACTGGATTATCTGGCCCAGAATCAATTGATTGATAGGCAATACTTAGAAGTTGACGGATGACAAAGTAGACAGAATGTATGGATAACAATGTCTTTTTTTACAGACACGATTATTTACATATAGCCGTCACATAGCTGGATTATGTGCGTTAAATAACAAACAAACTGCACACAACATCTTCATATTGTTTAATGAGATGCAACAACTCACGTCTCTGTGTTAACGACCTTGACCATCATTACGTGCCGTATCTCAATTTGACGTATTTACTCCGCGTCCTGAACACACGCTCTCAAGGCAAATCCCGGGATTCCACACGAGAGCCAGGATGATGTCAACGAGCTGTGTGTCCTCCCTGCTCATCCTCGGTGTTCAAGGGGGACTAGTCGAGTTGGCAAACACAGGAAGACAACATCACATTGTTGGCGAGCCGGGCCATTGTTTGTCTGCAAACATGTTAAGCACCACAAGACAATGGGCGTTAAGTGAAGGGCAATGAACTATTTTTGTAAAAAATATGAGAAGTGTTGAGTATGGCGGTCACCCGAGGCCGCTATGGATGACTATGGAGCTCAGGTGACCTTCACGTCATCGGGCTAAGTTAATAGCGGCAAACATCACAGCCAGTACAACAACATCACTACAACATCACAACAACATCGCAACAACATCGCAACAATATCGCAACTGTCTGCTGCTGTTTCTGTCTGCTGCCTGATCCCAACGACAACGACAACAACATCGACATGCGCTACATCATCTTCACTAAGCAAGGAACTTCCTTTCTTAACCCACTAATAATTTCTTCAAAACAGTATTTTTCACAAAGTCAAATTAAATATGCGTGATCACGTGTTTCCAACCAGATATTATCCACTTCAACCACGACGCAACAGTGCGTGTTGAGTTCAGCGACTGTTCAGAAACATCACGACAGGGACACCAGAAATGAGGTTCTCACTTTGTTTCATTTGTGGAATCGAACCCAGGACTTTGGCGCAGCGAGTGAACCCTTTAACCTCACGGACAGACAGACAGACAGACAGACAGACACTTTGTTAAAGTCACACCTCAACACTTGATACATAAAATTATACACAGACATTCTTAAAAGTAAGTTGAGCCATTCCAAGCGGAATTACGAAAGACTTTCAAGCAAACGACAAAACAAACTATAAACTAAGAGTATTATATACAACCGTAAACAATTACAATAACATATATAGTAAGTTGGAATATACAAACTAGCAGCAGGTTTTACAAGCTGATGATGCAACGTATCCACGTTCTGTATTCTATATATCGCACATACTACAGACCGGTGATGCAACATAGCCACAATATTTTTTTGCAATAAAACAATAAGGTAGATGCGCTGTGCACACCCCGGCAGGCAAGATGGCCGCTGATGTTTCCATTATGACGGCAGACGCTGGTCGTTGATAGGTCGGATGTAATGACACAACAGCCGCGTGAGGAACTGACAGGGAGGATGAGTATCTAAAAGAGCGAAGGGATTAGTTTATATTTGTTCAAACAATACCCCCCGCGGGACATAAGTATTAAAACACCACTCCGCCTTCACACCTTGACGTATAACACATACACACCGCCATCTTAGCCTCGCTTTGATGTGTCCTTCACCCTCAATACGCCATCTGACACCACTGACAAATATTGGCAGAAATATAACAGAAGACACTCATTACGATTAGGCGGATTTCTGATACAACAATAGCAATTACAGCCTGAAGCATCACCCAGCCTCCGGCTAGCCCATCTTCCGTGTGTGCTGTTAGCTCTGAGCTATCGCTTACACTTGGATTAAACTGCGATTGTTTGAGCGGTCAATTTTACCAAGGTTATATGTAGAAGGTCGGCCACTGGTCACGTCACACGCTATGGACAGCAGAGTGTGTCTGGGGATACTTGACGACAGCTGTAGGAGTGTACTCTCTTCAACAAGGTAGTTAACAAATTGTATGTTTTATTTTTGGGGGGGTTTGATTTAGTGTTGCATTGTGAGCCACCTGGCCTCTCATTTGGTCTTCGTTAGTTTAAAACGGCTACCTGGATAACATGAAGTCTTTGATAGGCATTTAAAAGTTGGGAGAACATGAATACATGACACGTTCTTATGGAAAGTACTTATTTTATTCTTTGTAGGACGTTTCAGAGCTACTTCTTGCTCTTTCATCAGGTGAGCGCTTAGTAAGTGCAAAAAGTAAACACACTCTCTCTCCCTCTCTCACCCTCTCTCTATCTCTCTCTCCCTCTCTCTCTCCCTCTCTCTCTCTCTCACTCTCTCTCTCTCTATGTACATATATATCTGTATGGTTCGATGAAGTCTTCTCATGCCGCCATTAGCCAGTCAGCCAGGGTTTCAGTGTGTGCTAAGTTCTCTCAAAGATTTAGGATGTACCCTGTTTATTTCAATAACACGGAGTTATCAGCTTTAGCAGAAGTTGTATTGTTTGCGTGTTGTTTAACGCCGCACTCAGCAATATTCCAACCATATGACGGCGGTCTGGAAATAATCGTGACAATCACGAGTATAGATTAACGCATTTGAGATACCATGACTTGCATCACCGTGTCTCTTACGACCACCATGGGTTGCTGAAAACCAGTTCTAACCCGGTCTGACATTGCGGGGGTATTCAGTGGTCACTGAGCTGCGTATTCTGATCTATTCGCTGTGTAGCCTGCAGTCACCATGCCAAGGTTTCTGTGCCATGATAGACTGATGTCACCGACATGTACCATGACCTCTACAAGGTGTAACATTATGTCTGCTACCCGACCTGTCCAGTATATCACATTATGTCGCGTCGGTCCTGACTCTTGATAGGAATAACATCATTTTCACGAAGACATTCCTTAAATCAAATGAGAAAGCATATCTTTCTTTTTGATAGTTTCTTTACTGCAGACATTGTTGACCAGACGGCGATGGTTGCAACTGCTGCAATGAAACTGACCCCCCTGTTTTCATTGGCCTCTATGCTGATCCTTGTCTCCTACTGTTACCCGTGAAGATCCGGGGTAGATTAGGTCTTCAGCAACCAATGCTTGCCGTAAGATGCGACTATGCTTGTCCTAAGAGGTGACTAAAGGATCGGGTGGCCAGGCTCCCTGACTTGGTTGATACATGTCATCGTATCCCAATTGCGTGGATCAATGCTCATTCTGTCAATCACTGGATATCACATTGATAATTTATAAATATCATATAGTTGGAATACAGCTGAATGCTGCGTTAAACAAACAAACAAACAAACAAATGAACACACAAACAAAGAACCCTGCAGTAATGTACCTGACGCTGTGTAACGTGGCCTCGAATCATGTTAACGTTACTTTTGTTCATGTCAAGGCTATTACGATCAACACACTGACGTCACTCCACGCCTGACTGAGATCGGACTGAGCTCCTGCCATCGTTAGCTGTATAACAATGACTATTGCACAACTAGCATCCTAGTTTATAATTGTGCACATGAATCATGGGAGTTCTTGGGTAATGTTTGACCCCAGGTGAAGTGAACTGCTCATTTGTGTCAGCAACACGTGCGTGATCATTGACATGACCTCTAGCTGTACACGATGACCTTGAATGTATCGCAGTTGTCAATGTCAATCAGCCGTGCTTTTGTTGTCGACGTCGCATGTTGTTGCCATTTAGAGGTAATTCCTACTGTATTAATGTGGGTATGGTACCGTTGAGGACAACCGAAGTTTCTTAGAGAATCATGCTATGTTCGAACATATCGAAGATAAGACAGACGTTTTTTGACATGTACTTTCAAACTTGGAGATATACTGTAGATGTTTCTGGCAAATGCAAATATTATAGACATCTTAAAATGCAAATATACGCAGTAAAGTATTTAACTGATGTAGATATAAGAAAATGCAGAATATCTTTTGCACAATTTAGAAACAGTTCACACAGGTTAATGATTGAAGTTGACAGGCACAAAAAATATCATCATGTTAAATTTTTTGTAAACAATGTTCCTTAAATATCATCGAAGATGAATTTTACTGTTTACTTGTATGTTGTAGATATCATAATTTACGGAAAACATATATTGAACAAAAACACTATGTACATCCAAATAAATACAAGTTTATCTCTTAAATATCACATGTGAGCAAAAAGACTATTCGAAATCTGTCTCTGTTTATAGACGATGCATGTTATAAGGTAATGAATCCTTGTAATATTTTTAACCGCTTCCACATTGTCATGTATACTATGGGCCTGAGGCCTTACAGTTATATATAAATAAACTGAATTGAATTCCTGTCTAGATGTGGTTTGGGGATCTTCCTACATCGCTTGCGGTCCATTCATTCACACCTGTATTGTTGCAGCTCTGCCGCCGTCTTGCCAAGATGATGGAGTCACGGGGGCTGTCGGTGGGCGTGGTCGCCGAGGCGTGGGTCCTGGGACTGACGAGCCTGGCGATCTCCGTCGCCTTCCTCACCTTCAACATCCGTATGAGACATGCCAGGTGAGTGAAGGCATGTTGTTGTACGCCGCAGTCAGGAACAAAGTGTTTTATAGCAGTGAGACGATGATACCAATGATTGTTTCCTGGCAACAGGGCAACTATGTAACACATGTCACTTCGATACACAACATAAACTAGTCTTCAATGGTTTCAATATTACATCCTACTATATTCTGCCAACAAACATTAGACTTTAA